>NW_005187528.1:620313-697036 GCF_000239375.1 Pundamilia nyererei
AATCCAGGTTATTTTTTCTGTGCAGAATTTTAGTTCTTTTGATTTAAAGCACTATGCTGAGAGTCTAAATAGCAGTAGTAGTAAAGCACGCAACGGCTAAAAAAATATTGACCAATAAAAAGTAAAAGAGAGATCTTTAGAACTGATTCAGTCTATGGAAGGATTGTTAGAACTCTGAAACTGTGAAAAAGAAAACTATACAGTATATGTGTAACATGGCTATTGTGTTTATAGTATACAGACTGAGAGCGATCTACACTAGAATTCCATTTGCCTTGACTGAGGGTTTTATGCACAAATGGCAAATAAAGAACCTTGAACTTTGTATTGTGAACAAGCAAGATACAACCAATAACTGTTATTTCCATCCGCCTCTCCATGACATGTAGTTATATTTCTAAAAAGGGACCTCAGTGTGTGGTAACATGAAAGAAGTGGCACTGGTGGCATCTGACCAATCCATACAAATGTAGATCTATATTTTTATCAAATCAGCTGATTTTGCAGAAGAAGATAAAACTATATTGTATGAAAAATATGAAAAGATAACACAAATAATATAAATGAAAAGCAACACAGCTCCTGCAGACAAAGCAGTGGCATGAATGTGTGCAGCAGTTTACTGTTAAAAGTGCTGCAAGAATGTGTTTTCTTCAGTACGACCGCTAAAGATCTACTATAGTAAAGTCTAGCCCATTCAAAGCCAAGAAAAAGGCTGGCTGGTTATTTAACAGACTTACTGTATCAATATCACAGTATTATCATTCAAACACAGGAGAGAATTGTTTTGTTTTTTTTCACCTGCAGCTTTGGTGGTGTTTAACAGTTCGAGAGAAAGTAAAACAATAAATCTAAAAAACAGAATTCAAATGTTTCCTTAGTCTCAATGTAAATTTGATGTAAGATCAGCAAGTACATATAGGTGTCCTGTTTTAGGACCAAAGATGAATCTTTATAGAACAATACAATTTTTATAAAGTTGTTTACAGTTAACAGTAAAAAACAGTTTCAGCTATATTTATCACCAAAGTTCATTAGGGAAACATAAAGACTTTGGGTGCTATTAAAAAACTTTCCGGCTGTCCATACACAGAAGTCCAAGGGATTTTCCTCGAATGGTGAAGCTATTTTACAGCGATTTGATTGGTCAGCGATTTAATACCTGTTGATCACTAATCTAGAAGATAATCATGCTCAAAATGTAATTAACTGGACTTTTGGTCCAAAGGTTTTCATACCAGAGGCATGGCAGCAATCATTCACTCTAACTTATTAATCAACCAAAGACCCAGACAGAGTTTTAATTCATTTGAAAGCCTGACTTTGAGCCTTGTCCACTGTAACTGGAAAACTTAAAAAACAGTTTTATTTGTTGTTATGTATTGTTGACCTGGTGCTTACTCAGAGTTTCTATCTGATTTCTCAGAGTTTTTATCTGATTTAGGGGTCAGCTCAGATAAACACATTATTGTCTGTGATTTTAACATCCATCTAGATAGTCATCTTTCAAAATTTAAAAGAAGCCACCCATAACTTTAATCCCGCTCTAGAACTTGTTCTGAGATATGGCATAGAAACTGAAAAGTTAACAGTATTCCCAGAAAATCTGCTTTTGTCTGATCATTTCCTAATAACATGTACATTTACAATAATGGATTACTCAGCAATGGGATATAAATTTCGCCACAGCAGATGTTTCTTAAAGTGTGTAACTAAGTTTATAGATATAATTTCTTTCAAACATATAATTCTCAAACACACACCTTAAAGCAGATAACTCATAATCTGGAGAGGAAATGGTGTCTCACTATTTTAGAAGATCTCCATTAAGCCTGGTAAAATAGTTTGTTCCTCTATAAAAAAGCCATGTGTAAAGCCAGAACATCTCACTATTCATCATTGATTGAAGAAAAAAGAACAACTCCAGGTTTCTCTTTAGCCAGGCTGACAAAAGGTCAGAGCACAATTGAGCCAACCATTCCTTTAACGTTAACTAGTAATGACCTCATGAATTTTTTCACAAATAAGGTTTTAACCATAAAAAAACAACAACTGGTAATCATTAAAGCATCTAAGTAATCATTAAAGCATCGAACAAATCATTAGCAGGGGAGTTTTTTTGGGGGGGGGAGTTTCAATCAGGGTTCACAGCTCATTACAATAGGGAAACAGCATTAACGGCATGGGGATTATAGGCACAGTGATGCTGTGGTTTGAATCATATCTATCTAACACACTCTTCACACACAAAGGTTAACTATAGAGCTCCATAGGGTTCTGTACTGGGACCTATTCTTTTTACATCATACATGCTTTCCTTTGATACCGTCATTAAAAGCCATAGCATACATTTTCACTGCTATGCAGATGACACCTAACTTTATCTATCTATGAAGCCAGATAACACACCTCAATTTATTAAACTGCAAGGATGTCTTAAAGACATGAAGACCTGGATGACCTCTAATTTTTCTGCTTCTAAATTTAGATAAAACTGAGGTTATTGTACTCACCCCTAAAAATCTTATCTAACCAGATTTTTACTCTGGATCGCTGCTGGTTTACTTGCCGTTTCTTGGGTACTGGTATTTAAGAGTTGAATAGGAGGAAGAGCCTTTATCTTCCAGATCCCTCTCCTGTGGAACCAGCTCTCTGTAGGGTGGTGATGTGTTAGCAACTATTAAAAATTCTCAGATGCAGAACAAATGAAAATATTTAAAGAAAAAAAATGACACCCTTGAAACTTGCCATATATCAGGACTCTTGTGTCTTCAGTTGTCTCTTCCCATAACTCATCATTTCTTCCAGCATCTTCTTCATAACATTATAGAAACATCGCCCCCACCCTCCTCTAACTTTTGCAATTCTTCTGGGACTTTTTATTGCTGATATTTTCGTGGTTCATTTGATGTTGCCATTGTGAAAGTGTGTGCATTTGCATTGCTTATAGTTCCTTAGAGACAATGTCAGATGGAAGAAAAAAAATAATGGCACACAAAAAGAAGAGAGTATGGGGTTGTTGACAGAAAATTTGCATTAATGGTGGCTTGACGGTCAAAAACATTTTTTTTAAACTGTGAGGTCAAGTTTGTGAACACTCAGTCATGCATGAGATGCTGCATCTGCTTCGATGTACCCAGGATCAATTGTACTTTATGTTTTATTTTTCTAAATAGCCTTTTGGTTGTGCATTTGGTTGTGTAGATAGACGGATAGAATACTGCACACTATTTCAGTCGTTTCTCTTCCAGATCAATAAACACATTCCTTTTTTGTTTCTTTCTGAAGAACAACTTGAGGAGGATAAATTGCACAATAATGGAGGTAAAGTATTGTCATCTGAACTCAAAAACACTCATTTTGGCTGCTCACTTTCAAGTATTTTTTTCTCTGTTGATCTTTCTCTGTCATTCAGCTGAAAGTTTAGTTTTAGTAAAAGTCAGCTTGTGTTTTAACTCATGCAGCTTTGCCCTGTTCTGTTTTTGAGCACTTTTCCATTTCTCATTCTCTTCCTCCATCAAGCGATGCTTAATCTGCTCCACGCCAGCATATTTGAACACCACTGCTGCTCGTGTGCTCACATCAGATAATGGAAAAAATGTATTTTTCATTGCTCAGATTAATGCAGTTAACTTGTTGTAAATATATTCTTTGCCCTAGGACTTCATCAAATGCTTCAATTAAGACAAAAAATGCTTATGGATATTTTAGTATTACACACACACGAAGAACATGCTTAGTTTAACTGCACCATTTTATTGCAAAATGCTCAAATTACAAAAAATCTAAGTTGTGTCTTGATATACAGACAGTTTTAGTTTTGGGTTCATTTAAAAAAATGTAAGTATTTTTTGTTTTGCAGAGCAATGTTGCATTTTAGTTTTTCATGGGTAGTCTTTTACAAAGCTGTGAGAAACATGAACAGAATTCCATTTATTATTCCATGTAAAATATATTGCACACAGTACTATGCAAAAGTCATGAGTCACCCCTCAAACCTTTGTTTTTTCCAAGGAGTTTTTAGTGATTTTTAAGAATGGTCTTAAGCTATAGTTATTCAGGGTTTTTTTTTTGAAGATCTTTAAATTGGCTGTTTTTTTTCACTCATTTTCAGTGAAGTTCTTGTACTTAAGTACACAAAAGTACATACAGTCATGTAAGGAAATAGGAAAAAAATCCAGCAAGGCACAAGACCTGACAGAGTCATCAGTTCAGTGGCAACAGGTCATATACAGTCATGAGTCAGAATTTGAACACGTTAACTCAAATTGTTAGAGGTACAGAGCGAGTCGAGAAAGAGGTACAAGAGTGAGTGTCTACAGCCGTCTATAAACATGTTGGAGACTCTGTCATGGTTTGGGGCTGCGTTTCAGCCAGTGGTGTATGTAATGTTTTTTGGAATTATGAATGCGGAAAGTACATTCAGATTTTGAGCCAACAAAATACCTTCTGAACATGGCCTTAGAGCTGTTATATATCAGCTTTATTTTTCATCATAACAGTGATCCCAAACATACTGCCGAAGCAGTAAAAGCATACCTGGATAGAAATACACAATGGAACATTATCAGACATGGATTGGCCTCTCCAGAGCCCAGAGCTCAACATTACTGAAGAAGTGTGAGAGTGGAGCAAAAAGCAGTCACCATCCACAGAAGAGCTTTGAATGTCCTTCAAGAAGCCTGGAGAACTATTCCTGAAGACTAACTGCTTAAGAGAGTTCAGGCTGGGTTGAAGAATGAACATGAAGCTTGTTTTATTTGTACAAACTCTGTTTTTGCCTTATATCTTTTGATGTTCGTTGTTGGATGAGTCAATGAATCACTGCACCTATTCCACTTTTCCCCAGCAAAAAATAAAGTATTGAGGGACGGCTCAAGACTTTCGTACAGTACTGTAGGTGGATATTGAATTGTAGACGGATATCTCCACACTTGGACAAACTAAACCAAAACTATTTGCACGAGTTGAAACCACTACGTGCAGCTAAAATATGTTATTTTGTTATTTTTGTAAAATTGTGAAAAATGTATTTTAGCAACATGTTACAACCAGATGTTTGTCTCTGTCTTTGTGGACTTTCAACAGGGAGCCAGACCAAACAGGACTGGTCCATTCAGTGGCCAACATCAGAATCTGGCAAAGAAAACACTCCGGTGTGCCAGCCAGAGGCCAGTCAGTGGATTCGGTTCCAGCTCTCTCAAAGCCCCAAAGTCCAGTCCAAGTACAACCAGCACATGTGCCACAGCCCACAGGCCCTGGCCCCCCCTTTGTATGCCGATCGACTCACTGTCGACAGCCCCTCTTCAGGGCTCTTCCCTCCCTTGGACTCTGGTCATCGCTCCCTGCCCCCATCACCTCGCCAGAGGCATTTTGGTCACACCCCTCCTCGGACTCATTTGGTGGTCAACACCATGACCCCACCTGGCACTCCTCCCATGCGGCGAAGGAATAAGGTGAAGGCCCCAGGAACACCACCTCCGCCAAGCCGCAAACTTATCCATCTTTTGCCAGGCTTCACCGCTCTGCACCGCAGCAAATCCCATGAGTTCCAGCTGGGGAACCGCTTGGATGACACACAGACACCAAAGTAAGTTTTGTGCTTCTCTGGATTTTTAATGGCAAATAGTGGCAGCCATTTTGGAGCACTGTGTGTGTTTTTGAGTGAATACAGAGGTTATTTTACTTCTAGGCTTCAGAAGTTGGTATTTACGTTTATCATTCCCAAACCATGGGAGAAAACAAATTAAATGTTATTAATGTATTCCAAAGTGTTTTTTTGGAATGTTTGCAAATGAGCCTCTATATGGAAGTTTTGGGCATTAGAACCAAGGATTAAATATCATTTAAAGAATTCTGTGACTAAACAATAAACAATTAAGGGCTGATTTATGTCAAGTTAATCCACTGAATGAAAGTATTATTAAATATATAATTTTTGCCTGTGACTTTACTTTAGACACTATAGTTTACCCTAATAAAAATAAGAAAGTAGCAGAAACAACATAAAGACAATAACAAAATGTAACCATCTGTGATTAAAACACAAATAGGCAATTCCTTTATGAGCTATTATTACCACATTTATGGAATGAATCACTGTATTTTTCGGACCATAAGGCGCACCGCATTATAAAGCACATTAAGCGAAACAAAACAGTCAGATAAGTCAAATGTTACTCAACTCATTCTTCTTGCTCCCTCCACTTCCGTACCATTGATTCATTAATGTTGAATTCTCTCGCAGCTGCTCTATTCCCATGTTGTTGCAGTACATTATGACTAACCTTGTATTGTGGATAGATTATCTCACTTGTTCTCTTGACTGAAGTTTGGTCCGTTTACAGCATCCTGCCATGCGATTGCATTTGTTCCTGACCATCGGGAACCCTCACGTTAACTTTTATTGAGTGGAAAAAAGTTACCATTATTCCTCCAGCTTCACTGTTTATGTTATGCTAACATAGCTGTGTGCGAGCGATCATGTAGCACATCATTATATACCAGCTAGTCCAACTTCAGTAACCCTACAAACGTCACTGCTGTTTAGTTTTCTGTCTTCATTTATGTTGGAAGTGATAGCAGAGCTGTACGTTTGAATTTTTTCAGAAATCTCTCAGTCAAATCATGTTTAGGTGGAAACTAGCGAGCTAACTTTCTGCTAACTTCTAACTCCGTTAAATTTAATAAATTCTGTTTTCATGGATGCCTGGATGTTAAACTTCATTGTTACACCTGGTAAAGCAGCAACACTGATCATTTTATTAAAGATGAAATAATTTAGACAGTATTTAACTCTCAGTGATGCCGCACTGCTCGTTTAACTTTGGGACCTGAAGCAGACTGAGTTTTGGACCCAGATTACTCTGCGAGGCTCTTGACTATGGAGCCGTAATGCTCCGACAATCCATCAAGCGGTGCAGCTTCGTAGCTTCCCAAAGTCATACTAAAACATTTTTTGACAGAATTTTAAGCGCCGTGTACCACATAAAATCGGTTCGAAGTCTGTAAGCACAGAATTAATACATAACGCTCACCGGATTATAAGGTGCACTGTCGATCTTTTGTTGTTGAGAAAATTAAAGGATTTTAAGTGCGCCTTATAGTGCGGAAAATACGGTAATTGAAACTTTTACACAACAGTTTTCAGCACAGCATGAAAAGAAGGGACTTTACACCTAGTATACACTTGCAGCTGGTGAACAATGCATTTTGGTGTTGTTTTGGTTTGTCATGCACTTCTTGATTTTTGTTACCTTCATGAAGCAATATGAGTCTATGACTTGCTTTGCTTTGTGTTGACTTCTTCTGCTGCTATTTTTTGTTTCCGAGTAGCAACACCTATCATTCAGGGGAAGAGTCCAGTGTGCCCTGTGCGCCAGTTTAAATGCTTATGAGGCTGTGGTGAAGTCACAGTTGGCGCATCCAAACCTATATACTAAGCTTACTAGTCAAAAACATATGGATTGCAGCTGTCTATCTTGAAAGTCTGACC
Organism: Pundamilia nyererei; assembly: GCF_000239375.1. Lineage (NCBI taxonomy): Eukaryota > Metazoa > Chordata > Actinopteri > Cichliformes > Cichlidae > Pundamilia > Pundamilia nyererei. Next base: position 627,809 of record NW_005187528.1, read on the forward strand.
AAGATCCTACATGTGTCATTATATGGCACCTGAAGTGTTTTCAGTATTTTTTTTGTATGTTTGTCAGACTTAAATGTTTCAGATAATCAAACAAATGTAAATATTATACAAAGATAACACGAGTAAACACAAAATGCAGTTTCCAAATGAAGACATTTATTTAGTAAGGGGGGAAATAAATCCAAACCTACATGGCCCTTTGTTTGCAAGAACTGACAATGAGTCTTTTACAGCGCTGTGGAGGAATTTTGGCCCACTCATCTTTGCAGAATTGCTGTAAATTATTGTATCTCTCATTTCTTCCTGAATTTCCTTTGACCCCGCCATAATGTCTGGCTTTTGAGTATCTTTTAGTCTACTTCACTTGGTCCTATTTCAGTGATTTCTTGATTGTCAGATAGAATTCACAGATACAAATGATATGGGTTTCAAAACTATATTATGCTGTTTTATAGACAGTCAAAATTTGAAGCTGTATGATACCATAGGAGATAAAAGAATTGATAATGTTGCATATTCACACATCTACTTAAACTGATAAAGGCAGAGGGGCAGTGTTACATCTAAGCCATTTAAAAGTATTTATTTTCACAAATGTGAAAACCTGTGATAGGGTTTTAGGGATTTAATCAGTACCAGTTAATATTATATTTTGTTTGCAATGCAGATGATGATGGATCAAATGCAGAATTAGGTAAGGCTTTGTTTTAATTTAGGTTTGAAGCTTCATGGCTCCTATTTCACCAAATTGTTTCAGTGTAAAAATAATCTCAGTGATAATAGTCTAAGGTAGCGGTGGTCAGTTAATTTCAGTTGAAGCCCTGCCTGAAGCAAACATTCAGAGATGCAGTCCTGTCCTCCCTCTGCTCTGTACAAAGTCTCAAAATGTAATTCCATCTGATCCAAGAAAGGAATGGCTTAGAAGGGAGGTTAGGACCATACCTTTCCTTTAGCAGTTTTACTGGAACTTAATCTTCCACCAGACCCCAATCAGATTAATTCCTGGGAGGACATCATTGCCTATAAAGGACCAACGGCCTGTCGGTAGAGATAAGGGGCCTTCGGGCTGAGTTCCTGACTGGCCTTCCCTATGTCTGGTGCTATGCTGATCAGATTTGGTCACAAACAGGGTCCACCACTGCTTGGTAATCAGGAACCAGAGTCTGCCTCAGGAGAGCTGCACTCATTTTGATAATACCATTAGATGACAGTGCCCCATCACTGCTACACTTGGTAAGTTAATATTTTAGAGCTGTCCTCTGCTTTTATGATGGCCATCTGGGTTATATGTGGTGTGGGCCTGGATGTAGACAGGGCTGCATCCACAATATCAGTGGGCATGGCTGTGTGTATGTGTGTATCTGCTTGGTGACGACTGGATCATAGCTCCAGTGAATAGGCTCAAACGGCATTAGAGAATTGATTACCGGTCCCAAAGCAGTGATAAACTGCAGACTGTGAATTGAGCTTCTCTAATCAATGGAAAATGTATGCCTGGAAATGTTGCAACTCATTGAGACAGGGCAGATTTGCTGGCTTCTCTGATAGCTTAGTACCTCTCCTAATACATCATAATTGGATGCAGAATGGTGCTGGCAAGCATCAGGTTGGTTTTTCGTCTCTGGCGTCTCTTGTTTCTTTTATGTCTGTGCAAGGAAGTAGTAGGTGTCAGTTTGTTTTTCTCTTCCTTGATGCAAAGGAGACTGAAGACTGAATCATACAGTTTGATTATTTCTTAAATGCTGCATCACGATTCGTCATGTGGTTTTTCACTTAAAGATTTGCTTAGATGAGAATCTTACAAATATTCCACCAGAGGGAAAAACCTTGATAAAAATACGTAAAATATCACACAAGTTTTTTTTATTTTTTTTGAAGCTAAATAAAAAGCTTTAAAATCTTTTAAAAAAATCTTTTTGCTATGCTCTTTCCATACTTCCCACATTGCCCCCTGTTACTAGGATTTTAATAAGTGCATAGTGCTCCTTGGGTTCTCATTTTCTTGTGCTTAATTGCCAGGCAATGTGGCCAGGACGCAATAGGCAGGGATTACCCTCTGACCCCAAGAGACATTATTCTCCCTTCATCTTAATGAGATATGGGCTAATTTCTCATTATCTAATTTCTGATTATCACTGCACAAAGACAGTGCAGCTGAATGTGCAAGACTCCCCCCCCCCATACTTTGTTGAAAGAAAACTCGAGTTTGGTTTTGACAGATACGATATGATAGATAAGGGGGATTTAAATGTGTGAAAATGTGAAGAGTTCCTCTTGCTATCTTTTTTTAATTTTTATCTTGGATGCAATCAACTATAACCATTAACTCAGAGATAAAGATTTTAAAAAGGAGATAAAACATGGATATGAATGGAAAGTAATCATATTCAGCTTTCAGCATTTTTCCACTCATGTTCATGGTGTGTTGTCGTCATCACAGTGTGAAAGCAAAGTTATATTAATATCTGAGTGCTTTCAATTTCAAGATATGTCTAGTGTTATTCTTTTTTGGCATATATATCATCTAAAATCATTTAGAAATGTTTTTGCATTGTACACGTTCTCTAAAGTTGGCTTTCGAAGCATCTTCATATCCTTTCTAATGTATATTAGCCTCCATTTCCACGTTTTTTATTTTTTCACACGATAGGTTTGAGATACTGACATTTTTGCAATCATGGCTTGAAAATTGATTCCGAATGCTTTTTTTCATCGAAAAACTCAGCAAATACTGTGGTCTGCTGGTGTGGACGCTCGTCTTCTGCTTGATAGCTTTGTCCTTCTTGGTTTAATGTGTTTGTCTGTGTGATAATGTGTTATCCTTTCAGCTTGCAGTGAACCACAGGATGGTTTCTATCCCTCCATAGAAATAATGAGCAAATTGCCTCCTTACCGATGTGTATCTATGAATTCAAGAAACTCTCACCCTGGAATGAAACCGCTGCCAATTTTGCAAGTCATAATGCATAAGAGAGGGAAACTTTCTCCTTTTGGGGAAATTGGAGTCTTCTTTCTCACCACCTGTCAAGTGCTAGTCCAAATATATTCAGTCTTGTGTAGAAGTGATTTTGTCCTGTGTCTCTTGATGCAGATAGCTTGCTAGCTGCTCACTGCCTTTACTTGTAGGCGTTTTCAACTGGTAATAAGGTCATTTTTGGCAGCTTAAAAAACAGAAAGCTCTAAGGATGCTAATGAGGTGTCGATTCAAAGCAGAATTATTAGAAAACCAACTCATTAACATTACAGAGAATCGTTTTGCTAAGAGGTATGGCTCAACAGTGATATAAACATTACCTTCCAAGAAGAATTAAGGATGGAAAATAAGTGTTTTGCATTTTAACAGATTCAACACTTTTGCATTCCGCAGACAGTTTTTCAGCTAATAGGCCATTAGATCAAAAAATGTGTGCCGTTCATAGACAAACAACAATGTTGTGTCTTTAAATATGGCTGCAGCTGTTGTCTCCAAGAAGAGACCTTTGTTTTGCAAAAGGAAGCCACAAAATGAAAAAGCGTGTATCAAAAACAGGCAGATGTGTTAATGTGTAAATGATATCAAGCTAAATAGAAACACGTCTTAATTAAGGTAATAATTTCATTATGCAAATAAAAGACTAGGGAGGCACTGCTCACAGACATTTAATAATTGTTCTGTGAATACAAAGAACTTCCTCCAACTACTAAAGCTTTTTTGAGAAAAAAAGCCTTTATATTATTTATTTAAAAAAACAAACAAACAAGCACAAAAAAACGCCCAATTAAATGCTGCATTGAAAATGTTTAAAATACATCACTAAATTCAGTTCAAACCAGTCTTTTGGCATCATGCAGTGACACTAAGATGACATTGTAGTTGCATTTAAATAAGTCTTTCCGATAAGTTGCACTTCATAAAAGCAATCAAATGGAACTCCCACACACTGTCTCGCTTACTGCTAGAGTATTAATTAAATTACGTTTCGGTCTGTCTGACCTTCAGTCAGGTGCCCAAAGATTTTGTATCAGATCTGCAGTGAAGCAAAAGCCCATGTTTCAAACTAATTTTGTCACAGTCTACGGCAGGGAGGTAACTGAGCGATCAAACTCTTTTCCAGGCACAGGGTAGAGAAAAGGACACAGATGTGGATTACTTCTTTGTATTTTCACCTGTATTGCTGCTTCGTTTGAATGAAAATTCAATTACTGTGGTGATTAAATACTAAAAAGTGACTTGCTCATTTTTTTCTTCTTCGAGGTTTTTTAGTAAATGACAGATTATGAGACCTAAGAGTTGAATTGAAACCAGGGACTGGTTGAACAAATTAAAGTTTGAATATTTTAGGACTATGTATGTTTGATTTTTTTTCAGTATTTATCATAAATTAGGGGGTGTTGAGTGGTACCAGCAGCCCAAATAGACTGTATGTTACTCCCATTTGAGAAACACTGCTTTAATGGAAAATGAAGACACAATGAAAATCATGTAATGTCTCTTCACATCTTTGGAGACAGATGTTGAACAGATACCTTTTCTTCTTTTGTATCTACGGCTACGGCTCTGTTTTATCAGTGTAATGTACAAATAGATCTTCAGGCATGAATTTAACAAGTAGAATAATCATGACAGTTAATGCATGATAAGCATGGTACTTAAAAAGAAGTGACCTTTCTATTACCGTGAAAAAGTTGAGATCTACATTGACATCATATTTAGCCCTAAAACATTTTTTGCATTTGTTTCACTTTTTGAAAACAGATATCTTAGTGAGCAAACCAAAACAGTTGTTCAAGCTGAAAACAATCGCCCGAAGCAACAAGAGTTCAAGTAGATATATTAGTTTTACAGTAAACTCTCCTGTTACAGCTTTTTTTTCTCTTCTATATTAATTTGTGATGACTACAAAGTAGCAAAACGTATTCCCTCTCCAATAATTAATGAGTTTATTCTTAGCATAAAAAAATATGCTGAGTCCAGGGATGGTGCCAAGTTTAGGGGAATTAGGGAAGTAATTAGTTTGAAATTTGTCGGAGTCATTCAGTGTACACTATGTACAATAGTGTACAATAAATATGCATATAGAGTAGAAGAATACAGTGCTAATATTAATTTTCATTTGTTATGCTGCTTTTTATCATCACGAGCAGATGTTTCCTTGCAAGTTTCTTGCTTTATACATGACATAAATAAATAAATGATCAAAATACAAAATGAATTAACCTCCCAGCTAAATACATTACCAGTTTAAAAACTTTGGGACTTGTGTAAAATGTAAATAAAAACTGAACAATGCAATGATTTGCATATCTCATAAACCCATGTTCTATGTTCAAAAAAATAGTTTTGAAGATGTAAGGTCCTAATTTAAAGGAGCACACTTGGTTAAAAGATCAGAATGATAGGGAGATGCTAACCCATTTAGTCACTTAAAAAATGTTAAAATCTATTCAAAAACACACTGGGAGCCAGTGTAAAAGGGCCAAAATATTGTATTGTTTGCCTGTGGCTGTCAGGAGTCGAGCTGCCACATTTTGAACAAACTGTGGACAAGAGGCTATTCCAATAAGCTAGGGTGGATGAAGTGAAGTAAGCAGAGGAGAGAAACTTCTTATCCTTCACAATTTATATTAAACAGCATTTCTTTGTTTTTCAAATGTGAAACAGCTGTGAAAAAGCAGCCTCACACCCTTGCAAGGATGTTTGGGAATTTTCCAGAGGGTCAAGATCTTTAAACAACGAGTGAAGTTCAGAAGGTCTGAATAGAGTACCCCTTCTGTTTTTCACTGATTCACATTTAAAAAATGTAACAGCATCCACAATTTTATGTCAGTGAGACAGTCCAGCAAGACATTTTGAAATCAATGGAAGTAACACATCTGCAAAAAGTTGGGTCATGGCCATATTTACACCTATGTAGCATCCTCTGTTCTTTCAGATTGTTTGAACATCTGGGATATGAAGAGACCAGTGGACTTTTGCGAAAGGAATATTACCCCATTCTTTACTGATAGAGAATTTTCACTATTTATGTTTAAATTTTTTCCTTTATGTTTAAAATATGAGTTTATGAAGTTTGTAAATCATTTCATTCTGTTTTTATTGACATTGTTCTTCATGCCGTAACTTTTTTTTTTTTTTTTTTAGCTTTGGGGTTGTAGAAACCATAATATGCTGCCTGTCTGTCAAATAATGTGTACTTGATGTCAACACATGCAGCTTGGAAACCCATTTTTCAAGACAGAATTTTCCACGGAGAGGGTTAAAGAGCACCGCTGTATCAATACAGTGGCAATATTACTGTTTGTTTTGCTGTGATAACTGAAATGACTCCTAGTGTTGCTGGTAAATTGCCATCAAACCACTGTTAACCTTACGTGACATGATTGAATATGTGCAGCATCAAAATCAATTTTAAATTACATATCAAAAAGAGTGGCTCACCAGAGGTTTCTGAATTTTCTTTTTCAATCGGCCTCGTCGTGCACATATATCCTTGAGAGACAGACATAGATAATTACATTTTTCGTGTTAGCATACTTAACATCTTGTCAGCTAGGTAATCATTTTTAATGACTCCATCATTTGCCCCTACATATACAAATCTGACTTTGAAATGTGAGAGCTGGTTTTTACAATCAGTTTCTACTGACCTGACTGAAAACACAGACTTCCACAAACATTGTAGGTGATGCTTACACACACATCTCAAGTGTTCTAATCACTATTTAATGTCTTTTACCTGGATCTTCTTGTTGTCACTGTTAAATTGAGACACCTAAATTGTTACCGCTATCAAATAATAATGATTTAAAGATAATATAGATTATATTTTATAGTATCTTTGCATTTATTACAAAGAGATACTGGATAAAAGGGGGAATGTGGGAAAATACCCTTTTTTGCCTTCAGAACTGCTCAGTTCTTTGTGACAGAGATTCAACAAGTCACAGTAAACAGTTCTCAGAGATTTTCATCCATACTGGTATGTTAACATCACAGAGTTGATTGATATGTTTTTGGCTGTGCATCCATGATGCCAGTCTCCTGTTTCCAAAGGTGTGTTGCTGCAGCAGACCCCACCCCCCGGCCCATGGACCGGTACCGGTCCGTGAATCATTTGGTACTGGGTCACGAGAGTTGAGGCTCCAGTGTGAAATTTATGGTTTTCAGGGTTTGTATTGTTATTTTGTTATTGTGTTTTATCGCTAACTCGGTTTCCTTGGGTCTTTTCCCATGTGTTATGAATAAATCTTCTTTTTTTGGTAGTTTTACTTTGTTGCATTAATCCGCGACACCTTAAAGGCTGATCTGTGAAAATATTCTCGGACATAAAATGGTCTGTGGCGCAAAAGTGGTTGGGGACCGCTGCTTTACTGGACTGACATCTAGTGACTGTAGAGGCCATTTGACTACAGTAAACTAAACTGTCACTATTCAATATAGTGAAATGACTCAGAGATGATTTAAGCTTTGTGATGTGGTACATTGGTTGGGTCCACTGTGGTCATAAAATGATGGAACTGGTCTATAACAATATTCCTGAAGACTCTGGCATTTAACCAGTGTTCTGTTGGCATTAAGGGTCCCAAAGTGTGCCAAGAAAACATCTCCCACAACAATACTCCACCATCAGCAGCTTGAGCAAGGCAGGATAGATACACACACACAAATATTGAACCTACCATATGAATTTTGCAGCAGAAATTGAGACTCATCAATTTTTTCCCATGTGTATTGTCCAGTTTTGATTATTATGAATTGTAGCCTAGTTTCCTGCTGTTAGCTGAACTCATGTGATATTCTACTGCTGTAGCCCATCTGCTTCCATGTGTCGTGCATTCACAGATCCTCTTCTGCAAACCTTGGTTTTACATTAAGTGGCTAGTTGATTTGCTGTCGCCTACCTATCAGCTTGAAGCAGTTTGACCATTTCTCCCTAGTGTCTGGCATCAACAGACACATTTTTGCCCAGAGTACTGCTGCTCACTGGATGCTTTCTCTTTTTTTGACCATTCTCTGTAAACCCTAGAGATGGTTCAAGGATATCTATCAAGGAGGAATTCTTTATACAGCCAGATCACACACACATCAAGCAAAATGCAATAAACAAGTGGTAAATATAGACCAAAAAACAACATTAATATTGAGAACATAATGAGTTATTCAAGTAACTTTGGAAGTTGGGACAAATGAGCTTTTGAGTCTGTCCTGTGCATTGGCATACAAGTATCTGCAACAAGGTGGAAGGAAAAGGTTTTTTGGTTTGTTTGTTTTTTGTTTATTTTTATAAGGGTGCCTAGGAAAGCCAGAAACAATGGACCTTCTTCAAGGTGTCAGCCTTGTACAGATGAGGAAGATCATTCAGGTTCACATGTGCGATTTTACGATACATTGTAACTATATCTTGAAGTCTGTTTTTGTTCTTTAGGTTCAGCGACCAGTATGACAGTTGTGTGGACAAATCCCACAACCTCAGCGGCTTCTACTCAGCTACTGAGTAGCTACTCAGAGCAGCTACTCAGAGCAGCACGTCAAGCACGCCACGTTCAAAGTAACTGAAATAAACCTCTTACCCATTCTGATACTTGATTTGAAGTTCAGGAGGTCGTTGTACCTAACAAAGTTTGTTGTCGAGTGTATGACCATGAGCTGTTATTAGAGCCCGACCTAAATTTCTGCTAAAATGTTATGTGAAGATCATTACAGTTTTGCTTGAGCTTTTTCAAAAGTCTTTTTCAGCTATTGAGTAAGTCGACTAAAGTATTTTGCTTCTACTGTATGAAGGTTTCAACAGTCTTGATGCCAATGTTTGACCACTTTAATAGTGTTGTTTCAATCATTAAGGCCAGAACAGGAATTATTTTGGGTCCAAGAGCAAATGACTTACTCTTATTTATTCTTATTTATCTCCCTTACTGTTTGTGAAATACATATAAAAAGTTTCTGAGATTCTGTAAGAGTCCTTGGGTTCCTGCTCTGACAGGGTTTTTTTTTTTTTTTTGAAAAGATAGTGTCTTGGGAGCATTGAGAGAGACTTGAGAGATTACAAAACACTTTAAAAAGTAGTTTCTTACTTTTTGCCAAATTATGTTGGGTTTTTTTGTCTAGGGTTCTAATTATTCATGTCTGCAAATCCTTTGGTAAACAATGAAAGTACCAGTTGAGAGGAAAATACACTTTCTTACAAAACACCTCCTGAAAGAAATTGTTTATATCTCACCACGTAAATGTACGTGCTCGTGGAATACTTTTTTGAGAGTTCTTTGAGACTTGTTAATAGTTTTACTTAGAAAACATAAGTGTGCCGGATATCCAGGACCACTTAAACTTTAATTTCTATGCAGGAGTGCAACAGCAATTTCATTTTGCTTATGTAGCACCCTGTCTATCTCTCTTCCTCTCCTCACAGTTATTTTACAGCATCCCCCCTCTCCCTCTCTCCCCCCCTCTCCATGCCCTTTCAAAGCAGAGAGGCTCTTTGGGCTGGAGTGTCAATTAATGAACCTCGTTGTCTATGTTAATGAGTAGTAACATTCGTGCGTGGAAAAGGCCAAGTGAGTTGTTCGTCTGTCACAGTCCCACTTGGCACGTCATACTAAGATCACTCTGGAAAGTGGGTGTGTTTGTTTTTTCCAATGTCTCTTGTCTTGCCTTCCCACTGCCAGTAGAAATGGTAATATCCTATAGTTAATGCCACCTTATGAGACTTCCACAGCTTTTTGAATGTTAAGCACTTTCTTATTGAATTGGATGTTTGCTAATAAATCACATGGTGCCGGGGGTTGGCATGATTCACCCTCTGCTTCTCTCAGGGTAATTCTACCATGCAACACTCAGGGGAAGCAAATTTGCATCCTTTCCATGACTAATTTAGCTGTTTGCTTTCACTGAACTGGTGTACACACCATATATTTCGCTCCCCTTTCCTTTCCCCTTTCGTTCTCTGTTTCCTTTTCTTTCTCTCTTCACCCCTTTCATTATGGTTCCCTTTTGAACCGCTGTCAATGTGTTATTTTTCAGCCATCCATAACATGTACCAATCCTGTCACAAAATAATGTTTTATTGGGTTGAGTTCTATCTGCAGTTCAAAGGAAACTGCAGTATAGTTGTGATGATCAAGTGTTGAACATTAAAAGCTTTTTTCATTCATGAACTCCTGAAAATGTTATGAGAATTAGGAGGGGATCTGTCCAAAGTTGTCCTTTCTCACTTGTTGCACACTACCTTGGGTAACGGCAGAGATGAGATCTAAAAAGCCTAATGTACATGAAGATGCCACCTAGGTAAGGCATGCAGGAGAAAAGACATGTACTACTCACTCACTCACTCACTCACTCACTCACTCACTCACTCACGTAACTGTTATATTCTACCCTGGCTTCTATACTGGGCATTTCACAGACTCTATTCTGGTAAACTGGTAGGATTTTTTAATGTCCAGAGCAGCTGAGTTGGACATTTAAGCTCTTATTTGCGGCACCACCAGCTCTGTGAACAAATAACCCCTGCAGAGGGCTCAAATATAATCTTTCTTTCAAACTGATATTCAGGTCAGGCTCAGGTTATGCAACTGAGTGAACCTCAATTGTATTACCTGAGCCAAAACATTATGATCTCCTCTGGTGTGGTTGCAATTTAATGGATTTAAAGTCAGAATGATATTCATAGAATGGAACTTCATTGACAGAAAACCTACACTCTTTATTAATTCATTTATTATTTATGAAGTCAGGCCAACATCATGCGCTATTGGATTTTGAGATTATTTTATAATATTGAAGTTAAGTGGCTTACATTATGGAAAGGTGCAGTGGAAAACCAAGGGTTGAAATGACATTAAAACATTTAAATTGATGTGTTTCCTTGTACCCACATTAAGAGGAAATGACAAACTGGACTGAGAATAGTGCACAAATTAATTAGTTACATTTAAAAGAGGTCAAATATTCTTGCAAATTAAATTATTACATTTAAAATACTTTTACAGAAATTGTCATGCTCCAAGCTCTCTGATCCTGTATTTTGAATTTTGTTTTTGGTAATGTTTCGTTCTTTTGGATTTAAGTGTTTATGTTATGTAGTTGCTTGAGTTTAGTATTTTTTAGAGCCATGTAGTTTTATTATTGATATATATAGTTCTTGGTTTATTGCTTGATTATGATATGGTGTTTTGTTGCCATTGTTTCATTTCCATGTCCTGTCATCAGTGTCTCCATATTTGTTTACCTTCTGTCTCTGTTTCCGTGGTTGTCCGGTTTCCCTGTCTTGTCAAATTCAGTCATCTCTAGTTCTGGTCCCTGTGTTTATTCCTTCTGTTTTTTATCCTGACATGTCTTAGTGTGGGCCTCAGTGAATGTGTTACTTCCCATTTTATTTTGATATTCTGTTTCATGCGTGCGATGTTCAGTTTTGCTTCCCCTGTCTCGTCCGTCAAATTCTATTCCTCAGAATGTGTGTTTTGTGTGTTGTGCTGTGTTCCCCAGTTGTGTCTATTCTGCCGTATCTCCTCTTGTGTATATCTCCCTCTGTTCTTTCTCTATGTGCTCCCACATGGTGCTTGTAGCCTCCATCAGGCTGTTCTGTTAGTCTGTTCTAACCCAGCTTAGCTATTTTACTTGCTTTTTGTTTGCTTCACCTTTTTTCGGTAATAGTGCCTTGACTTTTATATCTAAATTCTTTTAATGACAGGAGCAACATTATTCATCCCACTTGCAGGCATCATAATCTGTAGGACCACTATGGTTCCTGAATTGTTTTGATGGAGGAAAGTTTTAAAAATATTCCCGTCTCTGATGCTTTTTTTCTCCCCACAAATTGCACCCTGCCTTTGTCGTTTACCATTAAAACAGCTGGAACGTGCCAGTGCATGAACTTTGATGTTAATATAGTGATTGTTTTTGTCTTTTTTATAGCATCCGTCCCCAAATTTAAGTTTTGCTCAGCTGAATTCTCTGAAATACAATGACAACAAATCTAAAATCTCAGATCTGCTTTCATGCTGAGAGTTCATATAAACCATTGTCAATTAAATAGGAACAATCCATGAGTTCAGTCATTAAAAAACGAAATCAACTAAGTTTCCAGAGTTGGTATACCTGGAAGTTGGATTAACAAAGCCAATTTATATTGCTTTGTTAATCTCTTGCTTGCTACCCAGCAAAGTGACACTTCCATTCGCAATCTTTGCCTGCTAAGCTGTGACTGGTCAGCTGATTCTCCGAATGAAAGAGCCGTCATTGGGCACAACATCAGAGCTGCTACACGAACCGTAAATGTGGGTGATGGTTCAGAGGTCTGGAACCAGGCTAATCTGGTAATACAGATTGAGGCAGAAGTGCCACTTTTTATGGTTACCTGTAGTTTAATACATCTTGTGCACTGATCTGAAATGGAGGTTATACCACTGACTAGAACTGTGCTTGAACTGTCCAATATGGGATTAGACAACCAATCAGGAACAAAAGTGTATGGTATGTAGCTATGATGTAATTATATGGTCTGTTAGGAATTTTGGATTTGTCTGTTCACATGTTAAACCACAACACTCTTACTGCAGCAGCAACTCCAGTGGTACAAAAAGTACAGCACCTCACAATTAAGGCAGAAACCTTACTGCTTTGGTAATTGAAGTGAAATTATCCCCTGTTACTGCTTTGTTTCATGGGTCGATCTGTTACAATGAAGACAATTTTATTGCTTTTACTTTAAGAATACATTTTGGAGTGTTCCCTGAAACTTAAGCTCGGATCGAATCAATGCAGCTGCTCTCCACGTGATCCAATAAGAAATCCAGAACACAGCAATAGCCAATAACCTCTGACCCCGGAGGATTATTGGCCCTGCATTTTCTCCAGCGAGTGACGTTCACTGTGGTGTCAAGTGTACTCCACAAGGCTATATATATGTCACTGCTGTGAAATAAAATATGTATGTGTGTGGAATAAGGGTGAAGATGCTTTTCTCTGTGGACAAAACCTCATCCATGTTAATCAGGTCTTTGGCCCCTTGGCCATTAATGATAATTCAGGTGAGAGGGGATGTCACCACCAAGCTGTTAAAAGCTAGACGCCCCCACCCATCCCTTCCATCCATTCGCACGTCTATTGGCAATAATGAGTGCTCACCCCAGCCTCGCCCAGCGGCCAGAAATTGGAGTCATGATTATGAATTTATATGAGTGTTTAGGAGTGGAGGTGAGCCTAAATGCCACCGTTGCTTGTGGAAAATGGATTTATTTAGGCTGATAGTTTTTCTGTGGCGATTTGTGAACGTGTGGGAGCTTGTTGGGGCGGATAACAGGATTGAAGTAGGCGATTAGAAGTTATCCTTAAAAGTAATTCTTTTCTAAGAAGAGGAAAAATCATATGTGAGAAATTACCTCATTGTAACAAAGGAAAGATTTATTGCAGTTGCGCTGTGCTCAAGGCATTTAGTTAATTTTGTGGGAATCTTGTTTCGCTTTTCCTTTCATTACATGAAGTTTCCTGACATGATCATTAAAGTCTCATTTCAATCTGTTATATGGGAAGATCTAATACTAAGTTTGTTGTGCGGAAATTATGTCAAACATCACTCTGACAGAGACAAAGCAACTAGTGCAGGGTGAATTGACAGCTGCTTTCTGATTTATTAAATAGCAGAGTATGACTGCTTTAGTGCCCAACAACCATAAAGGAAGTTATTACCATCATTTATCATTCTAACCATCAAGTGAAGGCTTTCATATCAGTTTTGCTCTCTGATGTTAAAGACGAAACAGATAATATCTGCTGCAGGTCCCACATTGCCCTTGACCCCTCTTACTTTTTAGTGTTGCTGCCCTTTACAGCTCTCTGTTTTTCAGAAATACCACTTAACCTGCACAGCTGTTGTCCAGCTGTCGTGCATCTTGCACAGTTTCTTTCATACCTGTATCACAAAGTTTAGAGTTTGATCTATGGTTTCATTTTGTCTGAATTAAGAAAATAAATTCTGATTAAATTTAAAGCTGAAATAAATATACACAGCATGCTTACACACACACAGCCCTGTTGGCGAGCAGGTAATGAGGAGGAGAATAGAACATTGTCCTGACTTCTCACGGAAAAGTTTTGCCTTTTTGTAGGTGTCATGTCAGTAGTTTTCACTATATTAAAAAAACAAAAACATTTACACTTTATTAAAGTTATTTAAAGTTCAGACCCAAGTTAGATGAAATAAAGCAGTTGACTGTAAGTTTTCTGAATGTGTGAGCAATGAAAAATATGTCAAGACCGTTCTCCCAAGATGAAAAATGAGGTGAAACTGTTATAGTAATCATTAACAGTTAAACTCTGAAGTTCTGCGAGGAAATTATGTCTATATTTCTTCCATTACATCTCAGGAAGCACAGTGCAATGAGAGATACTGCCTGGCTGCTCTGCCACCACTGACATGAAAATGAGTATACTTTAAAAGGCTTCATAAACTGCTAACAACAAAGTGATCTAATTGCATTGCATTAATGAAAAATGTTATTAATCATAAAATTATTTACTGATGTTATTTTTCAATCAGTCATTCTGTGCATTTGAATTCTAAAAATTTGTTCAGATCAACTTTTTATGTGCCAATTCACAGAAAAGCTCCTTACTATATTTTAAACAGATACCCAAAATTTGCTTACTACATGGACAATAGGAAAAAACCCTCCCTTTTAAGAAAAGACAAAGTGAGAACCGATTGGCATATAAGTGAGGGGGAAAGGGAGAAGATTGAAAGAGAGGTGATCAGTGCATCACAAGTCCATAGCATTAAAATTATATTTCAGAGCCAGACCTAGCTATAAAAAGAAATGCATATTTTAAGCTAAAGTTTAAAGGTGTCTATGCTGAAGGCTCTGCCTCCTATTGTACTTCTAACATATGATGAAAGGCACTATGAGGTCTTTAAGATATGATAGGGCATGATTGTTTAAGGTTTTACATGTGAAGGATTAGGAATTTAATAGGGAGACAATGAAGACAAAAATAAGAACTCCTCCTAGTCTTTATTGCCATCACCTTAGAGTTTTTAAAACTAGACTAGGTGAAAGAAGGCAGGCTTTCAAAATCACACATTCTCCTCATGCAGGTGAAAGCCTGCCTTCTTTCACCTGCATGAGGAGAATGTGTGATTTTAATGATAGTGTACACTAAAATTACTCAAAGATTCTTGTAGGTCTAGTCAATTTGTTTCTGAGGTTTTCATAGCCAAATCCAACTTAAGGGTTTTAAGGCTTTAAGTTCAAACAACTCATTTGTTTCATCCGGCTGCATAGATAATTATAGCTGATTGTCATCTGCATAATGGCTAATAGACATGTATGCAGTTCTTTTTAAATGTATTACCTCAGGGAAATATGACATACAACAACAGTGCTATGGACAATTCTAATTACATAAGATTGCAGTTTCTTTCAGTTGTGAAAATGCAGGATACACAGAAAGTGTTGTAATTTCTGTTGTGTGCAAATCAAAGACGTGCTTGCAAATCAGACAGGAAATATTCCAGCAATATAAAACTGTGATTACTTTTTGAGGACAGCTTGTACACCTGTTTACATCCTACAGCTCCAGAGAATAAAGTTGCATTTAATTCCTATTTATCCCAAACAATTTGGTGGCAAATGAGACACACTTAGAGAGAATTTGGATGTACAAAAGACAGGAGGACAGTTTTTGAATCCAGGCCATTAGTGGAAAACATCCAAAAGTTGAGCGCCAGGAATATTTAATTAGAATTGAATCTTGAAACTTTCAGCACATGAGAATTACTATTTGGTTTTTGTCATTCTGAGCTGTTCTATCTGTTCAATATAGGCTCTTTTGTAGAACCACAAAATGTCTCTTGAAGCAGCAAATTATTTCCAGGTGTCAGACAAGCGATGGTTGAAAAAGTAATGCTAAATTGAAGATTTAAATAATTTGTACATCACGTACTATTGCCACGTAGCTGTTTTGAGAAAAAAAAATAACTTCACAACTAGAAAACTGAAAGTCTCTCAGTTTCATCTTATTGAAAAACTTTGTCCACTGTGATCACCTATGTTCTTTGTCTCTTCTTCTCCTTCCTGTATTTTTATGCTTGGTCTTCTGTTCCATTAGTTGGAACTGTATTTTAGTGCATCCTACAAAGAGCAACAATGAGTGTTACAGTAAGATCGAGAGGCTTTTTTCTATTGTTATAGAGACAGGATGACACTGCTAAGACTTGGCCTTGAAAAATGGATGTTATAGAGTACTAGTAATGTTAAAAGAAAGGGATTGAAGATTGCAGAAATTAAATGGAATGAAAGATGCCAGGTTTAGGGAAAATATCCTGCCCCTAGCTTAGAAAAAGGAACAGCGAGCCACTTTGAAACAACTATATGGACAACAGTCTGGAGGCAAACTTAGAGAGGCAAGGCTGATATAGTCTGGACATGTGTAGAGGAAGGATAGTTCATATATTCATCAATGGATGCTGAATATGAAGCTACCACGCTGGAGGAAATGAGGTGGACCACAGAGAAGATTTATGGATGTAGTGAAGGAGGGTTGGTGTGACTGAGGAAGATGCATGAATAGGGTGAGATGGAGACAAATGATCCACTGTGGTGATCCCTAAAAGAACCAGCAGAAAGAAGAAAGAAGCATCATGCCATGACCACCTGTTATGCTTACAGAGATGTTCGATTATTAATGCAGACAAACTTTTGTTTAACTGGTATGGCAGCAGATAAGCTTGTATAAGGAAAAATAAGCAACATTTAATATCATGCTTTCGTGATACTACCACATGCAGAAATAGCACATTTTAACCAGAAAATATCTGCTCTGTCATTGTGTACCAAAATGCATTCCTGATGAGCTGCTGAGAAGACAATCTCACGGTCCACCTTCCTGTCAGCTTTTCTCTCTTGTCATTTGGCAACTGGCTCCTGAATTTTCTCTTCCTCCTGCTCATTTTCTGTCCTTCACACGGGCTTGCTCTTTTTACGACCCCTTGTTTCTTTCCGCCTTTTTCGCCTTGGGTGTCTTGCTGTCTCTTCAGCTTCATGTTCACGTTCCAACCCAGACCACACACATGACCTTTCTGTCCTGAGAGCACTGTGCTTTCCCTGGCCTTTGACAGTGAAATGACACCCCCTCCCATATCTTAGCAGGAGATGCTGGCAGTTAATGTGGACATAACAAGAGAGGGATTTCAAACACTTGTGCGCTATCATCATCCAACCATTTCAACAGATATTATCAGGTAACTAGAACATAATTTGTGGTCATGCACAACTACACGCATCCATGCACACACACAAACACACTCATAGCTTCTTTTTGTCCTTGAAAGACTTGTCTTAGCATTTGTTAAGTTTAATAATAATGTCTGAAATGAGACCACATGAGTGTCTAGTGATTTCTTCAATAGTGGTAGCACAGTTGTTGATCATCTTTGAGAGAAGGTTTTGCCACCTCACATTTGAAGCTGAGATTGTTCTTAAGGAGAGTTTTCTTTAAATTACTTTAAATTACTGTAACATTAGTGTCTTACGTCCAGCTTCTGCTTTAATAACCAACCAATATTGTGAATTTGGAAAACAATTAGCATTTAGTGTTGTTCTTTTCTAATTGTATATTAAGAACATGTCCACTTGTTCTCACTAGCATTGATTTTGGGTTATTAAAATTGAACACGGTTCTCTTGGAACTGTTGTAGTAAAACTTTTTGGGTATGCACACAGGGTATGTTCAATAACAGTGCAAGAGTTTGGATAATAATGTAGTAATGCAGTTCACTTTTGTTTTCTCTTCCACATAAGTTTAGCTAACCTGGGGATATTATTTACCACCCATCTGATCATTTCACCGCTTGATTTTTTTTTTCATTATCTCAGTTATTTTTAGCTGTTTGTTACATTCGCACAGCTTAAACTTTGTGAACTCTTGTTGATGTGAAACCCTACCTCCTCCCTTTCGAAAAAGCAAAACAAAGTCTGTGTTGAATATCACGAAGGCTGTTTTGTTTCCCCTGTACTTACTCTAAAATCAAATAAATCCCTAATATACAAAATAAGTAACATGCATACTTTAAAGTGTAACTGAAATTTGTGCATCATTTTATGTATTTTGGTGTTGAGATCATTTAAATCCTTCGTGTACGTGGTGTTTAATCACACGAATTTAAGTCTTTACTGTTTTCAAAATGCATTATTATAATAGAATGTTTCCTACGTCACACTTTGTTGTATAATAACTGTAAATCTTTGTTCTGCTAAGTTTGGACATTGGCTTTGCAACATTTCTTTTAAAAAATATCATGCCAGACTGCTTGCTTTTATTCCACACAAGCCTGACTCTGCAGACGTCTGAAAACAATACAGCCTTCTTAGGATGACTCTAAGGGCTCACAGTAATTCTCTATTGCAATCATTATTCTAGCCACCTTTATTTCACCTTTATTTTCCACCAACTTTATTAAAGCAGCAAAGAGCAGTGGTTGCCACAGATATTATTCCACAGCTCCATTTGCATAAAAAGCAACAGGGTGTCGTATGAGTCTCGGCAGAGCTCCCTTGCATATTTCTGATGAATAAAGTGTAGGTATGCAGATGGAACCCTGCAAGTAAATTACCCCTCTAGATGGACACAAGTGTTAATTAGATAGAGCTCAAATGAATTGCAGGATCACAGCATCACTTAGATATATAATTTGTATAGTGAACAACTGCTAGCTAGTTAGGCAGATAGCTCTGCAATATTCTGCATTTTTAAAGCCCTCTTGATATGTCAGAATATAAAGGAAACGTGCCATTTGATGGATCACTGCTCTCCTGCTCTCACCTCTGTCCTTGATCAAATGAAACTTTTGCTTAAAGGTGTCACTGTAATTAGCATCTCTGCAAGTGTGGGGAAAGGGACTGTGGAGGGTGTGGGTGGATGAATGCGTGTGCATGAATGTCAGATTTTTTTTTCCATAGCTTTCATATTATGAAGAGCAAATCACATTTCTAAAACGTGTAAGCAATCAGGGAAATTTAAAGTGAATTTCATAAAAACAAAAAGTTAAAGTATGGCCAAAGTACATTGGATATGTTGTACTGATGAATTTACTTTCTTTTTTACTCTGTGTACTCCAAATGTTACTGGATTACTTTAACTCCCTTTATAGATATGATGACAAAGTCCATTCCATGCATAGTATAAGCAAAAAAAAACCCCATTGCGTACAATTTCAGTATCATAATTTGTGATGTCTTTATTAATATGTTAGGGAAGCTTACGATTGCGCTTTCACTCACTTCAAAACACATGCAAATGACCTTTTAATGATCCCAGGGATGGATAATAACAGGATGTAACTGGAAAAAAGTGTGTGAATAAGAAATTAGCAGGTAATAAACATGACACAGACGATAACTTATTCACTACAATATTTTAGGCGAATTGACTGAATGGTACTTGGGAAAAAAAAAGCTTTGGCGTTCCTGTTTTGTCAGTACAGAGCATCTAGGAGGATTAAGAGACTCAGAAATGCTACCTGAAATGTGACACAAACACGCAGTGATTTCCATCTGTGAGTTATGCGTCACTATGTACAATTGTCGAGAAGATCAAAAGACATCTCAACTATTCACACTGTGGCTGATTTCTCTTGACAGTTGACAAGTAACCCACCTCCTCCTTCTTCTCTGTTTTGTGTATTCTTTCTTTAAGTTTCTCCTTTCTTGAACTTTTCATATGTGAGGCGCCTGAATAGATGCATTAACCACCGTAGAGTTAAATTCCTCCCCCTCCTTCTCGCCCGCCTGCCTTCACTGACAAACGTTTTCAAAATGAAAATTGGGAATCCTCTCCCTACTCTTCACATTCATTTTCACTTTTCCCTCACTGAACATCTACATCTTCGGGGAGAGGATAAAGGCATGCATGCAGGGAGATGAATGGTTTAATTTAGATTCAAATTGCATAAAGTGGGCTAATCGGAATAGCTGACAAAAGCTCTGTGACGAAGAAGTGATAACCTGCAGGCTGCTTCCTTATTGCAGGAGATGGGAGTGAAGTGCCGGGCTGGTTTACAGGTCTAATTGCATGACTCAGTGTAGGGAGTGGGAGACTGACATGGGAGGAAATATTCCTGTGGGATTTAACACTTTCCATGATAAGTCAGAACTCAGCATTCATTTTACTACTTTTACAAGTCAGTTTTTCACAGATAGACTCTCCTCATGTCTCCTTTTCTCACCTGTCTCCTTGTGGTCTGTGTTTGTTTGGACACTTAAAATTCATTGTCTTCTATGTGCAAGTGCAACTCTTTTGTTTTGTTTTTGTTGGTTACGTTTGCTCATCAGTCTGCAACTTCAGTCTCGGTGTCACTTAAAATCCTAAATTTCAGTCTTACATCAAATTTTTACAATTGTGAATCCAATGTCGCTAAAGTAAAATTCCTGAGGATATGTCCGGTTACAGTGTGGTTATTTATGTTTCTGCAGGGATTTATATGGATGGAGATTAGTTGTTTATTTTTACATGACTGTTTCATTTACGTCAGCTCAAGTTCTGCAGTTCTAAAACAGGATTAACATTACTTGAGGATATAAAGAATCACATATTTCCCTTGTTCTTTGGATGAATGAATGGATGGATACTAGAGTAAAAACAGTTACAAAAAGCAGGGACATTTATTATATAAAACATCAACCAACAGAAGCTGAAATTGCCCTGGAGTAATACATTTTTAAACTAACACTTCATCCTATGAGATGCATAACAGCAGACTGCAGTTTCCCTTGTTTTGTTTTTTTTGTAATAAATTGGCCATTAAAGATAATGCATTTTTGTATATTCTGCAACCCATACAGGGTGGATGATGAATAACATGACAGTTTATTTAAAATATCCTAGTAAATTAAAAAAAGACAGTTCTTGTTGCATGGAGAATACAATGAAGGGTGCTGAAACTGTCCTCAGTGATACATTGAAGAGAACTGTGGTACATAGCATCAAGGGGCTTAAGAGTATTGGCAGCAAATTAAAGTAAATTACATCTACACAGAGAAGGACTGGTGCAGTCTTTAACCCACTGCCGATGCAGTTCTTAAGCCCTGACACGCAAACATAAATCTCATATTCATGCCATTTGGTGTTATTTCCTCTTCCTTTGGATATCATTATCTCCAAACTTCATTGTGACCGATAAATCGGCTTAAAAATTTTAGGGAAAAAAGGTCTTTGTTAAACCTGCCTGGCACTTGTCACATTGTTAAAGTAATCCAGGGATTGTTGTTTGTACAGCAGTGAGTACTTTGCAGTCAGGAACTGCTAATAGCTAATATGGCATTCTTTTAATGGTGCTTATTAAAAAACTCTCACTAGTTAGACTCAGTACTTAAAAGAATAGTAGCACCAAAGATGTCTCTGCTTCTGCTGGCTTTAATTATAACAAGAGTGGTTTCCCAAACACACCTACATGCCAGTGTTGGCATTTTCAGAATCATTTTTGTCTTTTTCTAATTTTCTGCTATTTTTTTTTGATCCACCTACAAATATAAGAATGTCTACTAGACAATATTTAAATGACAGATTGGGGGGAAAAACAGGAAAAAGAGTAATTGAAACTGGAGCAGTAATTATTACTCCAAAATTAGCAACGAGGGGACATTGTGCACTCCTTTTGGAGGGGGCACAGTGGGGTCCCAGGGGGTGGGGGTGTTACTCTGCCTTCTTATGTTAGCAGGTACCTGGCATTAACATATGGCTTGCTTTACTGTACACTAATGAGGTTGTTCATATGAAAGTGAAAAGTTCTCGTTCTTTCATAATATGAGATGAACTATGAAGAAATTTGACTAATTCAGTAACAAACATTTGAATTTCAGTTCACTTAAATTAAGTTCAGTTTCATTTATATAGCATGGAATCACAACAGTTGCCTCAAGGCAGCTGTTATATTAAGGTAAATGGAATATGTAGTATAATGACTTTTTTATATAATATGACTAAACAAATAAAGTAGACCAAGAAATTCTAAAGCTGCTGTATAGTAATCCCAAATATTGAAAGTACATTACAGTGCTGTGCAAAATTCTTCATTTTGCTTTATATTTACTGTTTCTATGATGTGATGATGGAAATAAAACATTCGTATGAAGATGACTTGTTAGCTGTTTTACTAATACTCTTTCAGAAATTAAAAAAATGTGATGATTGGTCAATAATTGGCTAAGACAGTTGGGTCAAGTGATGGTTTCTAAGTAATGGTTTAATTACCACCACCTCAAAGACATATGGTTTGATCATACCTAAGATCAAATAATTATTAATAGTAGGACTTCTTTGAGCAGTCTTTTAAGAATGAGGTCTAACAGACATGTTGATGGTTTGGAAGTATCAAAATATCAAAGCTAACTCAGAAAGATCAGAAGCTTAAAGGGCCTGATTTACCTCTCGGTTCTTTTGTCAGGGTTTTTGGATCCCCCCCTCCCCCCTTTACCTACTGTGTCAAGTTCTCCTGTGTCCAGTCTTCCAGTTATTATTTTCCTGTATTGTTTTGGTAATCATGTATCTTCTGGGTCTTGCATTTAATTTTATTTCCTGTCATTGGCTTAATTAGTTTCACCTGTGCTTCATTTCCCCTGCTGTGTCTCATTCCTCCGATTAGCCCTCAGTCTGTTCAAGTGTGTGTTTATAGACTTGCTCTAGTCTTTTGGTCTTTGTCTGAATGCTTCCCTTGTGACTGCCTGCCACTTGGAGTTGGATTTTCTTTGTTGTTTTGCTTCATGCACTTTGTACTTTTAGAAAGACTTTTCTACCATCGTTAAAACGTGTATTTCTGCTATTTCTGTGACAAATATACAATATAAAATTGGTTTTCTGTTAAGTTGTCTGTTCTGTTATGACACATGAATGATTCATAGGTCAGCATTAACAAACAAGCAAACTAAATAAACTCCAAACACGTGTCTCTAAAAATGGTCAGGTAAACAGACTTGTCTAAGAGTTTAGGTGGAAAAAGTAGCCAGTGCCCAAAGAAAAACTATGAAAGACTTTCACAAAGCCTGGACAACTATTGCTCAATACCATTTGGAGAAAGTACAAGAATTCCTGGCTCACTGAACAAAAATGTAAAGACATTTGCACAGTACAGCATATTCTTGCAAAACGGGCAAAATCTTTTCCATAGCCTGAGTAAATTTAGCCTCACATCAAAAAAAGTAGAGAAATTAAAATGAGAAAATATGGCCGATAACGTCTATCACAGGGAATGTTTGCATTTCTAATTTACAGGGAAGTAATTAACAGTCTGTGGATTATTTTCTCTAATGAAGGACGACTTTTATTTCCAATTATCCCCACAAAGTCACCTCGTGTTCTCCTGAGCTGCAATAATAACATAAGTTAGTGTATTTAGGATCCTGTAGGAATAATGGTTCATTTTATCAGCCTGACTGAGTACATTAGATAAGAGGCTAATGTGATCGTTTGAAGTTCTAGTGCAGGTTAACCGTGAACCATGCTTTAATATGAGCAATGGCTCCAGACTTTCCAGTGGCTCCACTTTAGAACCCAGATATACCAGTAGCTAGAACAGTCTGTTCTGCAAGTCATTTGAGATATTTTTAGTTAAATTACACACTTTTCTTGTAATTAGCCCAAACTGTGTAGCTTGTCTCTTAGTTTACTCAGTTCACAGCTGTCTGTCTTTCATATTTCAGGGAATTGTGTACTTACAAGGAATACCTTATTGAAATACACAAAAGTTTTGTTAGAAAAAAAATCATATTGACAGCTGACAAAGACAAATTGCTCTACAAGCTTAATTATTCAGAGCTCAGCTCTGAAATGACAAGCTTCCACAGTGGAAGCAGGCTGGCAAACAGAAGTGATCATGGGAAAATTTTGGTGATTTTCACTTTGACTTGATACTCAATACTAGTCAATTAAAAAAGGATGTCTTTCAAGCACCTTACAGGTTTCTGTCTGTAACCTATATTTATCGGTTCTTCCCACCCCTTCTGCTATAGCCAAGATGGTAACTTTTATTGCATTGCATGAAGATACTTCACATCAGTTTGAACACACTTACATACTTACGTGGCAAGTGTCCATATGGAGGTGTGCAACTTTAAAAAGCAGTACCATAGGGTTTTCCAACATCCACAAATGGTTGAGTCGGCGCCAAACTTTGGAATAAAATCACAGTAAAAAAAGCTGTTTTTCTTTTTCTTATTAGTGTGTTACAATATGCAACGTAAACTAATATATATGCCTTATTTGTACTTGTCCACCTGCATTCTTGTTACGTTCAGGTGTAGGGTGTACATTATATATAGGTGTGAGAATAATAATGATGGTGACTGATAGGTACATTTTCATTTCCCTTACTTAATATGCAACATTTCTTGCCACTAAACTGTATTATGTTCTCCATATGTGAACTATTCTGGTGTAGAATTCTGTTTTCTCTTCTATGTGATGGTGACTGCAGTGTTTGTACCTTGGTTGTGACTACAGGAATAGCTATACCCCAAAAACTGTGCAGCCTTCCTGTCCAGCTTTGAAGTTGTGCGTCTTTGCAAAAACAAATAGTCCAGACTGTTTAATTATAGTAAATATCATTTGAACATGTTGGTTTCTTGTTTAGTTTTGCTGCACTCACCTCTAATGTCTCAATTTTATATTTTTCTCTTGTCTGTTGTCCACCAGAGCCAAGAAGAAGACCAAGCCCTTGAACCTTAAGATCCACAGCAGTGTGGGCAGCTGTGAGAACCTGCCCACACAGCGCTCACCCCTCCACACTGAACGATCTCTGCGATCCTTCTTCTTCCCCTCTTTCATCCCTTCTACACCACCTGTTCATGCCGAAACACCCTCTGCAAGTAAGTGAACATCTTTTTTTTAAATGTCGCACACTGATTTTTTAAAATGAAATTACATTTTTCTTAATACTTTGAACGTATCCCTTTCATGATCTACTCTACTGCTACTCTGATTATTTAGTTCTCTGGCAATGTTTCATTCCTGGGATGTTGCTCTGCTTTTAGTTGGGTCAAGTCTCAGTTGGTTCATCAGTTTTTTGTCACTATGCCTTGCCACCTGCAGAAACCACTTGCTTTAACTGCTCTTACTTAACTGCTGAAAGTAATTATTTTTGTTAAAAAATGCTTTAGTACAGCTCTGCTGGTAAATGCAATAAATAGACAATCAGGTCGTGACAATAATGACCGGAGGTTGTGTGTTGCTGCACACTGGCAGCCTTATTGGCTGATACATTAAGACATTCTGCGGAAGCCATTAGATTGAGGAGATGGGGATGGGGGAAATGCAGGGAAACAAAGTAATGGAAGTCTTGTCAATGAAACGGGTGATGAATGGATAACACTCAGTGTTCGGAATCCATGCAAAACTTCACTAACTGGTATAAGGGACAAAGCTGTGCATACTTGTTGGTTGAGGCATGACCTGGAATAATCACACATTTAGAAAAAGAAAAAAGGAGGTGAAAGGTGAAATTGATATATGTGAATTTAATGGCATAGTCTCAAATTCTAATGCATTTAGTATGGCAAAATGGGTACAGATGTCCAAGGTTTGGACCAAAACTATCAGTTATTTAATAACATAAAAAGGACGAAGCTTGTAAAAATCTCTGGTTTAAGGAGGTTCATACTTGATTTCTGATAGAAAATTATTACCGGTAATAAAACATTAATAAGTATGTTATAAGGAAAAACAGTGATGTATGAATTATTATTTCTAATTCAGATTTGTTTTTCCATTAGCTTAATAAGAGATGGAAAACCTGGTGCCTCCATTGTGAGTTATTTACAGATATTTTAAGTCAGAGATGCTGGCTTATACCCACAGATAATATATAAAAGATGCAGTCTTTCTTTTTAAGTAAATAAGTAATTATCTCACCATGTTGAAGAGTAGGTTTGTCCTGATGATGATTCTAGTCAACTCATCATGCTACCTGAGCAACAGATCTGCTCTCACAGCACATCCTTTTATGCAGCTGGAGAACATTAAAGTGAGCATGCTGTAAACGACTGTGAATACCCACAATAAAAGTATCTTTTTTCACACTGTCCAAATCAGAACTTGCAACGTGAGCTTTAAGCTTGACCAAATAAGAAGTGGTGGCTTCTGTGAGGTGAGCACGGTTTGTAAAAACACAACATAAATCGATCAGAGAATGGATTTACTGTTTTATTCTCATTGAAAATACTTCTATATGTCCCCTCCCGTATGTGTCGTGGGAGTGCGAACTGAAAAACCACCAAACTGCATCGTCCAAGTTAACACGGTCTGCTCTAGGCTATAGCACAAATAAACTTCTTACGTAGATAAAGAGTTTTGGAGTTGGAGGAAGTACACATTGCCTTTTTTTATCCTGTTGTACTAGAAAGCATTATTAGACACGGTGGGTATCACAGCTTGGTTTGGAAACCTGCCTTTATACCCGCAATCCAAAATAAGCGCTCTACTGTGGACAAGTTTGAAGGAGTCGTACAGCTTCATACACCCTTAAGGCTCTTTGGGAGGAGTCATTGAGCTTGCTCGCTCTGAAATATCACCTGTGATTTCTCACTTTAATGTGAGCTATTTCCTTGAGGCGTGCTTTGCAGTTTTCCTCAGTACAGCTGACTGTTAGAAAGACTGTTTGTGCCGGTGTCAATTACACTAAATGCTGAAGGGCAACATCCAAGTTCTGTTTTTATGTGGAACTTTATTTATTTATTTACAACTCGAGCACTGACTGCAAAAGAAAAAAAGGGAGTACGTCTATCTGTGTTAAATTAACTGTAAGCTTTTACAAAATCTGCTTAATCTATTTTATCATATTGATAACCAGGTGGGAAAATGTACTTGTTTGATAAAATAACAAACAAAATTTTACACAATAGCTGACACAATGACCGGCATGGCAAAATTGTGCTTAACGAAAAAAGACAGCGTGAATCATCAGATCACTATTTGCTCATTGTGTTTCATTATAAATAACAGAGCAGAGAAAAAACAATATTTACAAAGTTGCCCAGAGGAATAGTAGTTCAGCAATCTGTTTGTGTGTGTGAACGCTTGTGTGAGCATTTGGGCAAGTATGCGACTACCAGGTCAGCCAGGCTAAACATCCATCCCGTGTCTATGTTTGGGTTTATGGTATCACAGCCATCTCATACGTCAGGGCCCTCCAGCCAGCAGTGTTATTACTTATCTTGCAAGTCGTTTGAATCAAAACATGCGGAGGAGCTACGAGACTGGCTGAGGTAACCAGGACCAAACGCTGTCTGCCAGGGATGAGTCAGTGCCCAGTTGAAGCTGAGACGTCAGCAGTTTGTTTGGCTTTCCACCTTGAGAAGCTGGTTATGATTACAAATATAATTCCATTACAGTGGTGTATTTCGGCTCAGGCACTCCTTGGCACATTGTTAGGTTCTGGAGACAAGCTGCAGATAGTTTCTCATTTAATCTGCAGCTACTGGTTATTGTGTGTGTTGATCTTTATTCAATTTAAAATAATAAGTCTATTATTCTATCATATTATATCTATTAATCATCTGTCGCTTGCATTTTGACATTTCTACCATTCCTACTGGGTGATTCCAATCGATGCATCACATCTAAGGGAGGATATTTGTAAGCTGAGTTTTTAATGGAGCTATTTGAGTTAAAAAGCCCCAGTAAAAATAATACCATCATGCTATGCACTTCAAATGCACTGCACATGGTAAATCCACACTTGGCTGGGAAATTAAATGACTGTCCTAAATGCGATAAAATTGATTTATCTTACATGTACACATTGGTGTATCGCATGCAGAACTGTGCAAAAATCTTCAGTCAGACCTAATTTCTTTATATTTTGCTTCCTAGGTGCAGGACTTTCCTTCTCATTTTTAGGAGGCCTTGAGCAATAGTTCTTCTGAAGGACCTTTTCTTCAGACATTGGCAGCTTTTTCATTTATTTTTAGTGTGGTCCTTAGAGAAATGTGTTTGAACTTAATTTTAGGATTTGTTTTTGTTTCCTAGCAGCCTGTCACAAAAGCACATAATAAACACATAATATGCTCCAGTTTCTTCAGTTAAATCTTGGAAAAATGCCAAAGATAACACAGTATTTTTGCACAAAAAGGTTGATTCCCAAAGAACTATTAGAAAAAATTGTGGCATCTCAGTATAGCATGTGGTATGTCCTTAACCGCCTAGGACCTGGTGTCCACATATGTGGACATCACATTTTGGGTTATTTAGACCAAAATACTGAATTTTGCTCTACAAGGGCCTGATATCCACTTACGAGGACATTATACTGCTACTGTTCTATCAAAACTTTAAATGAATATCCTCATATGTGGCTTTCATTTTTCTTAGAAACAAAAATCAGGTTAAAAAAAATCTGGTAATTCTTTGTTTTTACACTCATCGGGCCCCAATCAGCCCAAATATCTTTAAAATGCATGCTGTGGAAGAGTTCGGGTCTTAGGAGGTTAAAACACTTTTGGAAACTGACTAAGTGGAGGATAAAGAAGAAGTAAGAGGCCTAAAAAATGATCTAGAGTAAATATACAGTATCTAAAAGTCACATAATAAAGAAAAAAAAGGCAAAAATTTGCAAGGAGGGAGTATAATAGTGTGAGTCTACCACCATCGGTTGAGGCTCTGTAATGGTTTGTGCCTGAATTTCAGCCAGCGGTGCTGAGATCTCATCAAAGTTTATGGGACTATAAACACAGAAAAGTACCATCATATTTTCTCCTGCCATGCAATAACATCTGGAAAGCATCTGATTGGCAGCAGCTTCATTTTTTTTTAGCATGACAAGGATCCCAAACAGACTGCCAATACAGTAATAGCATACCTAGTCAGACAAACACACAATGGAACACTATCAGTCATGGACTGGCCTCCTCACAGCCTGGACATCAACACTGAAGCAATGTGGGATCACCTTGACAGAGAACAGAACAAAAGGCAGCCAACATGCAAAGAATAGCTTTGTAGAAGCCTGGAGAACTAGTCCCGAAGACGACTTAAAGAAATTACAAACCGGCTTACCTAAGAGAGTTCAGGCTTTGTTGAAGAATTAAATAATGACATTCAAGCTTTTTATAATTGTGCAAACTGTTTTTGCCTTATATACTGTATTTATATTTATGTAAAACATAAAGAAATGAGGGATGGCTTGATACTGCACAGTACTCTAAGAGGAGCTATTTTGACTCATCAGAGCATGAATATGGCAGGTGAAATGTTTTTTTTTTTAAAGCAGTCGGGTTTTAGTAACTGAGTCAGAAAGCAATGCCAACATGGTCATTATTAGGACTCTGGAATTGGCTCACCTAAATGGAATGCACTCATCATTTATAGTATTAATCACAGCTGTGCTTTTCATGCTATGGTATGCCAAAATTTCTGCTGTGAAAAAGCTCTATTAGCGCATAAACTCCTGTAACCTCACATTATCGCCAGGATAGCTGAACTGCCAACATAACAAACAGCTGTGAAAGTGTAATGTTGCTTCTTTGGACCCGGAGAACACAGTGTAAGTGTGATTGCTGGTTTAAAGAACTTTATTTTTTTTTTTATCTTGTTGCAGAAAGTTTTCCTGATGGGGAAAAAAAAAAGATAAAAGTCTGCTTTATTTTTCATTTGAAGTTGTATTGTGATGGGTTCTTTTCATTATCCGGTGAGGTAAATTGCTCTCTATAATGATTTGATGATGAACTAGTTTATCCCGTTCGAAATTATGTCTAATTACTGAAAAGCAAGTGGCTCTTGCCAAGCAAACATTTGTGTCCAGGTTTCTGCAACTTCATTATCCACCGATGCCCCTTCAAAAAAACAGAGAAACAAGAAAAAAAGGGGAAAATTCTTGCTTCTAAAAAGTGAAACTATTTACTGACGTTTTGACACGTACACCACATATAACCAAACACCTACACGCAATAAACATTAGAATGGCTATGCCAGTGAGAGTTCATTTTCTTGAGCTCTCGTTCTTGCTCCAGGTGGTATGATAAGTCATTGTTTGTCCAATCTGAAAAGTTATGATAGCCACAGAGGGACATTTTTGTATGGGCAGCTCACCTCTAGTGCCTCAGGCTGTTTTGAGTTCACACAGTTGGCTTAGATAGACTCCCTAGCTTGTGATGATGCCTTGTGTCCACTTGGAGATCCAGTACAAGCGCTGGCAACGGACCAAAACACACGCCTGCTGCAAAACTGATGTGTGTATTTGTGCGTGAGTAAGATGGAACGAGAGAGGGAGGGATGGAGAGTGTGGGAGTCTGAGAGTGTGTGCTTGTGGATATAAATGGCTTAAATGTTCATGTGCTTGGTACACAACTCACTCTTTTTAATTCTACATGTTTGCCAGTGACGTCACCCACTGTGCCTAACCTTGCATAGATGCTTTGCAGTTGCGTGTTGCGTCACAGATCTCCTAGCAACCAAATGTGGTACCACAATGGAGGTCCCTTTGAGAATTGGCAAATAGATAAGGGCTCTAAATAACCACTGAAATTAAAACAGCGTGAGGAAAACTGGCTATCTAAGAAGAACAGTTTAGTCGGTCTCAGTTCAGTATTCTAGGAAAGATACACAGCCATTAGTACGTGAAACCGAAAAGACAGATGTTGACATGATGGCTCAGGCTTGGAGAGTCATCACTTTGTTGCTTTGTGGCTAGTAAAACTTACTAAACCACATTTTTATAACAATTGTTCTTATTCTTGATCAAAACCACAAAATCAGAATATTTTAATAAAAAAAATAAATACAGCATTGAAAGAAGGTAGAGTAGTGCACTGCCCTTTGCCCTAATACATATTTGTTTCCCTGACTGCAATTTTTCCCCTTTGCATGTGTATGTTCTCTTTGACAGTCTGCAGACATGCAAGGTTAACTGGCAATTCTAAAATTTGCTGTAAGTGTGGATGTGTATCTGTTTTTGGCCTCTCAACCAATGCTCTCCTACGGTTGTTGTTATTTGTTTGTTTGTTGTTTAAAACTATGTAATAACTTTTCATTTAATTGTCTTGTCCTGTACCATCAGACTACTAAGTAAGAAAACTGCTTTCCAGACTGTAAAAGTTTGTTAGCAGGACCTAATTTACTTTCAGTTTGGCTTAAAACTTTCTCATCGAGGTCTTACCCTGAAACTCTGAAGATGGGTCCATAAACACTGGTTAGTTAGTGTCAGACTGATCCTTGCTTTATATTAGCTCAAAGGTGTTAGAAAGAAATGCCACAAGTCAGAGGAGTCTTTCTTAACACTGTGTGTACAAAAGATCCCACTGACAGCTCAGCTAATCTAAACAAAATGGTTTAATAGACAACTAGCCAGCAGGATAATGTAACAAAAACAACCGATTTTGAGAAATTGACAAAAGCCTCTAAAGTTATCCTAAGTTACAGAGTGATATGTGCACCACAGAAGCATTCCCCTAATTTACTTTGTTTATTCAGTTTTATAGAAGATGGAGTGGCACGTGGGGGGGGGGCATAAGGGCTCACTTTGCTCAGCAAATTTTTGTATTTACTCCAATAAATAGCTGTTGCTGTCAGTGTTTTCCAAAAGCAATGGGCCTTAACATGTGTGCATAGGGACATAAGGTGGAACCTGAAAGCCTTTTGTTGGCTAAGATTTGCCTCACTACTAAAACATGCTGTGCCTGTTGGTTGGGTTGCTTGTCTGCATGCTCCAAGAAGCTCGAGTTCTCCAACTGAGGAAGTCTTTACCGAGCCATAAGACCTCCAGGCATCATCTGTTCTCCCATCCCTCCTCCCTCTGCCTCACTGGCATGCTTAAACCGGCAATCTTAAAAGACTCCCACCATCTATAAGGCAGTGTTGAGATACTTGTTTCATTCAAGATAATTGCTGTTTTTCCAGCGCTGTGATTGCTATTGTCAGTGTATCACAGCTTTTGTGCATGTGCATATATGCTATTTGCAGTTATGCATCTATGTGTTCTTGTTTATCAAAGATGTTAACACACACACTCATATATATATATATATATATGTATATGTATGGGGTTTTTTTGCAAAGAAAAAAAAAGCCAGATCGGCGTGTTGCTGTTGTCATAGCAACTGTGCAACCTTGCTTTTCTCCTGTTCCTCGTTTTTTTTTTTTTTTGTCACATGGGAATAGAAAAGGAAAAAAAAAATATCACCCCTTCCTTCATTTATGTCTTGTGCTATTCCACAAACAAATACAATACTTTGTTCAACTGTGTAATTTTTGGGGAACAATTCGAATAATAAGATGGAGTGTGCAACATGTCACTCCTATAACACTCATGTACAATAATGCAGCACATTATGCAGCAAACACCCACACAGTTTTACAGTCCCGTTGACTTTTTCTGCTGCTCTGCCCAGTCCGTTGTATGTATACCCTCATGTCAGACCCTTATCTTGTTAAACATGCTTCACATTCTCATAGAAACTGTCTGTTCTAATGGTGTGTTCTGCTGTATTTGTTTGGTATTCCAGACGTAAGCTATTGATTATCTCTTGATTGTACTGTGCCAGTTATGTGTGCCGTTGATTGCATTCAACCATTTGATTGAAGCTTTTATCCAAACTGCCAAAGTGCTGCAATCTGTCCATTGAGCTCTTCGACCTTGATAATTCTGAAAATGATGAGAGTAGGTGTGGGTGAGATGATTTGGTAATAGCATTGACAATGAGAATGATTAGAATTTGTGTCTGATTTTTTTTTTCATGTTGTTTGTGTTCTGTGTTTTTCAATTGTCGCTCGCTTCACTTTTCTCTCCTCTACCCGCAGTACAAATTTCTTCTCTATGGAGAATAGTTTTTAGCGTTCAGTCAATCAGGTAGAGAGGCATCTCAGTCTAACGTCAAATAAACTATATTTGGCTGTAAGTAGGCTCCTAGACTTGAGCAGTCTCTTTATCTCTGCACACATGCACACACCCGCCCCATCTGTTTAACCCACGGACAAAGAGAAACGCGTATCCCTGCGACTCTGTGTAGTTAGATTTTTCTTTTTAACTTTCATAAAAATAGACACACACATACACATCCACTCTCTCTCTCTCACACACACACACACGCTCAACCCCATGGCCTGACGCGTGTCATATGACAAGCAAGTGGAGGAGGGGGACGGAAGGCCTCAGCTTAATTAGGCTGAGGCCAATAAGAGAAGATGGAGGAGGACACTGTTGTCTGGCGCCTTGGGGTTTGTCAGCTCCTGGAGGCTCATCTGTCACACACACAAGCACACACAAGCAAACACTTAGAAAGAATGGACCCTAGTTTATATTTCTATGATGGTTTTGGATTTTTCAAAGTTTTGATAGTTTCGGCAGGTGACTAGATGTCACCCATGTGTGACCACGTACGCAGACATGTGCTCTTTTACCCCTGTCAAATTGCTTCAACTTTGTTGTTCCTCCCCGGACTGTTAAACCGATATGGTGGCACCTCCGCAGATGCTCAATTTCAGTTTTTAATTAGTTTAATTTTCTGTTTACTGATCAAGTGTTCTGTTTGTGTGTGAGTCTTTAAAACTCCACTGCATTTATTTCACCTTCATTCGTAGTGAGATAGCACGACTACTTCTAAGTGTAACAAATGCGTGTTTAGTTGTGACATTAGACCCGGACAAAAACTGTAATGCTGAAACAAACTTTAGGTTATTACGACCTGGATCGTTAGGACATTGTAACTGCAGCAGGGGAGTAGTGTTGCAGATAATGGTTCTCAGGCATGGTGCAAGTTAGTACACTTAATGGTATAGCAAGTCCTTATGGAGCAATACAAAAGCAGCTGATATATTTGATATATAACAGTACAGTCAAGCAACCTCATATTGTCGTATGAAAGAAGCCAGACAAGTGATAGCAGCCACACAACGACCTCATGCTGCACATGCCACCTGTCGATTCCACCCAGCAGCAGGGGGTCAGTAAAGCTGTTTACCTTGTTAAAGAGATGAAGGTGTGTACCCAACCACCTGTAGTTCATTGCTGAGGCTCATGTCATGTTTATTCCATGTATTTCTTAACATAAAAAACAAAAATGAATATAAGAGTCAAGCTTTTCCACTGATTTTTGTGTAATTAAAGATTTTGTTGAATTTGAAGCAGCACCAACAGGGCATCTGCCTTTAAAATGATCAGCTTCTGAACAGCAAAAGGGGGGCTGTTATCATGAGACAGTTCCTGTGGATTTCAAGCTAATGTAGTTAATCTGTATCTAATATATACCTAATTTTATCACAATCACATGTGAAACTGAAAAATTAAAACATTAGACACAAGCCAACTGCACCAGCTTGTTGAGGGCAAAGCATATTCGAAACAGAATATTCTGTCATGTCCTAAGCTTATGCTTTTACTTGACTGCCTTCATTGTGTTCTCTTGACATAAATGCTCATTACCTGCTCTTGTAGGAGTCCCAGGATCATAGAAGATTTTTGTTAAAGAAAATCATCGCTGTTAAAACCACACACAAACCTCTCTGGCCCCACCACTGACAAGCCCAATCATCTGCCAGTTGCCAACAAAGGGGACAAGAAGCAGATGATGTCAGTTCCCTTTATATTGAGTTATCAGGTTGATTGAGTGTAATTGAGCAATGCATCGGAGTGTGGAGAGAAGACACCAAGCCCCTGGAGAGAGTGGAGGAGGAGTGGAGGAAGGGTGTTTCAGGAACCAGGAAATGCTCAAGGCACCAGGGCCATGACATTAGCACTGTCGACAGCTGCTGATTACTTGCTGAATTAGTAGAACTGACTGTGCCTTTCAACAGATGAAAAAAATAAGATTCCTTATCTTTCTTACTTGCAGTTATTAAAACTTCAAACACCAGTCGCTCGTGCTGAAAAAGTGTTACTAAAAGTACATTAGGCCATTTAGAAACTTGTGTGATAAACGCCTTGTTCGAGTAACAAAAATCTAAGAAAACTGTTAATGTACTTAAAGAAAACCTAGTAATTTAGTAAATATAAATCATTATAAAAATAACATAATATAAAACTTTTTTCTTCTTTTTACTTTAATTTGCTTCAATGCCAATGACTTGGGTATCAGGCTTATGCCAGTATGTTTAAACCCTTACTAGATTTGAATGGATAAGGACAGAGTTTTGTAAAACTCCATGTGGATGCCTTAATGTTAGAAATTTGATTACCACCACGTTGGTTTTATTTAAGCCAAAAGTGACCGTATTTGACTGAGATGGTGTAGGGCTATGTTATCCGCTAATGCTAGCAAGTGTTATTAGCAAGACTGGATGAACTTAGCTATAGGCCTATAGTAGATACCCAAATCTTTATGAAACTATAAATACTATGTGTATTCTGGTAGTCAGTTGAACATAAAAAGTTGAGCATTGTAACTATAAATAGTATAAAAGATGGAAGTGCTTTGAAACTCGCATTCTTCGTGCTCTGGTGGCACAAGCATTTGCAGTTGTGCAAAAGTTTCTGGGAGTCATTTTAAATAAAACTTTCATTAATTGTGGTTGTTTTTAGAGTCAAAAAGGTGGATTATCTAGGGTATTCTCATTGACTAAGCACTGAGTGTGTGTCAAAGCAATATATTGCTTTGGTTTTACAATACCAAGATGGAAACAAAAACAATGCTCAGCTGGAGGCTTCATAACAGGACTAATGGGAAATATCATGATACTATTAGGAAACATTGTATCTAAATATATATTTTATAGGCAGCCTAAGATTTTAGAATAGAAAATCAGTGGCTGTACACCTGTCAGATTGACGAAACAATTACTCTTTTCCCATCATGTTGTTACAAATATTTAATTTTGGGGTGTAAAAGATGAAAACTTGATTATTTTTAGCAGTATACATATGAGTTAAAAATTATACTGCGACCAACCGAGCTTATTTCATTCCATTCAGCCTATTTGATTTAACTGTCTTCTGTATTGCACAGGAAAGAGAGTAATCATGAATACGTGTATAAAGACTCTTTGAAAAATATATGTATTTTACATTTGTGTAAGATATTATTTAATCATTATGAAAGATGGGAGTGTGTTTTGGTGTATACTGACAATCTCAAAATACTGCATATATACGGTTGTGGTGTTTTCATGAAACAAATTTATTCTCCCAATGTGGGACATGTACATTTGTGATACATTATGACAGATTTCTGTTTATAATTGCTGAATTATTAGAGCCAAGTGTGAAAATAATATTGAAAATTAGAAATAATTATTAGAAATGCATCTTTCTATCTGCAGCCTGCTCCTTATTGTCTGCTTTAGACTGCTCTAGCTAGCATTCCTATCATAACATACATAACATCTTTAATAAAAAAAATACTCTTCTGAGAAATATGTAAGTGTTATAATGGCTTTTTTGATATGTTTTCCTCTTTATTTTTTTGGTAAAAGTGTAACTGAAAATTACCTGTGGACTTGTGGTAGTGCAGTTTCTGCAGAAATTGAAATAACACACAAAAATGAGCTTTTATTATGGGGTTTTCCACCATGACCCTTGACTATGTCAGCATTTTTCAGCATTGCTCTTTTCTTACTGAATTATTGCAGCCAGCACGTCTTTAGAGTGTGATAACATCTCAATGCATATCTACCACATCCAGCCGCCTTCACAGGCAATTTTTTTCACCTGGTATTAAGAGGTGGCTTATGAATGAATCGGGCTGCTCAGTTACTGAAAGCACTAATGGACCATGTGAAAGGTTTTCGTGGTAAAAATCTTTTTTAAGCCAGAATTCTTTATAATAGATTATAGATAACACTAAAGTAGCTTGGTTATCAAGGGATATCTACAGCAAACAATTCAAACAGGTGGTACTGATTCAGCTTATTCTGTTTTCATCCCAAAAGGTTGCAACGGGCATTAGAGAGAAGTTTTTTATTATGTGCTACATTGTGTAGTCTCGCTCGTTTCATACAATACTTATTATTTATACCTATTCATATACTCATCTGTTTATTTACTTTACCTGCCTACATAGATACCAATCGAGCTTAAAGTGGGAATCACCAGAGACTCCACAATATGGTTTTATCATTAATGCACAATAAAATATTATTGCAATTTAAAAAATTTTTGCAATATACTAAGTATTGAAATAACATATATTGCAATTTATTGCTTTTTCAATTGGAAATTGTATCTCCAAAAGCAGACTTTGTCAGTACCTGTTTTATCAGTCTGTCAAACAGACCAACTGAATAACGCTGTTGATAAAACGTGTCATAAATTTGGCATGCACCTGACAAACTAAAGTGTTTGCATTAGTCTAGTCTAATTTCACTGAATGCAGACCTGTGGAGGCACTGCTGGAGGATGTCGAGGAGCATTCAGATGCCTGTGAAGCTAAGGAGGAACTGTATCAGCAATGGTTTCTGATCAATGAAGCAATTATTGCTGCTTCTCAGTCTGAGAAGGATTATAAAACCAAGCAATTTGAAGTCCACCCCTCTACAAGAGATTATTCACACATGGAAAACATTCAAGACAGTTAAAAATCTCAGCACAGTGCAGCACAGATGTTAAGATTGTTACAGGGGGATCAGTTCTGGTTGTGATTCTACTGGTTTATTTTTAATCATCAGTATGTTTTAATCTATTACAACAATTTCAAGTTTGCGGTAATACTGTTTCATGTGGTTACAGCTGTTATATACTTAGTACAGTCGGCCATCAATTAAAAGGAGCTAAGAGTGATGGATATGGAGAGCATGCCTTGGCCACAAACCTTTGTTTTCCATAAACAACGGGAAAGAGTAATATGCTAAAATATAACACAAAGTACATCAGAGCAATGTGCTGATCATTACAATCTGCTTGCTATTCCCTGGGGATATCTATCCATCTCCTGGACCGCTTAAGAATAAGCTATTGGAGAAGAGGGAGCACAAATGGAGCGGCCGCCGTATAACCTGGCTCACCTGTGTGGTGTTGACTTGATTAACTCTGTGGCAGGACTGGAGGTGGCCTTTGAGGATGAAGAATTTCCAGTGAAAAGCAGCCACTCAAAAATAAGGAGGTCAGCACGGTGTCAAACAGTGTTCAAATGCCAATTGCAAACTCCAGTGAATTTGGTTTTCCCGCTAATTATCCACTGATACAATAAGGTTTTCCTTTTTTATGGAAAAAGTAAGATCCTTATTAGACTAAGGAGGTTTTGTAGAAACTAGTTTTCATTTAATACTCACTGCCTATTTCTTGAGCTGATTTAAAGTTTGCTTTGGTGTCCTTGGCTATTGTTATCATATGATGGTGGTGTGGGAGATTTGACTTTGTAAATGCGATGTGTCATATCCATCGTCTTTGTCTCGTCCCTGTTAAAGCACGGATGGTGCTTCCTTGGCTTTCTCCAATCTATAATATTGTTTTACCAACTTCATCCAGCACATTGTCACCTCCGCTAACCTTAATAGAAAAAAGTTAACAGTGCCATCCGGTGGACTTTAATTGATTTTATTAATCTATGGTGTAGTGGTTTAAATACTATATTTATCCTAACAAGCGAACGCCCTCCAGGAAGAGACACAAATTTATTTGGGATTGTGTCATTAAGAGCATCCATTGTAAAACTCTGTTAAATCAAACATGCATCACTACCTGCTGTGATAACCCCTTGTGAATAAGGGAGCAGCCAAGAGTAGCATTCTGTAGCATTTGTACTAACAAATTGTATTTGCAATTTATATAATAAGATATGGATTTTTTTGTGTCAGTATATCGATAAGATATTGCCATGCAAAATATCATGACGCTATACTCTATTGATTTTTTCCCTCTGCCTCTACTACCTACCTACCTACTCTATCTTGATAACAAGGACAGCATTTCGTTAAACCTGACTCTCTACAGCTAATTAAAGCTGACACCAAAATATCAGTTTGTTGCTACAAAAACAGTCTATTCCTTGAAATGCCATACATGCTAAATGTGATACACAATGCCAGACATTTAGTCAATTCTGAAAGACATACTGACAGACTTAAAAAAGTAAAAACCATGCCTCTGCCCTCTCCTTTCCACTCTATCTCCAGACACTCTCTCAGTGCCTCGCTGGTCCCCACAGATTCCCCGACGAGATCTGGGAAACTCAATAAAACACAGGTAGGCCTAAAGGAAAATATGTGGGTGAGTGTGGATGAGGGTCCTTCTGTGCATATGCTCACATCTGTGATAGAATGGCAGTCCAATTAAAAAGGGCTTCTTGTGTAACTTACTCAGTTTTCTTTCTCACTCTCACCCTGCTTGACTCCAAGCAGGGTGCTTATGATCTAAAAAGTAAAACAATAGCTACAGTATTAGTTGGAGGATTTTAGCAACCTCGAGATCGTGGGTGTTTTTCCTGTTGAAAGTCTGTGAGGTGGAAAGAGGAGCTCTAAGCATCTTTATACGGAGCCAAACTGAGCACAAATGTAATGTATATAGCTGTTATTTGAAGATTAAGGTGATTAATGGTTTTAAGAAATACCATTATTCCATCCAGCAGCCTCCTTGATGTCAGTTTGCAGTTTTCAGAAGTGTGCCCTTGATCATATTGTTGGCATGTTATGATAAATGTATTTAGGAAAGTAGTGAATAACCCACCACTTTAGAGCCTCTCCTGTGCTGAAAGATAATTTTTTTTAAGCAGAATCGGCTCTTAATTTCATATTATCACTCATATTTGACAGCCTACTAAAGAAATCAGTCAGGTGGAGTTGGTTGGAGTAAGTTGTGCCTTTCAGTTGATGAAAAAGATTGGCATAATAAAGAGATTTTGATTCTGTCAGACTACATTAGTCACCTGCCATTAGCCAGCCACACTGCTGGCATTGCATCAGCCAATAGTCACATATGTGCTCAGACCACTTAGTGTGTGAAGGGAATTGGTTGTTGGTACCAAAGTACATTGTGGATTTGTTTATTGTAGAAGAGACTGTGTTGGAATCCTCAGCAGCGACACAGGCCTGTGAACCCCCGTTACTCAAACTGATTGTTATATTGATGTAAAAACCATACAGCCTATTCGTTCGCACAGTGTTACTGGAAGATGAAAATGAAATGGCCACAAATTAAATCAGGAGGTGAGGGAGATTAGGAAGGTAAACACTTTCAGAGGAGTAGCTTCTTCAGGCATCTATTATCCTTGCAGAAAGGTTAGGCAGGGAATGAGATATGTTTGCCAAAAGCCTTCTGTCACAATGAGAGAACGTTATGAAAGGCAAAAGGTCAGAACCCGTGTTCCTTTCATTGTAATCCTCAGCTCCTTCATGTCATATAGATGTGCAACAAGTGAAAAATCGATGCCCTTTTTCGGAATCTCACTTTCTCTTCTTTTGCTTGTAGGTTTTCCACGAAATACTGGATGTCCCAGACATGCATAGTATGTGGAAAGGGAATGTTGTTTGGACTGAAATGTAAAAACTGCAAGTAGGTATCAGTACTGGTCAGTGCTGAGTACCCATTGTTGTCAGTGTCCACATTAGTAATTAATATCTAATCCCACACATTCGCTTATATTCCTGTCATTACTTTGTTTAATTAGTGTGCCATCCCGCTTGTTTTTCAATTATATCTCTTTGTCTCTTTTGATTGTTTTTCGACATGACACACATCAGTGACCCCTTTTGTTTTCAGCTTACTTGAATAAATTTCCAATTTGCATCTGTCTCTTTTTCCACCCACTTTGCATAGGTGTTATTGCTGTGTAATAAACACCACATAACAACAAAACACACACTAATCAAGTTTCTGTTTCGTGCATACTCAGGCTGAAGTGCCACAACAAATGCACCAAAGAAGCCCCACCTTGCCATTTACTGATCATTCAGCGAGGCGGACGGGAATCCCTCAAAGGTATTTTTTGATGTAATTTCCAATGTTGATATTATGTTTATACAAAATTGACGGACTTTCACATTTTGTTGATCATTGATCAAAAACCACTGATCAATGGCAATGAGTACCATTTAAAGAGAGTTGTCAGCATTGTAAGATGGCGAAAGCGTTCCAGGTTTGAGCGTGGAGTCAAGGAGGCCATTTATGTGAAAAGGGAAGGGCCATCTCTGAATCCAGGAGGGGGCCTAAGGGTACTTTTGCCATCTTACAATGCTGTGATTGCAGCCATTCCCCAACTCTCTGTGAATGGTACTCATGGCCATTGATCAATGGGCTTTGATCAGTAGTTGTTGATCAATGGCCATGAGAATTTGCATATTAATGATCAAGGGACTGACTTTACAGCCCATTGTTGTAAAGTCAGTCACTTGGATGAGTGACGAAACATTTGTCCCACTGAAAACGTGACGTCCAGATGAACAGAATCAACCTTTTGGGATTTACTTATCTGGATGATTGAGCATGCATCAAGACGTTATTTTACACTTGTTGACTATTAGTTTTTATTTTATTATGTTTAACAGATAATTAAGCAATAAATAAATGGTTAACAAGACTTCTAAAACCGTTGTGTGAGAGTACGGGAGGCCTAACTATTAGCCAGCTCAGCCAGGATTAATGCCTTTGTCAAGCCTTGTGAAGCTATCTAGCTCTCATTTGTTTTAGGCAACCCAAAGGCATGGCTCTACAGCTCTTGTGATTAACTAAATTTGGACATATCTGATTCCATTGAGCAAATGAAGTTATATTTTTTTTCAGCTTTCATTTGTAAAAGTGAAACTGCTTCTGCAGGTATAGGCTATCTCCTGATTAATTAAGCCATATAGGTTTGACAAATATGCATCATAAGCTGTTTATACTGACACAGACAGCACTGAAGAAATTCCTATTATCTGCAATGAGAATTAAGATTCTTTTTTTCTTTTGTCCTCTCTCTGCCTTCCTTCTTCTCAAAATAAGATCATCAAGGAACAACTCAAGGTAAAGAGCACTAATTAGATGTCTCCTCTGCTTTCGTAAGAGAAAATGACAGTTTATTAATGACATAGTTTGCTTAAGGAAATTTGTTTTAACAGTGTGTGTGTGTGTGTGTGTGTGTGATAAAAGATGGATGGTGTTAAAGGAGAGGCAGTTTGTTCATTTTTCTCACATTAAAAGCTGTGTCTGATAAAGAATTTGTCTAATTTTCCTAAAGCTGTTAGGCAATTATTGTTTAATGTCAATCT
Organism: Pundamilia nyererei; assembly: GCF_000239375.1. Classification (NCBI taxonomy): domain Eukaryota; kingdom Metazoa; phylum Chordata; class Actinopteri; order Cichliformes; family Cichlidae; genus Pundamilia; species Pundamilia nyererei. The sequence continues at coordinate 669,870 of NW_005187528.1, forward strand.
CCCGTAGTGCTTCATTGTTCCTTTATGCTTTTTTCTTTCTGCAGTAGCTCGTCTGGTACGGACTGAATCAGTGCCATGTGACATCAATAACCCGCTCAGGTACACAGACCTGCACATCAGTCAGACGCTCCCCAAAACCAACAAAATCAACAAGGTAAGGGTAAAAAATAAACCGTGTATTACAATCTGCGTATTTCTTGTCCTACATATCGCTTTCATTTATTTTTGGGAGCTTTGTGAGTCATTGTGTATTTGGAATCAGGAAACCATACGAAAATATCTTCAGCAATATTGATGTTTACACAGATGGATTTGTTTTCCTACACTGGATATTTTACAGCCAGCACATCTATCAAATTCAGCTCAGTTCCAGAGAAAAAAGTTTATCACTAAATTCCCATGGTGGTAACACCATGCTGGAAAGACTGTGAAACAAACACGCTTGTTAGGAAATAATGGGCAGGTGTGAACATGTGAGTAAGCCACAGCTTTTATGTATGCCTTTGTCTAACAGTTTCAGGTTTTCAGAAACTGGAGTGTGTTCGTTTTGTCAACGCACATATGTTTTGTGTTTCTCATGGATTCACTTTTCCAAAACTCAAATCTTGGTTATAAACTTTGAAATATTATTAAGTAAAGTAAAATGGTGGTATCACTAAATTCTGTTAATTTCTTCAGATGTGATAAATGTAATTTAAAGTTTATTAGGAACAATTATCTTGTGGAGTGATTATAATTAAAAAATAACCATTTAACCCCTGGATTTTATTTCATGTTCGTATCATAATTACTTAAAGAATTAGAAACTAAATTCATTTAGTTTTCTTGTGTTTGTATGTTTCTTTCAAATTGCAAATTCAAACTGTGGTTCTATCATAATTTAAATTAATGACGTTAGGTATCAAAATATATGGCAGTGCACAATCTGCTGTGCACCAGTCGAGCTGCACATACCACATTGATATTATCTTTACTTTTTAATATAATTTTTCAGAGTTAATCTTTTTCTGCAGGAGATGATGATATCTTCCTAAAATCTAACCTGCATTTGATTGATTGTTATATTGCTTATACAATAGACTTTGATAATTTGTTACAAACTACAGATGCTCTGATTTATTTTTCTTTTTGTTTTTACAAAGTATTCCCTAACTCTTCAGGTTGCTTTACCACCTTCCAGGCAGCCATTGATTTCTCTCTATCCAGTGCGCTTTCAAAATCAAGTAGGAGAAACTATATAAATTTGCTTGAGGAAGATGATCCATCATATTGAAAAGCTTAATTTTTGTCTGGTGTTTTCTCTTTGGATAACAGTTTGAAATCTCTACGTGTTGGTGCATTTCAAGGGCACCTGAGATTTAACAGTTGGCCGCTGAACAAAAAAATATTGTCTATTTTTCATCAATATCAGGTACTTCTTTTTTTTTTTTTTGCTTGCTTTCTGGATAAAATTTCTAAATTGTTTAATTTATAAATTGATTTTAAGTCTGTAAAGTCAGGAAGAACTTCACTGAAAATTAAATGAATTGAATTATTTGAATGAATAAAATGCTACACCCAAGTCTTTGGATGACTAGACGTCAGTATGAAATGATTATATTAAGTAACTATTTGAATTTAAACTAGATGGAGTCTAGTCAGGGGCTGTCATCTAGATCTGAAATGATTTTTGCAAAATCTTCGGCTGAAGAACTGATCTGATGTGATGAGAATAAGATGAGAAGATGAGAAACATTTTACAGAAAAGTAAAGTTGACTACATTTCTCATTGTGATGGATTACATCTGCCAGGCAAGTTCCAAGTCTCTGATGTTTACTTTGTACTGAAATGAATAAAAAGTTCTGCCTTGAAGGTAGAAAATCAGTCTAGAGGCTCCAAGTTAGACGGAGAGAGAGTTCAACAATAAAGCAGAGTGAGAGCCTTTTACAATTAACAAACTGAGGGCCAGATTTGGTAACTGTGTCAGTATAAAACTCTCTTTTAGTGATTTTAAAAGCTACAGTTGGTGTTTATTAAATATGTGCAGTGTCAATTGTGCAACTGAAAGGTGTGGACAGCCTCATTGCAGATTGCAACATTGTACATTGCAGTTTTGGAGATTTAGGTCACATTTCTGGAGAGAAACTCACAATAAAAACTGTTTCTGTGTGTGTTGTATTTCTCTGCATCGCACACACTTATAGCCACGTGTTGTTTTAGATCTTCATGGGATCTATTGCATGTCTACAATTAATGCCAAACAACAGTTAATGGGGCTGAAAGGGACTTAAGTGTGTTATATGAATGTCTAATCTTACAAAATTTTAAGTTGGCTGTGTAGAGAAAACAAAAACGATGCATGAAACAGCAACTTCTTTAATATGCACCCAAGTCACGCACACACAAACACACACGTTTCAAATTTTTTAAGTAGAAGAGTTTGTGGTAAGGCAGCGATACACTTGATAAATCGTGTGCTTCACCCGAGTTGTCAGATTTACCCAGCGATGACACACATATATACACTCATACTGTCCCTGGGAACTTCTAACCACAGAGTTTGCCAAAAACATATTGATTCCTCTTCAACTGCCTCTTGTTTATCTTAATTGCCATGCTGTTTCCAGAGAGAAACACATGTGTGCAACCTGCACTCACACTATATTATTTTGGTTAGTACATTACTCTTTCCCTCATCGGCTCTGCTCATTTTTGTTCCATTAATTTTTGCTGCTCTTGGTAGATTACATTGGTCATTACCTCAACTGTGGTTTAAATGAGCTCATTGTTCGTAGAGCAACCACAGAGCTATCGTCTCTCATGGGGGCATTTTTAGCGATTGCAGCCTCACGCTAATTTGCCCCCACTTAGTAAATTTGACTGTATAAATTCACCTTAAAATTACAAATACTTAAGTCTGAAAAAAGCCTATGCTTATCTTTATCTGTTCTGTCTCTTCTCAGGATCACATCCCAGTCCCATACCAACCGGACTCCAGCAGTAACCCCTCATCCACCACCTCCTCCACCCCTTCCTCCCCAGCTCCTCCATTGCCCAGCAGTGCCACGCCACCCTCCCCTCTGCACCCCTCCCCACAGTCAGCAAGGCAACAGAAACAGTTCAACTTAACAGGTATTGTATTTAATACACATATAATTCCTATTCCCCTCTAAAAGTTTGGTGCATTTGGTGCATGCCCACAATAACAATGCTAAAAGAAGGTATGTTGGCTCTTTTAGCTTAGCATTTGGCAATGCAAGAATTATGCTAATGACTGAAGTGAATGTCAGAGCTGAAGCAAAATTAAGTAATTGCAACTGTGAGCTAATTTCTTTTTCTCATAGAAGCATTTTCCTTTGCTAAAAGTAAATAAAATGCCAAAGAAGGGATTGAGAACCAAACCTTGAGTTGAAATTATGAACTCAAATAAATAGATATTGCGACATAGATTTGTTCAAACTAATTTGACTTTGAATACTAAACTAACAAATTGCCATGTGAACTTGGACAGTCTACCCAACTTTTATCAAACTCTAGCTCTTCTTGTTGCCTTCCACAGCCTCCAGTTATTTCAAATACAAGCAACAGTTCATATTCCCCGGTAAGTACCTCAAAATTGATTATTTCCCCTTCCTATAATGCATTGCATCTAGCCAAGGATGAGTAAGGAGGGCCCTTTTGATGTTGTTGGTGGTTTTCATCCCCTCACCTTGGCCTGCTTGAAAAATCTCTACACCCACTCATGCTGTCTCATTTGGGCTTCCTAATGATTTGTCAATATCCAGACGCTTTGCTCTTGCCCACACTGGTACCATACAGTCTTTGCTCATTTGGCAGGTTATTATAGCTGAGACAAGCTGGAGTGGTGTTAGGTAAAGAGTGAAATTTGAAGAGACAGATTTTTGGAAATGCATAATTATAGTGCTCAGCAAGCTGCAGCATGTTCTGATTATTGTTGCCACACATGCTCTTTACTTCAGCTACCTTTATAAACTATGTAACAACACATCAACTTCTTACTGTTCACCATCAATCAAAAAAATCTATACATGGATGTAATGTCTTAGTCATCTCAAATTTACTGCTCTCTCTTATTCTGAAAAGACTACAAAAATGTAGTAATATGTGGTCTTCATACAAGTGTTCGCTTTGGTGGGGTTGAGTATATATCTGCAGAGATTCTGCTGGCATGGGATACACAAAATTTGACATTATATCAAATGGATCACCGATATCATTATATGAGGGCCTCCGATTCCCAACACTGGACAGTTTAGAGCTTTCAGCCCTGTTGGCTTGCAGGTCTTTGGAGCAAATCCACAACAACATCAGTGCAGACTCCACACAGAAAATAAAAACATGTCCCTCGCTGTGAGGAGATGGTGCCAGCTTATAATGCACCATGCTACAAAGAGAACAGTTTCTGTGGCTCACTCTTTGTGTTTTTGCATTAAAAAAAAAAGTCAAAGTGTGCCAATACAGACAACAAGTCTAGCAGTGAATCCTCTGATGTCTTTCAGAGGTGGATACAACAGCACAGCTGACCTTACTCTGTCTTGCATGTTGAAGATCAATGCTTGCAAAAAATAGTTGGGAGAATCCAACCTGTTCGCATCTCCACCAGTATAACACGTTATGCAAACTATTTTCTATGTGCTTCATACAGCAGAATATGGTGTTATCACCACTATTAGAATGTCAGAAAGTTTGGTTGTAGAGCTATCTTCGAAGCATTTAAGTGAAAACAGCAGATGAGTTGAAAAATAAATGCTGGATATAACTTTAGATATAGCATTTGATACAAGAGCCCATATAAGCCATTCTGATGCTCTCACATCAAGATATTCTCTTTTCACATGCATAAATCTTCACTCGCACATATTTCCATTTCCCTTTCATATTTATAAATTGTAACACTTACATACACACATTCTCCGTTTACATATTGTATGTGTAGATTCTGCTTGTAGCTACTTTCAATCTCCTTTCACATACATATATATATATTTCTCATTTCAATACATACATAATTTTACCTCTTACGTATGAGTCTTTGGACTCCCATGCTTATACATTCTTTGTTCTCAGATACACACATTCAATTTAACGAATACAGGTCTCTGACAAGAATTAAGTAGCAACTGAAATTACATTCATGTATTAAAATGTATTGAGCAGATAGGTGCTACATATTCCCAGAGAATCTCATGGTTCAAGAAATACAGACGCTATCAATACATTAGGGCCCTATGCTTAGATGAATTCATTTTCTAGTGACTTCTGAAAACCAGACAAAGATCCAGATCTTAGATGCAGCTTGATTTTTCATTTTTCAAAGATTGTCATCAATTTCACCGTACTTTAAAGTTGTGATAGGAATATATGTTTGGGGATTTATCTTTTTAATTCTGTAAGCCATTTATGACTTAATTTTATTTTATATACAAATGTATTTTTTGTTGCTCTATTTGTGTTTATCGTAAGTATACTGCTTCCTCCAAAAATATTCTAATGCCTTTATTATGGTTTTCAGTATCATGAAGTATCTGCCTAAAGGCTTTTGCAGCAGTAAAATAGTCATATTTGACTGCTAAACATTACAGCATAATGATGACAAATCAAACATTGCAATTAAATCTACACCATTAATGTGGGGAAAAAATAATTTTATTCCTGTAGTCATATGTTAACAATAAATACATGCAAATTTCCTACAAATGTATGGTGGGAAGCTTTTTTATGATGAAAAATATTGCAATGAAGTTTAATAATGCATCTTAAAAAATTATCCTTGATTTTAAAAATCAAACTGTCAAAGCAATTTTATTTAATGGAGTCTGGCAGTGCGAACTTGAGCTAGTTTGAGATGTGAGTGCCAGAGTTAAAACTACTGAAGTTGTACATCCAAATGATGACATCGAAGGCTGGAAACTAGAAGGGCAGATTTCCAATGAGCATACTAGCTGCTGGCTAAAGGAACCTGCTTTGTAAGTGCTGCTGTATTTGGGTGAGATACAGCTTTGATGGTTCAAGGCAGAAGTTTGAATGAATAACTCTCACACTCAAGTGATGAGGAGTAACCACAATCTGGAGTACAGTCTGGTAGGAAGGCAGCTGTTGAACTGGTGAAACTGTCTGAAGATGGATATGAGTGTCAATCTTCTGCACATGCCCCACTGAACCTGTGTTGTCTTTATAGTCAGTAGCCTGGATATAATAAAATGTAAGTGTAAATGTTAAAAAATGTCTTTACTGCTGTTTTGTTTAGTTAGACAACATGTAATTTTCATTAGCTGATCACATAGTTTTTTTTTCTTATTGTAGGAGGACAAACATATGCCTGCAAAAAAATACATCTTATATATGAAGAACCTAAAATAAAATAAGTCAGCTTTGCTTAGGCCAATGTAGCAACCATCACTTAGAGTAAAAAAATAACTCAACGTGATAACTGATCTACACTCAGCTCATCTTTTAATCTGTAAATTCTTATTGGATGACCTGCATGCCATTTCCACTGTATTCCTTGTTTCTTGTGTTTGGAGCCCCCAGTTACCACAGGTGTATAAAATCGAGCACTTAGTCATACAATCTGCCTTTGCAAACAGAAGAATGGGTCTAATAAAGACTCTAAAGATTGTGTTGAATTTGAGCAAGAAGTCAGTTCATGAAATTTCTTCCATTTGGAACTATAAGTGGTATTATTGCAAAGCATTTAGGAACTATAGGAACCTAGCCAAGAAGTGATAGATCACGTAAAGTTACATTCCAATCTCGCCAAGCTCTGCTGACTAAATATGCATTTGCATGACTAGGCAATTCCTGTCGATGTCATATGTAGGTGGTCCAGTGCTTTTAAGCATCTAGTGTATTCTTTTGTTAGACACAAATAAATTACACTTTTTCTTCTTACGTCCACACATCCTTTATAGAATTAAATGCATATTAAATTAATGTGCATGAGAACTACATATGAGGAAAAATATAAAAATGTCAGAATAAAAATGTATGAATATGTGCATTGAAATATATAAGTAAAAGGGGTGAATGTGAGAATTAAAAAGAAAATGATATAAAAATGATGTAAAAGGAGAATGTATTTATGTGAGAGTTTCAGAATGCATGTTGCCTTTCATAATTTGTGTCACAATTCACTGCATATCATTATAGACAGCTTTTACACACAAAGAAAAAATTCTGTGTAAACATTTAGAATCTATAAAGTCATAGTTTTTTTAGGTGCTCTTTAAACTGAATGGCAGTCATCCTCTTTGTTGACATAATGAAGGTCATAATTTCATTGTGTGAATAAGTATTGTAGATGCCAAGTGTGTTTGAAAATTTCCATGTACTCACAGGCACCCTGGAAGTCTTCAAATCCTGTTTAATAGGAGAGGTTAATGGGAGTTAATTTATAATTTGGCATCAGATTTCACCTATTCATAGCAATGCCACAGGATTAGCCCTATGGTAGATGTCATCATGCTTTAATTATTTTTTCCAAAGTACAGTAGGAAGAGTTACCTTGTGTCATTAAGTAGGATATTACACCATACTTCAATTCAATTCAATTCAGTTTTATTTATATAGCGCCAAATCACAACAACAGTTGGAATAATAGTATTCCTTCTTCCATTATGATAGTTAGCAATGATAGCTGAAAACAGAAGGCTTACAATGATGATAGCATTGCTACTACTGCATTTTACTGGGAAAGAAAAACTCTTGCCTTGTGTAATAGTATCACAGTTTTGACACAGCTGGTATTTCGGTCACCACTGTGGCTCTGTTGTAGCTGGTGTTCCCTAGCTTTTCTATTACATGATAAGCAGCACCACCAATGTTAAAAATGACTTTTAATGAATGCAGTTTTGTTTCAATTCGTTAATTTGATGTGTTGTAACTCGAATGCTTCCAGATGTTGCTCCCGAGGCTCCTCCCAGTCGAGCTCCGCAGGTCATTCTGCATCCCGTTCTTTCTGAACCAGGGTAAGTAAAATCAATGACAGAAATAGTTCAGTAGAACCACATGAATACATTTAAAGAAAGAAAGTACTACCAATCATCTTTTCTCTCTGTCAGTCTGCCTTTTCCTCATCTGCATGCTTTCTCTCCTTCTCCTCCTCCCCTCTTCCCCCTTTCTCTCTGGGGTAGTTGGTCAGAGGCCAAGTTGAACTTATTGGAGCAAAGATATTTGGGTGGCAATTTCAATGCGAGGGACGACATGATGATTACTCAGAGACTAATGTTAGCATGGCCTTTAGTTCACGCTACACTTGGGATGCCAAGTGGATTTTCACTAGCTCTTTGAGGAAGCCAGTGGTCATAGGAAGACAACCGGAAGAGAAGGATTAGTGATGAGATGCCTCTCGACCCAGATGTTAATTAAATCAGATCTCAATATATCGCATGAAACGGGGCAAGAATCTATAGGAAGATGATCAGTTGTGATGACATACAGGTCATGCTGAAAGACTGGAGTAGATTCATCAAGAACAAATAATTATATTTAAAAAAAAATCAACATGGTAGTAAGACTGGGAAAAAATCGAAAGTGTGACTTTTACACTGAGGTACGGGGCTGTACATGTACACGCTGTCTTTGGTGTCATCATGCCTCATTTATACAGCAGCTGCCAGATTTGAGATTAAAAAACAGGAAGGCAAAGTCTGGAAATAATAGGAATCATACAAAAATAATGGCATGCATACATAACAATAGACTCCATGTGTGGGATAGTTTAGCATTTAGCATTACATTCATTACCATAATCACCATAATGTGACGCGAAATATTGTTTTCTGTATCTTGAAACCACATTCAGGCGTTGAGCTGTAAAGCTTCACTGTCAGTTTTTCACAAGGTGCTCCAAATGCATGCATATGAGTTTTGTTTTGTTGTTATACTGGTCTCTGTGTACACTCCGGGGCTGATTGTGAATGAGTTGCAGCTGGCAAATTTTGTCATCTCACTGAGGACAAAATATTCATTTTTATTGAGACTAATAGACTGAATTTATTCACAGCCAAAAGGGTATACAGGAAAGGAAAATGTGTACAGCCCACAATGAAAAGCCAACTATTTTGTTATTAGGCTTTTAACAATTAACAACACCCATGTGACTGTGACAGCTAAGAACTAAAAGACTTGATATTAGTTTGTCAACAAGAAAAACGGGGTTTTAACATTTATTGAAATCAGAGCAGCAGGAGACTGTATATAAAACACTAATTAAATGACAAAGAAAAGCCCCTTGTACTCTCTCTTGGGGAAATAGATAAGAGTCATTACCTGTTCCCCCAATATTAACCATTCAAGGTTTGAGACATTGTATTTTATTTTTGCTTTTCATAGAAATATGTTCATAACTTGGGAACAAATTCTACCAGAGCCAGCTTGTAGGAAGTTATGAAAAGGCATGAACCACAGTAAATTAAGAAAACAAAATGTACAACTACTACTGAGAAATGCTAGCTGACTCATAAGGCTGCACACTCTGACCTGAATGCCCCCCAAAAAAATTCTCCATTAGTTTCAGTCAATAAATGCATCATAATTTACCTTGGATTCTTAACATATAATATATCTGTATTTATTCTTGATTTGGGCATTCACATACAGCTAAATATTTAGGAATCATGAATCTCTTGAGAAAAGAGCAAGAGAAAACTCATTTAAAAACCCATATCTTTGGCAACCTTTTCTCCATTTTTCCCCTTTCTCACTCCCGTTCATCGTTCCCTGCCTTTTTGACAAATGGGAATGCATAAGCGTGGTTATAAAACCCACATTCTTCTGATTTAATTAATGCTATCGCCCTCCTGTCCCTTCTTTGTATGCTCTTACAGTGGCAGCTGGCAGATTTCTTTGCCCTTAATAGCTTCATCTCAGGGTTAATGAGGGCCTGTTTTAGACCCGAACGCCCTGCAGGATTCCCTCATTAGAGCAGAGATCGAACCGGTGGTAGCAGCCCTTGGCGCCACAGGAATCACATTATTTTATATGCTGCCTCACCTATGGTCTTTTCAGTCAAGGGTTGCTCTGCGAACAAGTGTTAATATACCATAGAATGTGGGGAGTTATACACTGATGTTACACAGACGATTATGTGGACAGTGGGGGTTGAGTGGAATAAGGGAAACGGGTTCATTTATGTCATGTGAGTGGCTGTAGGTGACAATGTACACGCCTGGGTCAGAAATTAATAAGGGCACAGGGTGCAAATGCACTTAAAAACTCGTAAAATGAATGTGAAAATAAAAATTAGGGTCAGAAAAAGGCTGCCACTAATGAGAAGACCTCTCTCTTACATTTCCCCCTGTTCACATTGTAGTTATTTATCTATTAAATGGTCTCAGTATCATTGTGTTTTTGCCACCTGAGACATTGCAGATGATTCACAGCATAATGGGGTTCAGTAATTCTTTTTATTGTAATGTGTGCAAAAATAAAAATAATAGCTTTTTTTGATGAAAAAAGACACATTGCCAAGAAAAATTATGCTAAAGAATGAAAAAAAAAATACAAAAATAAAATGTAACTCCTGAAAAACACACTGACAAAAGGAAACACGATTAATAATAAAGTAAACACTGGAGATAGACTAGTTGCGAGAGGTAAACAATAAAAAAAAAATCTGTATCTAGTATTTAGAAATATCAGAAAAGAAATATTGGTTTTTAATGTTTAAAATAAGACAAATCTAATAACAAAATATCTATTCACAAAGACCAGCTCATCTCATAGTCATTGAAATGGCCTCTATAAAAGACCTTATGTGTTATAATGGGATTCTGAATCTACAGCATGTCTCTTCTTTGGTGTCTAGGTAAAAGCACAATAGAAAGGTTACCGGCTCAGAAAATAAGGTGGCATGCAGCTTTTAAATTGCAGGTCTCAGAGCTGCCTGCAGATATTTATTGCATTGTTTAAAAGTGCACAAAAAGTATCACTAAAACCAAATATTCCAGACCTTCAGAGCTTCATTGGTGCTTAATGATTCTGGGTTCAGACCTTTTTAAAAATATTCATGTGCCATTCTCATGCTAAGTACCGAGATCGGTTTAACACTGGCCAAAATCACTGGTTCTGATATGCACTTTTAATCTCTCAGGAACACGAGACTGATCTATTGCTGTTATTCTGTAGGAAGTTGAATCGACTGACAGCAAAGTAACACATTGTAAAAGAAAAAAAAATGTTGTGAAAGTGGTACAAAGAAGTACAAACAAAACAAAACAGCAGTGAACCCTGGACAAGCATTTTAATCCATGGAGAGGGCTCCAGCACCCAAAAGGCATCACAAATGACATTCAGTCATTTCTACTTTAATAGCAACTTTAAAAACAAAAAGCAAAAAACAAAACAAAGAAAATTCCTACTTTTTAGTCAGAGACAACCAGGTGTTGTAAACAGAGCGCAATTCAGTCTTTGTGACAGACACACAGGGGAAAGGGTGTCAAGAGAAGTTATCTATTGCCAATTAGGATATATCAGGTGCAGGTGCAATCAGTTCATCTGGGTATAGAGACAAAAAACTGCAACAGCAGTTCTTGTTGTAGTTTTTGTAGTGATCTTTGATTCTTTTTTGTGTTTACTTTTCTGCTTCCTCGATAGTTGGAAACTATTGTGAGAACCTAAACATTTGTCATGACTTAATATGACACAGGCGTTAGTATATTGCCATCCACAGATGGTATTCAGACATATTCATTATCTGCTTGTGAAATGATTTAGAGGTTATAGTGGTGACACATCATATGGAATGACACACATCAGTGCACACACAATAGTCGTCCAGATAAAAATCAGCCTGTCTGATCATACGTGTGAGTACCACATCTCTGTGTAGAGGCTACATTACTGATATCTACCGCAAAACCATCTCTGCTCCCAGCACGCATGAAAACTATTTAATATAATAACTATTTGAAACATACAGATATTACAGCAATACTAACTCAGTTCAGTTCAGTTTTCTTTATATAGCACTGAATCTCAAAGCGTTTTACATGGAAATACTTTGGTTTCAGATGCACATACATATAGATGGCTTTAGAACATGCTTATACTAATACTAATACTACACAATCAATGTATACACTCAATAAAGAATTTAAAACCTGCAAAGATATTTTTCCTTATGAATATATTTCTTCTCTTCCTCCTTTTTATTTTAGCAATGAGGGCAACCCTTTGCTTCAAATCGAAGTTGAACCTACATCAGACGTGAGTATGACCTTTGTTGTGCTTTCAGCGTGTGCGGATCTAGTTTTGTTCAGTCCTTGCATTGCTGATAGTACTGACAATTATGCCAGTAATATCAGTGTGTAATTGCTGGTGAATGCGAATGAAGACTAAATACCACTCTCACCAACACTTGTCACAGTCATTTGCGTTGTTCTCTCATTTAGCATAATTTGTCTCAGCTCTGTGAGGAGCCTTTAGGTAAGTTATGCGTCAAAAGCAACAAGAAGGAAAAGACATCTTCGCTCTTCGTCATTGCTATTTCTATAACAATGATATAATTTGAGAAAATGTGATGCAGATTGCGTTGAATGATATTCCAGCAGGCGCCTTGGAGTAGGTCATTTTCTCTCTTGCGGTGCATTATATTTAAAATCAAATCAGAGTAAATCAACCACTTTTCCCTGTGGTTGTTTTCCCTTTTTTTTATCAGTCTATTTTTTATTGGTAACAGTCTAAACAGTCAGTATTTCAAGTGCAAACAGCCACAGAAAAATCATTATATATAGAGGCAACACAGACATACAGTATGTGTTTGTTTTTTTTTCATAAACAATCCTGTTTATAAGTAAAATAGTACTCAATACATTTACTTATAAGCTAAAATATATCACATCATATGCTATACTCATTGTAAAATATATATTGTTACAAGGAAAGATGATTTATTTATGTATGTATGTATGTATAAAGTGAAAAATTGACATTACCATCTGATAAAAACGGTTCATCCTGGGAATACAGAGCTTTTGCTACATCTAAAGCTTGGTGGGTTGGAGAAGCTTTTTGCCGATAATTATGCTTCTCTTAAATGGCATTTGTATAAGAAAAATAATAAAACATCCATCTGCTATCTTGCTGGAATGATTTAACACTATCTTTTTGTGTATAATGGCATTTTGATTCCATACATGTGTAGGAAATTCAAGCTACCCACAGTTCAATTTTGCTTTATCACAGAATGAGGAAGGCAATGATGAGGACTCTGGTGATGAGTTTGAGGAGATGAACTTGTCGCTCCTGTCGGCTCGAAACTTCCCACGTAAGGCCAGTCAGACCAGTATCTTCCTGCAGGAATGGGACATCCCCTTTGAGCAACTAGAGATTGGGGAGATGATTGGTAAGGGTCGCTTTGGAAAGGTTTTCCATGGACGATGGCATGGCGAGGTCGCCATTCGCTTAATTGACATTGAGCGTGATAACGAAGACCAGCTGAAGGCCTTCAAACGTGAGGTGATGGCCTACCGAAACACTCGCCATGAAAATGTGGTGCTCTTTATGGGGGCCTGCATGAGCCCACCACATCTGGCCATCATTACCAGGTAAGGATAAAGATCTAAGTTTGAATTAAGGTGTTCTTGATAAAGCTCTACACCTCTGACAGACATTGATCACACTTAAGTACTGTTTGCTATATTGTGTGATTGTCCTCTCTACCGGCTCACAAGCTGAGCTTCACTACAAAAAGCAGCTAATGAACACTTGAATGTAGCTACCTGTTAAGGACTAGGAGAGAAACATGAACAAATGCACTGAGGATTTTATATTTTGTTTTGTTACGTGGCAGCAAAGAAAAAGAGATACAAGCAAACAGTTTACCAGCAACAGATTACTTAATTTAGAAACTAAATAAAAAATGACTTGAATTTCAGAATTAATGAGAAAGTAATCTGAGTACCTTAAAGAATTAACTTGTAAACATGTCATGTCTTATAGTTTAATGTCCAGAAATAATATTGAATAATAAGGAAACTACAATATTTGCATGGCCTAAAAGGTCAGTTAAAGTGCCACTTTAAAATAATACAAGTTGAGTTTGAAGAACTTTTTAAAACGACCTCTATTGTTCTTTATAATTGCAGTCATAATGGTGTCCATCAATAGCCCTATATTAGAATATGTTATAGTACACAATGGTTCATTTGAGCTTTCATGTTTGAGCAGGCTGCAAAAATAATATACAGATGGCAATGAAAAGAATGCTGACCATAAAACAAATGAAAGTACAGTGCAATTATAAAAAGCAATATAATGAGACTCCATAAATGGATCATCGCAGATAAAATGCAGAAATGTTCATATGGGTTATCTGTAGGGAAAAAAATTATACAACTCTAACCAGGGTAACTGTCTGTGTGTCCGTCCGTCCGTCCATCCATCCATCCGTTCATCATTTTCACAGCTCTAAAATGTGTAGTTTGGTCTGCTTCTGAACTTGAGAGAATGACCATTTTATGGCTTTGACAGTCAGTCCTGGTCACCTAGCATTCATTCTAGATCAGCCACAGACCTTCCCTCCTTTAGAAATATGAGTTTAGAGTGTCTGACAATGGGATGTGGAGAGGTTATGATTAGAGCAGGCTGCTGCTGTTGCTGAATAGATGAACCAACCACTCACCATAGCAATAGTGCATTTGTCTTCACTACAGTGCAACAGCAGATAATATGAGGTTAGAGTGGACGTGAAGATTTCTCTCTCTTTAATTATTTCATGTATTAGTGTTTACTTTTAGGCAGATTTAAGTACTGTAAGTATTTTGCCACTTATAACAATTAAGAGAAAGGTTGTTTTCTTGTTAAAGAACATCACGAGAAGTACTCTCATTTAATTAATTAGCAGAGCTAATGACGTTCAGAAAGAAATTATTGCCCGTCCTATTGTCATCTACATAGGCTGTGAACAACAAGGAAGTCTTGCAATTTTTATACATTGTCTCTGCATATATTTGTTTTGAAGGGACTGTCCATCTCTTACTAAATGTACAACTTTAAATATGCTTTAGCACAAATGCACTAATCCCTTCCATCATATTTACTGTTTTAAATGACCAGTTGTATGATTTCTGAGATATTGCATCTGATGCCAGTTGAAATTGCTGTATGCACAGGGGAGCTAACAGGTGAGCTGGCTGCTTCTCAGAAATCCTCGCTGGTGATTGCTGAAAATAATAGCGAATGTCAGTGCAACAGGTGGCTTTGTTATCCACTAATACTCTGCTTCTCACACCACAAGGATAAAAAAAAGTTACTACAAAATAGTCTTCATATTAATCATGTAGACCAAAGTGCAAAACGAAGCACACTGGTTTATTAAAGATTTCAGGCTGCATTAATAGGAACATAAATATTAATTGAAATGTTTTCCTTTAACTTTTTCCTTTATGTTGGTTGATTTTGTTGGGCATAGAGGATACAGTGATATTACTGCTGGATTTTATTCATGTAAATTGCATAATTCATTTTGAAGCACAAAGGTGATTTTCAGAATGTTAAGGTGGACTCATTAGTTCTCCATCATCTTGTCTTCCATTAAATACACCCTTTCTTCTTAGACTAGATTATCCATATCATATTTGCCGTAGGTATAAAAGTAACTGTCATAAAACATAATGTCTGCATAAAAATTTAGATTTAACCAGCCAGCATTTGTTAGTTAGATTTCTGTGTTTAATAAAAGACGTGTAAAGAGAGGTTTTAAATATAAAAAATGAGGCTGTCATGAGATTGTTTCAGGAATGAATATGTATGAGCTGTTAGCTTCGGGTCCTTTGTTGGTCACCTGCATGGCACAGTCGGGGTTGAGGGCTTCAAGTGTGAGGCAGGGGGTGTTTGTTGAGCTGCCTATTAAAATGCCATTTTGATGGCACCCCTCCAGAAATATCACATTGTCTAGCTGAAATACAGTCTAGCTCCATTCTGGCTTACAGTGAACTTCGCTTTTAGTTCATAGGATGGCATTTTATCCTCTAACAGTGTCTCAAACTCCAGTAATGCACACTTGTGAACTTCTAGACAAATATTTTTTCTGTTTATGTAACACTGAACATTTAAAAGATGAGGATTAGATGAAGTGGAAACATGTCAGGCGCTTGTTGATACTTTGATGATTAATTACAGCAGCACAGCATAGTGTGTGTTCACAGTCTAGGCACCCAGCTCACCACTCATCAATATGCAAGTAAAATTGGGGGTTTATAATTAACTATTCCCCTGAGTTTACAGGTGGATACTGGGGCAGTGGAGGGGTTTAAATAGTAGGCTGCAATGCTGGGCAGTGGACACTGACATGTAAGAGGGACACATTGGAGATTTTTTGTAGCTTAACTAGACCACCAAAATCGGAGGCCATGTTTGGTATATGAAATGAGGACAGAAAGGCACGATATGTGTGTAAAATAGTGCAGCTCCAGTTCCCTGCTTCTTCTGCTTCTTTGCTCCATTTCATTTAAAATATGATTTCAAAACAATTTTGAATTCTCTGTTAGAAGCAATATATAAGTATCAGTCCATTTACCATATTCACTTATCTTGTATGAATTTTTTTCTTTTATTCTTAGGAGAGCAGTACGGGAGTCCTTTATTTTAATTTCTTTGTATACGAGGTTTTAGCCCTGCACTTATCAGTTGCTTTCTACAAGCTTAATGAATCACTTCTCTTTGCAACGTTGATGTACAAAGCATGATTGAGACATATTGGAATGACAGGAAACCAGTGACAAACTAAGCTGAAAATACTCATTTAAAAGTTTCGAAAGGAATTTTTTAAGATTGACTTGTAACATCTAAATAATGTAGTGATTTTATCAAATTTGTATTACCTATTGGCATTGATGTAAACCCTGAATTTTACTGTCTTTTCCAGCTTTTGTAAAGGCAGGACACTTTATTCTGTAGTGCGAGATGCCAAAGTTGTCCTGGATGTTAACAAGACACGACAGATTGCGCAAGAGATGGTCAAGGTAAAATAACTCTGCACTGATTTCTCCAAAACACTTCAGCAGAATGTATTACAAGGTGTCCCACCCTCCCTCCCTCTCTCTGTCCTCAGGGGATGGGCTACCTCCACGCAAAGGGGATCTTACACAAAGACATGAAGTCCAAGAATGTGTTTTATGACAATGGCAAAGTCGTCATCACTGACTTTGGGCTCTTCACCATATCTGGAGTTCTGCAGGCTGGCAGGTAATTATGTTCAATACACTTATGGGACAGGAATGCTTTCGTTAGCATTTGCAATACATTAATTAGTCTTGGAGAGAAGCTGAAAGTTCTGACACGTGTAGTGCAGAGACAACAAAACCTTTGGTCCATGCAGTGGATACGCTGCACATTTGTGTGATGAAAATGTCATCTTGTTATGTATTTAAACCCTACTTTTTTTATTATTACTGCATACACTTTTTAACACTGTTCAATTATAATGAATGGTGATGCTTCCTTTTCTGTTTTTGAAAACCTCTGTTCCAACATGTCTAATTTACATAACGGTTGCCATTAAGATTACATTCATGCGCAAATAATTGAAAACTGTTTTTTTTTTCTGTAAGTAATTACAGTTCCCATAAAAGCTTCACACTTGTCCCCTCAAGAACTCAAACAGGGTTAAACAGAAATGTCCAAGATATAAAGAAAACATGAGTAACCAGGTCAAGGAGGAGCAAATAAATTCAATAATGGCTGGATAAATTTGCCCTTACAAACAGTACAGCCGAACTATTTGTTCTGTGAATCATCAGCAATGGTTAAAATGCTCAAAATTATTTCCCATGCCAATGAAAAAATATATATATATGACACCCAACATCTAGACTAACATCAAAACAACTAGTAGCTCAGTGTTTCAACATCTGTAAGAAACAATTGCATTGTAACTAGAGATTGACAAGGTACAACACATACTATCAGATCCAGGGGGAGATATCATCATTACCACCCTCCAAAATTAGGTACAGAGCCCCAAGAAGAACTGGTGGGTTGGAGGTTGGAGGTGTTAATGGAGCTGACCTAAAAGAGAAGATCATGGCTAAGCTAGAAACCTGGAGTCTGACTACATGACTACATGAAGTACCCTCTGAAAATCTACTAAGAGATGTGAATGCAGCATTATAGACAATCCCTACTGCGACCATCACTAAAACCAACTAGTTCATATATCCCAACAGTGATCCTTGCTTTGCTATAAGCTCAAGGTAGTAAAGGGAAGTTAGCAAAATTATTAAAACTATAGTAAAAGTGTGATGAAGAAAGGGTTACCTGAGAAGTACAACAACCTGCTCATACCTGAGGCCTTAGAAACGCCCAACCAAAGACTGACCTCTGCACATCTTCAGTTATACCAGAGGGATAGAAGCCAGAAGAATAAACTAGCTGTTCTCCATTGAACCATCCAAGGTGTACTCTCAGTGGTGGAGGACAATAGGAGAGCAACCCCACCAAGGCTGAACACAGAGCAATACTGGAAAAGCATATGGGAGAATATTGCAACACGTTACAACAATGCTCAGTGGCTTGCAAATCTAAGAGAAGGTCACAGCAACTTCCTTGAACAGGACCCAGTAACCATGAGAGTGACAGATATAAAAGAAACAACTTCAAGCATGAAGCTGGATAGTACCAGGACCTGATGTGATTCACACCTACTGACTAAAGAAACTAACTGTGGTCCATGAACATCTGGCCGCTGCTAATGGATGAGACCCACCTGGAATGGCTAACTGAAAACCAGTCCTGATAGTCAAGGATCCCCAGAAGGGCCTAGTTCCATCCAACTACTAGCCGATAATCTGCATTAGTGCCTTGTCAGGCATCATAGTGGCTGAGATGAACAAGCACATGGCTCAGTTCATCAGTTTGGGCTGGAAAGGAATCAGCATAGCACCAACTACTGGTAGCAGATCAGTCATTTGAGACTGTAAGACCAGACTGACCAACCTGTGGACTGCCTGGATTGACTACAAGAATGCCTATGACTCAGTGTCTCACAAATGGATCCTGGAATGCTTAGAACTGATCAACAGGACCCTAAGAGCCTTCAACAGGAATTCAGTGGGGGATGTGGCGAAAAACACTGGAGGTAAACCTTAAGCTAGTTGCATAAGTGTGTTTATATTTTGTCACCATTGTTGTTCTGCATAGATTTAAATAACCTCAGATAAATCATTAACTAGGATACTGACTACTGCATAGAGCAAATGTCAGCCTTCTCCTCTATATCGATGACATCAAGCTCTATACCACCGATGCACACGACTAGGATCTACAGAATTCGGGCTGCCATTTCACTAGCTGGGCCCATGTCCTCATTTTAGGTTTGATAACGTTTTAGTAGGTAAAGTTGAATGGCTTGGGCATGAATTGAGCTGCGGTTTGGGAAAGGCCTTGAAGGGGACTGGCGGCGGCTCCAGGGCCTGGCAGATCCCCATGTACTAAATAGAAGTGAAGAAGTTAAAGGATTGAAAAGGGGAGGGAGGGTGAGGCACGTAAACGAGAATGAACAGCTTGTAGAACTGAGGGAACCTATATAGATGAGAACTGGAAGGAGCATGTTTGGAGGCGTGTTCCTGCTCCTGAAATTGCAATACTTTATCTACAGTTGAACTGGAGAAGTGTAGTTGGATGGCAACAAAAAGAGGAAACACAATCAGAATGGAGGCGATTGCACTACCAGAAGGGAACATTGCAGACACTGAAGACAGCTACAAGTACCTGGGAAGCAAATGGGAGTCATGAAGAGCTTGCTAGGAAAGCCGCAATTACCAAATATCTCCCATGAGTAAGGCAAGTCCTAAGGAGTTAGCTGAATGGGAAGAACAAGATTTGGGCAATCAGCAGTGCCAGTGATCAGATACCCTGCTAGCCAAAGCAGCAGATAGAAGCCACTGACATCAAGACAAGAAAACTCCAAGGAAGCTGTCACCCCTCAACTCTGAGACTAAGGCTAAGCAGAAAGAAGAAGGCCAAGGACTAGAGAAAGTCTTAGGGCCACTATCCATGATGAAACAACATATATCTATGAATTAATCAGGAAGATGGCCACACCTGATTATGTGCCTAGTGAATACCTCACCCAGCAGAAAATTGAGAAAAATAATTATTGCAGTGCAGGAACAAGCTCTAAGCACTAGATCAATAAAGGCTGGGGTCTACCACACCAGGCAAGGCCACCAGGCTGGAATATTATACAAGAACATCTGTGACAAGTTCCTAAATCAAAATGGGATATGCCCCCTAGGGTAGTTAAGAATGTCTGAGCTAAAATCTTGTGGGACTTCCAGATACAGACGGACAAACAGGTGATACTAACGAACTGGACATGGTAGATAGATATTGCTATACCAAATGATTACTATACCAGGAAGAAGGAACATAAAATCAACAAGAAGCTTGAGAAATAAAACAGAGAGGAGCTAGAGGAAATGAGGAGGGTAAAATCAACAGTGGTATTCGTGGTACTGAGAACACCCAAAGCAGTGGCTATTCATATTGATGTTTGCATGTTCATCTCTCTCAAATCTGCAATTCATCATGACACTAGAGCCAAGTGTTAATGAGTTTTGTATAGCATAAACACTGGAAGCTTACTGCGAGATATTATCATTAAAACAGATATGGTGTTCAAAACTTCGACGATGTACTTGCACTTGTAGTAATTGCACTCGTTGAAAGGGATAAGTCATTTTTAATCTGTGGTTACATTTAGTGTTTTTAAAAGCAGACCAAATGCCAATATATTAACAGCAACAACATCAGCATTTTCTGTTTGAAAAAATAAGCTTATTTGGCATCTCATTTGAAGCAAAATGATGTCATTATGACATCTGCATTATAAATATGAAGCTATGATCTGTAGCTGCTTAGTTTGGCATAAACTGGAGAAAGCTGGTCATTCCCAAAGTTAACAAAACCCCCCAAATACCTCTAATCTTGTTTTATAGAAGGTAATTAGAGCTTTTTTGTGATGAAAGATCTTCATGGTGTTGTGGAAGTTTTCCATTTAAATAAAGCCTGCAGACGAGCGGTGAGCGGTAGCTAACATTCTTTAATCCAAACACACAAAGAACAGAAAACCAAGCTTGTGGAGAGCCTACATGACCGCGCGGCAGGGTCAGCAGAGTCTCACTGAGCCTAGCATGGCTCTCAGTTAAATACTGGTGAAAAGAAGTAAGATTATTTCCCTGTCACTTGTTTTGAAGCAGTGATTTTATTAAATTGTCACCCTCACAGCTGGCTGATCTGTTTGGACAATTATGATAAATACTAGCCAGAGCACTTTATGTAGTTTTGACCACTGTGACTATGAATAATGATCAAATTTCACTCACTAGCATTCTAACAACATCTGCTGACATTAGGATATATTGCCATTATCAGCGTAACATAAGTGTGCCATCTTAGCATGGGTAACGCACACACTAATCATAACAAGTTTCACGAATTCAAGTGACGGCAATAAGGTAAGAGCTGTGCATATTTTGGTTGTGTTGTTAAAACATAAGAACTGTACATTGAGAGTAAGACAATGATAAGTCTTTGTTTATCTCCTTTTCTTGTTTTTATGTTGTAGCGTTGCAATTCAGTGGATTTTAAATCCACAATCTGATGCGCTTCAAAACTTTAACACAGATTGTGATCAAGACTTAATTTCCTGCAGTGTGACTTGCAAAAACTTTGAAAACTGTCATTTACACATCACCAATTTATTTCAAAGATAAAACCACTGTAACAGTTAAACAGAAAAGTAAAAGATGATGTTTATAAAATAGAATGGCAATTACACCAACTTACCAGTAATGCAACAGCAACAATGACGCTCAGCTATATGAAACAGTAATTGAAAAGGATTACAGATTCATCTTATTGGTGGTTTTTGTATCTACAGTGTTCTATAATGAAAATGAATCAGTGTAATAGCTTGGCAGCATGATACAGTAGATCAATAAGCCCTGACAAGTCTCCATCTGCACATTTTCTCTCTCTACAGCCGCAGAGAAGATAAACTGAGGATCCCCAACGGCTGGTTGTGCCACCTAGCCCCTGAAATCATCCAGCAGCTCTCTCCAGAAACAGAAGAGGACAAGCTTCCTTTCTCCAAGCAGTCAGATGTCTTTGCTTTTGGGTGAGAGTCCTCTTACCAGATGCCCCCTAGTTTGTTTGTCCAGACGGCATCCGAGCCTGGAGGATTATAGCAGACTGTTGACAAAGAGGGTTTACAAACTCCAAATATGTGTGTGAACTTAATAAATACTCTGCACCACATGAGGCAACTCTCATTAACACTTTTAAGATCTCATTATAGATAGAGATTTTTTACTGCTGTACAAAGACTAGTGTGCAAAGACATGTATAATATAGTAATCTGATATAATAAATGAAACATTTTTATGCTATTTCCAGTCTTTATACATCCATTTCATAAGCATTTACTGAAAATGGGATTAACAGTGTTAAAACCTAATTATGTAAAATTATGATTTTGGCATAGACTCCACTTGGCATTGCTCACCTGATTAATAAACACTTAATCTACGTGATTTGACTGAAATACTGAGTGATTGGATCTATATTTATGATAAAGATGGGCTAGGGTAATGCACAAATAAGCAATAGCAGCTGAAAGACAGCAGAACACTGGGAAAACGAATTGAAGTATAAAATGCACACTGATTAGCGACTGGTGCATCCGTGTGTGTTAAAATCTTATTTGAGCAAATAATGCGAACCAAGAGGGGGTTGCCTTTGCAAATGTGCAAAAGTGATTGAATAATTGCAGGTTGAATAATTGCAATAGTGATGGTGAGAAACGAAAGGAGTCGTCTAAGCAGGAGGACTGAATAGAAGTGTGACTGAAGGTGTGCTCAGACGCATGATGTATTTTTCCATGCGCTCCTTTTGGTCGAAAACATCTCACTGATTTTTTTCCATTATTACATACAGATTTCCTGTCTGAGTGTCACTCAGGTTTCTCAAACCGAGGTGTCCTCCAGCTCCTCCTCTGAAGCCCAATTTTAAATTCATCCTAACTTGATTAAAAAAGCCCCCCTGGCTCCTGTTCTTTCTCCAGTGACATTACTGCTTCATTTGAGGGGGTGGACCCTGCTCTGTTGACTCCTAACACAATTGCTTTCTCAGATGGTTCCCCATATGGAGGTCTCATCACTATATTATTCTAAAGGGAAGAAGAGTGCAACACTGGTGCACCATGTCCAGCTGCTCTGTTAGCATTTGTGTTACCTAGAGGTGACCCTCGTGGCTTTTTTGCATATTCATCACCAATCAGCCATCATCTTTTTCCCCTTACTCCTGGCAAAGAGCTATTTTTATTCTACTCAAACTCGACACGCAGGAGCAGAATGAAAACACCTTATTTGCACAGGGAAGGTAGTGAATGCTAATTTTCCATGAGTAGTAATTAAAAATGTACTGTTTTTTTAGCTTAATTGTTTTTCAAAAAATTTAAACTGACAAAAAGTCATCCACAAAATCATGCTTTTGCACATACCACGATCCAATTATGCATCATCTACAGCTGCTTATTCAACTGCAAAAATAAAGTTTGTCAGTTTATAGTTGTCCTTACTCTTGCCTGGATAAGAATCCTCCATAGGTGTTTTTCGAAGACGCTGTTATTCTTATGACCAGATAGTTTAAAACACTGATCTACTTTGCTTCTTTGTCTTCTCAGCACCATCTGGTACGAATTACACGCACGTGAATGGCCTTACAAGAGTCAACCAGCAGAGGTGATCATATGGCAGATCGGCAGTGGGATGAAACCCAATCTTGCACAAACTGGCATGGGGAAGGAGATATTAGTAAGAGCTTCTTTTTTTTCTTTTTAACTTTTCACTATTCATGAATCACCTTTTCCTTCAAAATTAGCTACTTTATAATTTTCGTGTTTAAGCACTCATTGAAAGATTACCTTGCCTGATAAAGACAGGAAGGTCATTTTCACACATGTGGTACATCATCTGTCAGAGCTTTATGTAAAAGTGTAGATGTCTTTACTCCTCTGGCTCCCAGTTGCAAAGTTTATGCAATGCGTGATTGATCCCATGAGAGCAAGTAGCTGTCTAGTGTAATTGTCTCCCCATGAAGCACCCCTGCCTTAGCCAAATTGACTATTTTCAGAGAATGCATTTGGTGTGAAGATTCTCCTGCTGTGTGCTATTGTAAACCAAAATGTTTAAATTAGTAAAAAGATTAAGTAGTGTGAAAATTTTCAAAACATTCTTTGAATTTAATTATTACGTTTTTGTCACTTTTTCTGTTGTTGTTAAGTAAATGAAGCAGATTAAGTAAACTCCAAGTATAACTTCATTTTACTGTACCATTTCTGCTATCTGTCTGCTAGTCCGCACTTGTCTCTTAATAATAGATTTTCCTGAGTAGATGTTCTGTTATAATGGAGCAAAGTATGTTTACAGTTCATTTGCATAATTGGTTTTTTTAGTTCTTCCTGTTAGACTAGTGATGCTGTGGTAGCATGAATGAAGTGAGCTGTTGGGTTAATTACGGTCCCCATGTTAGCACAGTCACTAATGTACAGAGTGATACCCTGCTCAGTGCTAAAATGAAGACCTGTGAAGTGAACCTTAAACTGCTGTGCTGATGCTTGTCAAGCATGAGTCATCACTTACCATTAAAGTTTCATGCCAGTCAAAGGACTAATACATCTTTTTAAATATTTTATTAGGAAGTTAATTAGTTAACATTACTTTTGTCTACCTAAAGCAGTGAAATTGTAATATTACATTGTTTTAGTGTAAAAAACTAAATAGATAAAAAAGAAAAAGAAAGAAAATAAAGACACACACATATGTGTGTATGTGTATATATTTGTATGTGCATATATTTGTATGTGTACATATATATATATTATATCTGCCATTGAGGTTAAATTTTTATTGACTTGAGTATATTAATGTTGACTTCCATGACATTCTGACTCCCAGCTTAGCATGTATGGACACTTTGTTAGAAATGTTAATGCAGCTGCTAGCCCCTTTCCATGATTAGGGATATCCATTCAGTATTCCGATGTGAGGGAAATCTAAACTTGTCATAACATTGCCTCAGGAGGCAGGTGAGGTGGCAGATACTTTAATCACATGGACTTTAAATCAGAGTTTTTCATCCCAACTGAGATGACTTATTCTTTTTTCCCCCTCTTTTTTGCATTTTATTTTACTTTTGCTTTTTCTGATGCTATTTTGTTAGGTTTTAGTCAATAAATTAAGACTCGGGTCTTTCCCAGCATATATAAAGCATATGTTAAAAGGCACATTTCTCCCATCTGCAAAATGTGGGAGAAATGTTATATGTTGGGCTCGAAAAGAGCTTATGACTTTGTAAATACTTAAATTAAACGGTAATTAAATACTACATGTAGCATAAACACTTGACTTTCAAGTTCATCAACTTGAAAAATTAAAGGCAATCATTTGCTTTAACTTGTCTGAGTTCAGTCATCTTATTTGGGTTTAAAGTAATGTGAGAAAGGCGACCGGAGACAGTGTCCTGATTCTCCTCACTTTGTAATGAGTTTATGTGTAGAAACAGCTCAAGCAATCGCAGGTTGGATTCATCTGAAGTAGATTTTCACATGACACCAACAAAAGGTATTTGAAGAATGCTTTTAATTGAAATTGAAAAATCTCTGTAAAGATGACAGTGTGCTAATATTTTAAGGGTGTCAAGTCAGATTTCACAGTCAGGTTGGAAACACTGTCCTTTGTTTGAAGATATTTGGCTTTGTCTTTGCATTCGTCTTGATAGTCCCTTATGTGGTTGTAAAGTTTGTCAAATGCCATTTGAATGAAAATATTTCTTTACAGATTGCACACTTAGGTTGTGTAGCCCAGCTTAAGGAACAAATTTCAATCTTCTTGGTTTAGCTCATATGCCAGCCAGCCTTGTTTGCATGTATGAAATGTAAGTCAAAACCATTGCTGGGTCTGCTTGTGTTACAGTTCACTATCAGATAATCAGGCCAAATTACACCAACTAGCTTCATGAAGTTTTTAGACAACCTGGACACACCTGTTTCTTTCATCACATAAGCACCTGAAAAAGATCAAATAATTAGTTTTTTTTCTGTGTCTTTGCTTTCCAGGATATTCTGCTCCTCTGCTGGGCATACAAGCCAGAGGAGCGACCCAGCTTCTCCAAGCTGGTAGATTTACTGGAAAAGTTGCCAAAAAGGAACCGCCGCCTTTCCCACCCAGGGCACTTCTGGAAGTCAGCTGAGTATGTCAAATAAGTTAGGGACATAAAACGGCAAACAATCAGCAAGTATAAAAAAGCAGCCGCCATAACTCCACATAAATAACCCACCTCCTTAAAGAATGCACTGAATCCAAAAGCCAGCCCAGTGATGAAAACTGCCCGTGCTGTGTGTATTTTCATGGAATGTTGGCATGTGTGTGTACAGATACGTTGACTGTCCAGTTTCTCAAAGCAGTCGGGACTCATATTTTCTTTGGTTTGATTCACACCATACTGGATATATTTCCTTTATCTTTTTGTCTTTTACTATTGACTTGTTCCCGTCATTATATTTATTTCTTGGCTGTATCTTGCTTGTAATTTCAAACAGATCACGTCATCCTGGACTTAAAAAAAAAAGTTTTGAACAAATGTTGTTTTTTGTGTTTTTTTTCCATGTTTTATTCTCGTTTGGTTCGAATGAGTGTAAACGTTGAACATCACATATTGTATATATTCATAACATTATGTTGCCATTCCTTATGTTTGTCAAATGTGTAGACCATTTTGTCAGCGTTACCTCATTGTCTCATGTGTGGATGTCCAGGTTTCATCTTTGTCTCAAATGTTTTGTCTAACTGAAAATGCCCTTTTATTTACACCGTACCATTTGAATGTGAAGAAGCCAGCATCCCTGTTTGTGTGGGGATGTGTTTGCCCAGTTCTTTGATGGGAGACTGTTCTCTGATCAGCCTGTGCTTTGAATATTGCCTGTGAACATAAGCTAGATGTTTGAACAATAACAGCCTTTGGGAAAAAAAAGAAAAAGAAAAAAAAAAGCCACCGGTCAGACCAGGAATCCCCTACTTGACGATGTTCTGTGAAATTGCTGACACTTGAAATGTAGTTTTCGTCAGCTGAACTAATTACCTTTCGGTAGTGCTGTCACTGAGCC
>NW_005187528.1:697056-703859 GCF_000239375.1 Pundamilia nyererei
CCCCCCAAAAAAAAAAACATTCCCCAGTTCCCATAAATCACTGTATACTATTTTTCTTTAAATAGATAATGGCAGATAACAGTATAATATAGATCCAAAGCTTGTTACAGTGTAGTCGGTACAGTAATTTTAAGTTATTTTAAAGTTGTAGACCCTAATCACAAAGTTTTACAAGTTACACATTAGTTTACTCAATATGTGTATCCAATGGAAAAGATTTAAAAAGCTTAAAATCCCCATCTCTGCACTGAAGTGACTGTTGGACATAGATTGAGAAAAATGTGGCTTCTGAATAGCAAAATAAAATTTAAAAAAGGTTACAAAGTTTCTTAAAAGCAACGTTGGCGTCACTTTGAAACTGAACGCTTCAAATAAATTCTTCCTAATCTTAAATATTTATTGAAATCACTCCCTCTGCACTGTTCTTGGATGGCAGGTTTTAAGATCTGCTCTTCCAAGCTGAATAAATAATCTTGTAATCAGCTGTGTGTTCAAAATGAATTTTACAGGCAGCTTGACTGCATTCATATCTGAGAAGAGATGCATACAAATGATACATTCTTGTAAGATGTAGGTAATTAAAGCAGGACTTTGCAACTGTTGTTGAGGAGTTACGAGATAATGCTAAAGCTACTTCTTCCAGTATTGCATAAATTGGTAAATCTGCTTTTTGCTAATGTCAGCCACCGTAAGTTATGGTTGCATCACTCTTTGCATTGCTAAAAAAATTATCATTTGTAAGATTTTAGTTAATTGTCATCTGGTATACAGAGTCAGTGTGATTTTTCTTAGCTACCTGCTCCTTATGAATATAACAGAAATATGGCATTCCTTGTGAATGCAAGCAGATAAAATGTAATGTTCCTCTCTGATGGTGACTTAAAAATCGTTGTTTGCCCTTAGATGTTTTGTTTAAATATACCTGCCATCAGATGCTATAAAAGTTCTAAAGGATAAGAAAAACTGGAGCAGTAGAAAATGAATATATGTCTTTATTTGCTGTGATAATTGGCAAGATTTGATAGTGTTAACTTCTTTGCCAGGTTTATTGTTTAATTAGACACAACAGCTTTTCCATCTGTGTCTACAATGATGGCTTTGAATGGGTTATTTTTGACAACAACACTGGTATAAAGCTGACTGTGGAGCACATTTAAAAATAATCTGAAACTTGCAATCATGTAACTTAAATCTGGCTGAATTTTCCCTTTAACATATCAGGAAAAAAATAAATGAAACATATCAGGATGCTGAAGACCACCCTTGGCCATTTTTCTACTTCATACTGTATATCAAAATATATTTTAAATGTATGTTATAGAGAACTAGCTAAGTCATATCACCATGAAATTGGAAGCTGTGGCATAATTTGAGCTGTACACTGCTTGATTCTGTCTAGCCACGTTGAATAGATGGAGACAATCCAGTCATGTTAAATAGCCATTTTCACCTCATTATATACACATCTGCCAGTGTTGGAAAATGCATACAAACAATCTGCTGCTGTTTTTGGGAGTCTGTCTGTCTATTTTGGAATTGCTCAGATTCAAATATTGTAAGTGGATCATTTATATTTGTACTGTTTACAACTTTAAAGTGCATGAGATGGACTATCAAAGATTGATTCTTGTTAAGAAAAAAAAATCCTTCAATACTATATATAAAAAGTATGTGAGCATTTTTCTGATGACCTGTTGTCCATTGAGCAGTTTGATCTCAAATTTTACATCAGGCTTTGCAAAACTTTTCAACAGCTTTGTTCGAGAGAATGATTGTTGCAGCATATTTATAGATTATATAAATGATTATACTAGAATTAAAATTTAAAAAGTTACGACCTGTGCACATGCTTAAGTTGACAACAAACCGACTGGACAACAATCAAAGATATAACATTAGTGCCAAGTGTACATAACAGATTGTAGACAATGTTTTATCGTCACTTGCCGTGATAATAATATTCCTTGTGAACTTTTTGAACTTTTTCTTTTGAATGTATAAATTGTGTTGTGTTTTTTGTTGCCTTTGTTATCTGTTCATTTTAATTTATTTCCTTCATTTTCCTTCTAATTGCATAAGCATTGATGCTGTGTTGTTTCTTTTCCTTGATTCCGTCCCTGTAATGTAGATGATAGCTCCAAAAAGCTTGTATTTAATGATGCCTTATGGTCCATGGCTTAGTGATGAGTAGATTTTGATCACAAGCTCTTTTATTTGCACTCATCCTTTAAAAAGTGTATGACAATAAAAAGATGTTTTCATTTTGGACGTTTTCTCTTTCTTTTATGACATCTTTTATCTTAGTCGACCCTTATCCATATTTTATGTTGGTTCAATTTTTTAACACATCTTCACAAACAAATGCACTTCCTAAAATTCAGTCTTATATAGTAAAAGTAAAATGTAGATTTCGATGATCTGCTCTCAATTTCTAATAAACTGTCATAATAAAATTGAAATATCTATTTTATATAATTTGCAGGCTTATAAGATGGCTGTTAGTCACATAGAACAGTAGCTTTAGTCAATGTGCTGTTTCTATGGTGGAAAAATAATACAGAGATGAAGATAAAATACCAATGAACCATCGCAACTCTTAACATCCTGTTTTTTATTGTAAGATGCTGTGCAGTGAGATAGTGCCAAAGCACGCAGCCACTCTGCAGGTGCTCACAAACTAAATGAATTCTCTAGTTGTTGAATATTCCCAGCTGTCCATCCTTTGGAAAAAAAATTAACTGAAGCAATCAGCAGCACACAATTGTAGTGAAAAGCAATTTAAAGTGATATTCTTTCAAGAAAATCTTGAAAGAATAGGCTAAAACCAACTTCACATCCACAACAAGATCTATTAAATGAGCCATTATTTTAAGAGGTTAAAGACATCAGTTGAAATCTACAGGTTTATTTCTACTTTTTCTACCAGTGAACTGTTTCCATGACACCCATAAACTAAGTTTAGCTGGGTTTGTCATGTGGAAATGCTTCAGCCTGCATGCAGTAAGATAACACAATCCATTGCCCTTTTTAGAAAATAAAAAATAAATGGGTAATTCATTAAAAGTCCTGGTTCGATCCCCCAGCTCTCTCTGTTTTGGTCGTTGTGTCCTTGGGCAAGACACTTCAACTACTGCCTACTGGTGTTGGCCAGAGGGGCTGATGGCGCGATACGGCAGCCTCGCGTCTGTCAGTCTGCCCCAGGGCAGCCTTGGCTACAGCTGTGGTTTGCCTGAACCAGTGAGTGAATGAATAGTGGAATTGTAAAGCGCTATATAAATGCAATCCATTATTAAATAATGTACAACCCCAACTCTAAATGAGCTCAGATAAGTAAAAATAAAAGGAAACTGCAGTGATTTGCAAATTTCATAAACTCCAATTTAAATTTCATGGCAGCAGCACATCTCAAAAAAGCTTTTTTTTTTTACCATCCCCTAACAGCCGTAAACATCTGTGAACTGAGCAGACTAATTGTTGGAATTTTGGGTGAGGAATGCTATCCTATATGTCTTAGGATTCAAGCTATTCAGCAGTCCTAGGTCTTTTTTTGTATTTGTGTTTCATAATGCACCAAATGTTTTCAGTTAGTGAAATGTGTGGACAGTAGGCAGGCACTAACACACACTAATACTATCAGAGATGCAGACTTTTGAACTGAGTGCTGATAATAAGTCAGATGATCCCTCTCCTCTGCAGTCCAGACGATGCAGTGTCTATGCTTACCAAAACTAATTTCAAATTTGGATTTGTCTGACTACAGAACAATTTTCCTCTTAGGTGCGGTCAATTTTAAACAAGCATATATGGCCCAGAGAAGACACCAGTGTTGCTGGATGATGTTCACATATGGCTTCTTCTGTGCATGATGAAGCTTAACATTTACAGGTGCCATGTCGAACTGTGTTCACAAACGGGGTTTTCTGGAAGTGTTCCTGAGCCCATGCAATGGTTTTCATGACAGGCTTGTGCCTGTTTTTAATGCAGTGCCACTGAGGAACTGAAACTCAAGAGCATCTGGTATTAATTTGTCCCTTATCCCATGTACACATAGATTTATCCCGATTCTCAGAATCTTTCGGTGACATTATGTACTGTAGGTTATGATTTACAGTCATTGCAAGTTTATGTTGAGGAACAGTTTTCTGAAATTGTTCCAGAATTTGTGATGCAGTTTGGGGTTGTTGTTTTGTTTTTTTGTTTTTTTCTTCTTTGCAGAGAGGTGAACTTCTGCCTGTTTTTACCTCTGAGAAACTTTTCTTCTCGAAGATGGCACATCATTCTGTTGCCAATTAACCTTATTAGTTGCAAAATCTTGCTACAGCTGTTCCTTTTTTAGTACCACCTACCTTTCCAGTGCTTTGTTCTCCTATCCTGACTTTTTTGAGATGTAGGGTTGACATTAAATTTAAATTGAGCTAATATTTTTCTTAAATTGGTGCATTTTCTCAGCTGAAATATTTGATGTTTTCTATAATCTACTGTGAATGAAATATGAGGGGGGTTTTTTTTGGGAAAGGACAGTAGACTGTATCAGTTTGTACTTGTCTTGAAGTCTTTTGTCCCCTAAAATGAAAAGAAACCATTTATTTCAAAGGCTGTAGGAAGGCAATGATGAAAGATCCCTATGGGCACTAACATCTGACTTCAACAATACATGATGAAGATATCAAGATAATAATCATATAACAATGCGCGATGTGCAAAAATGGGGTCTTGATTTCAATGAACATTTATCTTAACTTTTCACAACTCTAAACTTATATACATAAGTATCTGTGATACTTTTTTGTGTACCTTGGTTAGAAGCTTATTCATAGCACATTTTAGACAAACATAAGGAAACCAAGGATATTGAATATATCAACTTTATATACATCAGAATTACTTTGAACATGTATCGTGGCATTCACGTCAGTGAAGCTGTTCCAATAGTACAAAAATTCTTTCATTTATTTCCAGTCTTTCGTGCACAAACTGGCATACTGATGATAGTGTGTGCATGTGTGTG
Source organism: Pundamilia nyererei (assembly GCF_000239375.1). Lineage (NCBI taxonomy): Eukaryota > Metazoa > Chordata > Actinopteri > Cichliformes > Cichlidae > Pundamilia > Pundamilia nyererei. The sequence goes on from NW_005187528.1 coordinate 702,065, forward strand.
CAAGTATCTGTGTCATACAGTGTCAGACCTGTGACTCACTGGTTGAATAGACAGAATGAGTTAGTGAGGGCATGGAGCAGAAAAATGAAATGATAGATAGGTGGACAACCAGCCCTCCTCCTCTACATCCAACATTAAAGTCCAGCCTCAGTCACCGAAGTGTAAAAAATCCACATCACCCAATCTCAGGAAGGCCTGAAGCCCACCAGAGCATGAATGTTTGGTTTCTGTCGACATTCTTAAAAGTGTTAAAACCCGATAAGGTTCAGTGCATTTCTTGTTATAGTATATACTGACATAAGAAGCAAAAATAAAAACAACAGGGATTCACAAGGTCATTAAATTAAATGTTCCTTTGCTGTGATTATTATGGATAATCCACTTGATGGCTATCATAATAAAATCCTAATTAAAAAAAGAAACAATAATAACACAGCTCCTTAAAAAACCTAAAGGAACAATGGATTTGCAGGCTTAACAGCTTTCTAAAGTGATACGCAAGTTCTTGCAAATACTAAGTTGTAATTCTTTCTGCGCTCAACGTTTCATAAATAAGATTTGAAAAAATTGAGGTTTGAAAAAGTTATTGTCAAAACTGTATAAAAGCAAGTGGATGCTTTTATATTAAAATAACAATTTTAATTTAATTCAATTAGGAAATTATTCATTATTATTGGAAAAGAAAATCACTTTCCTGTTATAAATGTCAAGTTATTTCATTTAAAATAAAATGTTTTTCTGATGTTTGCATTGGGTTGATACCTTTGATCATGTCTTCGTAATATTTTGTCCATCATCTTCATTTTTTATTTATTCCATTTTGAGATCGTTGTACTTTCAGAGCTAATCATAAGGAAAATATACTGTAAGAGCAACACGGCTGCAGGTAATAAAACTAAAAAATACTTTATACTGAATATTGATGGTCCTCATGGCAGCACAAAACAGGAACCATGCACTATAATAAAGGGAATGGAAAATTATACACTATATTCTCAGCAGAATTTCAATAAAGTTTAATAGCAGAGTGATTTAGAGGGTGTAACTAAAGATGTATTATGAGAATTGAATGTGTTTCAAAATGACACAAAAATCACTGCAAAGGTAGCTGCTCTTTTGGTGTATAAGCTAAAACAATTTTTCTCCCTAAATGATTGGCTATCATAGAAGGATACAGAAAAACTGTGGTATGGGTTAATGCAGAAGAAATCCAAAGTTATTTGCAAAATGTGTTTATTTATATTTAGCCCCAAGAACAATTTCTCCATAACCTCAACCAACGTGCCATTCTTGGCTAAACATAGTCGCATATGGTATATGATCCACCCCAAACTCTTCCCATTCAATCATTAAAAATAGGGGTAAAAAAGTAAAAATATTGCCACTGAAATTGATCCAGCCACCAGTTGCGTTGCACCTAAACGTGCAAACATAGTTGCGTCAAAGCCTATTTGTTTTTATTATGTTCTTCTTGGCACTTCATTGGCTTAATGAGGCTAATTATGCCAACTCTGTGCTCACCTTTGCAAATATAATATAGGTCTACAAAAACACACAGCATAAATATTTCGAAAATAGCAAATTTAGATTAGCTCTGTCACACAGCCTCCAAGGACTGCAGGGCTCTCTTTATTCATTTAAAGACACCCACATGGTTTATTATGCTGGAGATGTATTTCATTAGATCAGGGGTTTGGAAGTCAAACAGAAAGAGAGAGCAGAAGAGCTACAAAGTGTGCCATACAATGGGGATGTCCTAAAGGTTTAGCTTGCCTGAGCCAAAAGTCGTGCCAGT
>NW_005187528.1:703879-713120 GCF_000239375.1 Pundamilia nyererei
AAGACAAAATAGACTGGCAACACCTGTGTGTAAGCACTAAATCCCATGCAAAAGTGGGACTCATTCCCCGTCAAATGAGGTGAAAATGTTAAATAATTGCAACCAGCAGGGTAGTCTGTGTGACATGTTTGGGGAAGAAGTTTTTGGTGGTCAAACTGTGGTAATTTCACATCATGCTCAAGAGCCTGAGAGTGGTTCACTGCCTGACATCCACTTGGCAAACCCACACTGGTTGAACTGTAGATCCCAAAAATAAATCTTACATAATCCAAAGGATGGAGGATGTGACCCTGTCTTCCCCTCCAGCAGGCCCTATGCTGGCCCATCTGGCTGATAATGTGTAACAACAGTGCTTCTCACAAAGATCCATTGTCACTTTCATGGACGCAAAGTTTGGATGTCTTATCTGCACAACATATAGAAATAACTGCTTTAAATCTGCTACAAGTCTGAAGGCACACCCTTCACATCTTGACAGTGCATCAAGATCTGAAGACTTACACCAATTCTGAAAAGTGCCAGTATGTGACAATTTGAAAGAGACTGTTTGGAATACACTTCTAGGATGTGTTTAATTTGATTTCCATGTGTTCTGCATTGTTAGATGACAGCAGTTAGACATCTAACAGTGTGGACTCCTGTGGTGCTGTGTGTTAAGACGGAGAATTTAATCTTGTTTTTGTTTTCCTTCCCCTTCCTGCTCCAGGCTGTAATGGAGACATCGATGGGACAGTGTCTTTGTGTGAAGCTCGTCCTCAGCTCTGCTCACATCAGCTCCACCGCCTGCCTGCCTGCCACCCACCTACCCACCCTCTCTTGTCCCACCTTGCTTCCACAACCCTCACCTTTCCTGCTCCTTCTTCTTGCTCCAGCTCTTACACGTTCCCCCTCATGCCTGAATGGACCCTTTAGCGGTCAGTATTGGCCCACTTTCCCAGAGTGGGTGACAAAACACACCGCAGACTTTCAAACAGAGAGGCCTTTCTCCGCTCTATGCCTGAAGCCCTTCCCTAAAACACCCTGTGTCTTTCTGTTGAACACTTTCAACAATCCATACACCACCATTCATGCTACGTTGCAACTCATTTTCAGCTGCAAGTATGTTCTCCAGTATCATGACTGTGCAACATATCCTTCTTAGCTTTTTAAGCTTTGCTCTTGGGGGACATTTTCACGGCAGCTCGCTACAAAATTGTTAACTGCAACATTTCATTTTGCAAGTTGTTTTTTGTTGTTGTTGTTGTTGTTGTTTGTTTTGTTTTGATATTTCTAACACTTTAAACTGATTTGTAAATCATTTTTGAAGGCCCTAACCCTACCCAAATTATGTATAATTTCCACTGCACCACTTGATTTTTCATTTTTTTTCTGGATTTCTGTGCTTGTAACCAGTAATAGCTAACAAACTTGGCCTCTAGAAATACCAATAACATGTTTCAAACTTGCCACAAAAAATGCATTTCTATGAAACATACTGAGAACGATGAAATAGAACGTCTGCAGCGAATGAATAACTCAGATGTAGTATGACACAAAGCTTTAGTCAGTGTTTAAAGAAAAAAGATCGCTGTTTTGTTTTAATTTAAGGGCAAAATGTCTTAAAAAAACACTGTAAGGTCTGCTCTTATTTAACCACACATGCTGTCACTGCTAAAATACAGACGCAAATGCTTGCCTTTGGCATCACAACTGCAATATAAATTATAGAACAAAACCCACCATCAACCCCAGCCATACAGCACTTGCAGATTATGCCAGTACATACATGTTGCACTACTACAAAATGTAGTGCGTCATACACGTGACATTGCCTGTACGCAGGCTTCAAGAAAGGCAGTGATCATGTTTCATAAGTTCCCATATGTAAAATTTATAGAGGCTGGGTTGATGTGATTCTTAACATCAAACGTCTGAACATTCTGAACACAACTTGTGGTCACTAAGCAGCTGTATCTGTGCAGTTGGGAGGTCAAGTGCCTTTTTCAAGGACATCTCAGCAGCAGGGGTCAGCAAAGCAAAAAGGTGACTCTTTTTTTGTCACTCATATTGTCCCAGTTGATTTTCGGCATTTCTATCTGAATCCAAATGTGAGAACTTTACTGTTTGTACAAACCAGAAATCATCACATCAGACAGTTTCTATTTCTCTTCTTGCACAGAGAAATTATAGATTGAAAGAAAGCTTTGCATTTCAAAATCTAATCCAAGATTTTCAAATTTACCAGGCAAGTTTGAACAAGTCACTGCTTTTGAAAAAAAAAAAGGAGAAGTGCAGTGCTGGTGGAGGGAATCAAACCTTCCAATGAGAGCATCTCAGTTTAATTGATTCCATTACATGGTCTACTAACTTGGAAATCGACACACCCATTTGTCTGGAGTGACAAATTAATCTCTTCCAAGTGAGTGAAGAAGAATGGAATGAATTCCAAAAACTCCATACCCACGAGACGAATGTTAAAATACCTCTGCTGATATTCACATCCAGTGAAATGAATGCGAGTTTTTGCTTTTCTCTGAGAGATTTGCTTCTACAATATTAGAATCTGTGAGTGATGAGAAATGTTTTGTGTACATGCTATGTGAGCAAATTACAGAGACAAAAAATGTGCTATTTGGACGGAATATTTATATTTGTGTTTATGAAAGACAAGACAATATTTGAAACTTTCCCCACACATGCAGGTGTCTAATGACCTCACAGCTATGCAATGAAAGCAATGGACATAAATAATCATCAGTGACAGTTTTGTGTTTTGTATTTATTTAGCAGTCAGAGTCAACTTTTGTCTTTGAGTACACCTCGAACATTTACATAGAACTGATGGATGGTGTCACTTTTTTTCATAGTGCAGAAAATTGGAGTCATATCCTCAAAGGAGGATGTTTTGCTAATTAAGATGGAGCTTTCAGTGACCTCCCTGTACACTCTTTAGTGAGAACACTTAAAGCCACATCCACCATAAGCTTCACTACTAGAAACATATAAGTGTCTACAGAGGCTGCCTGCAGAATACTTTTAAGGATTGGCGCTGTACTGCTCAGTTCATGGCCACAACATAGCTAAATATGGCATCGTGCTCTATTGTTCCCTTTGCAAAGAATTCAAATGTAAACTTGTCCGTCCTTGGACAAAATGAATTAGAATTGTTCTGCCTGAAATTGCTTTGCAGTTGTTTGTTTGAATGGCTACTTTTATATGCACACAATAATGCCATTATTACCAATAATGTGAGCAAAGCATGAGCCTGATTAAGCCTTTGACGTGGTTTCATACTGTGACAGCACCCCCACCCCTCCCCAATTAATGAAATCTTTTTTGTGATTGATGTATTGTGTGTGTGTGTGTGTGTGTGTGTGTGTGTGTGTGTGTGTGTGTGTGTGTGTGTGTGTGTGTTGAAGTGAAATGATGGCTGAACATAAAAGGGGAAAGTTTTTTTTGTTGGTTTGGTTTGTTTTTTTTCTTTTCAGTATGCTCCACTAAAAAGCTTGAGGCAGTGGAAACCAAGAGACACAAACAAGCTCTTATGTTATGTGCATCCTGCCTGAAGCTGTACTGCCTTTTTACTGCCTTAGTTTTACACCTGGAACAGGATCGCTTAAAGAAATGACAACTTTTCTGTTCCATGTGTGTCCTGGCATTAAAGGATGTATATGGTGAGTCTATTTTTCTAGCAATCAAGAATTTCCAAGAAATAAAATACTTGTTAGTTCAAGTCTCACTTCCCTATCTTGTGGTAATAGTTTTATCTAATAATCCAAGATTTTAAAAAAGACCAATTTATACACTTTCCATTTTTCATGTAAAAATCTCCACCATGTCTTTGGTATTAATTTGAATTGTGAAGCGAACATCAGCCACACTAGTGAGAAGTCTGAAAGTCCTAGCTGGCGGAAGCTGATTTAGCACAGTGCTTTTCAGACAATGAAGTATTCTGCATCCTGTGTGAGTGTACACAATGTGGTCAGAGGACAACCACCATTAGACCTATTTCTCAGCAGTTCCTCTTAATCTTCCTACATGCACTTGGCTAATAGGGCACCGTGGAGATCAAACACTGTGGCAGGGCTTCAAAAAATGATTCACAGAAGAAGAAAGGCAGCACCAGACTGCAAAATGAGGTGTTCTCAGCTCCTCTGCATGCCTAATTGATCAATGAAATATTTTCAGGTGACCCAAAACACAGTGATCCATGTAAACCCACTTTCCATGACAAATACAGATGAGTACATGCAGTTGAGAAAATGAGAAGGTGATTATTTTCCTGCTGAGAACTGTTCATGGTTCACTGTCGAGAGCATCGAGGACAGACAAACAAGGCAGGGTCAGAGAGGTGGAACTCTGGATACATATGAGGCTGATGTGTAGGCTAAACATGTGAGAATGATGCAGCCTTGTAGTGTAATGAGGAATGCTGAAAAACACCATGAAAGTGTTTCAATCTGACTGTTATACCAGGGAGTGCATTGAAAGGGCTTCTTACAATACTTCTGTCATTTTTTTCCCAGAGTTTTGTTTGGAAAGATTTAAACTCAACTATCTGTCATCAAATGAGTCAAACTTGAGAATGTACAGGATGATGTCAAATACAAGCAGCTTTTCCAAAAGGAGAGAACATATTATCCTGAATTTACACAACAACCTCCTTTCTGATGACAACTGCTCATACTGCTGATTCAAATGTACCGGTACTCTGAATCTGTCGTTAGCATTTGAGTGGATACTGTTTGTTGTATATGAGTATTATTTTTGTCCAGGCCTCATCTCACTGTAAAGCATATCTTTGTTGCTTCTTTTGTTGCCATTATTACCTTAAAATGCTTGGCTGCAACTGTCATAATGCAACACTTTGATGCCCCCCCCCCTCCAGATTTCTGATTTTGATTATGAAAAAAAAAAAAAGAAATCATACATTTTTTCATCATCAAAGTCACCGTCATGTTGTTTGTGGTCATCAGCGTTATCATCCTCATAACAACATCAGCAAAAACACATAATGTTGTCCTCATTCAAAAGAGCCTATCTATCATTCAAGCTTGTAATGGAACTTCATTTGTATAATTTGTACAGTAAAGTTTATAAAAGTTTTCTACCCTTTCAAAAATGATTTAGTTTCTGCTGTTCAACTGAATGTCAAAGAAAAAATACATTTGCAGGCCTTGATATAAAGTTTGTGTTTTTTGTGCAGCATTTGGGTTTGTTCTACTGTTCATAAGAGGAAAAAAAAAGTCAATAAAAAATTTAAGTGATAAGTTCATGCTGTTTGTGTGAAGTTTGCATCTGACATCTAAAAGTGTGAAATATGATGAAGCACCTGCCCTTAAGAATACCACTGAAGTCCACTGACTTTATTTATTCAAGTTTTTGTCTTGTTTGCTCTGCAAGAATAGATTGATGGAAAAGAGAGAAAAAAAAAAGAGCAAACAGTATGACTCACGTTAGGCCCCAAGACATCATTAACGTTGCTATTAATGCAGCTTATGTTGCACTGACATTAGAGTTAGAAAGCTCATTTATTATTCTCTTGATATTGACCAAGGAAGGCCAACTGAACTTATTTGATGTTATTTTATTATAGCTCGTGGCAGTAATTTGAAGGATTACATTTACACACACACACACGCACGCGCGCGCGCACACACACACACACACAGGGCAATTTACAAGCTGAGTTGTTAATATTAGGTCTTGTTGAATTCGTTAATCATCTGTTGGATTTTTACAGCTACGAGGCTGCCTTTTAAAAGCTGTTGTCCACGTTCAGAAGTCCTGACGGTCTATTTGTTCTTCCATCACCTACAGGATACCCTTTCATTTATCATAGGGATGCAAAGGGTTTATCTACAAAGTATTTACTTTATAACTTTGTTGCTGTGAGGCAACAGTAATGATAAAATCTATTAGCTTGTTAAAACCTCAGAACTCAATACATCCATACTAATTAGTTTAGTGCCATTTGAACTAGGTTTCAGTCTTTGGGGGCAGGTTGGGGGCAACTTTAATTTGTTGGTCAGTATTCAAACAGCTAAAAGAAAACATTAAAGCCCATTTTTTAAATGGATAGCGAACGTACATATGTTTTTACTAAATAGTGGATTAGAAGTGTGAGTGTACATGGATAAGAAATAAGGAGAATAAAGATGGATGTGGACAGAAATCATCATACAGGCTATTAAGACTGGGACAATTAATGCCTGTATCTGACCAAAGGTTCCCAATAAACCTTTTCATAAATTGCATTATTTTGGAGATTGACAAAAGGATGAAATGTTAGATTAAGTTCATGTTTTTTGCTTATTAATGCAAGTCAAATCTAATCTATGAAATGTGCTTTAAATAAGGTATTTAAAGATAGAAAAGCTTGCTTACCTTTAGAATAAAAGGTACATCTTGATTTTGTAATTGTGAATATGGTAAACACTGCATCTGCTTAATATTCATTATGATAATGTGAGCAAACTGGTACACACAGCCACTACCACTCACAGAGTTAATGACAGAAAGTGTGCGAAATATGAACAAAAAAAATAAGAAATATGCAATAAATTACCATGAAAATATATGAACTGGACAAATGAATCCAGAACAGGCACAGCTTTTGTTCTGTTCCTCACAGCCAAATGCACACAACATACATAAGTAGTCACTGGTATTTTGGCTTTTGTAACAATGTTAATCTTTGATAGGAGTCACATCCTTTTATCCCTATCTTCAGAGTTTAAATTCCAGCTTTTTATTTAATTTTTTAAAATTTATTTTTTTTACAGATTTCAGTTTGATCACAGCTCTGGTATATGGGTCATGTTTCCCCTCAGTTTAAAAAAAACGGACCCTGAATTGAATGCAGTGATCACACTTAAGGGAATGGCACAAATTGTTTGTCAGCTTGAGGTGAGCTTTTACTCAGGAGCCTCTACATTGGATATGATCAGTAATTTCAGACTTCAAAGAGGAAAAGAAAGTCACTGGACATAAAAGAAAAAGCTGAAACTACCTCCATGCCTTTATGCATGTCCAACCTAATATTACCATAGGTAAACACCAGTTCTCTCTCAGACCACCAAAAACTGACGGTTTAGTTGATTTGATATGAAAAAAATGATACATTATGATGCTTTTATCATTATAACCTTTCATCTGTTCTTTATTGCAAAATAGAAATAAAGGAACAAAGAGTTATGCATAAGAGTCTAAGGTGCACTTTCACATGTCAGTCATTGCTGTAAGAAAGTGGATGTTTAAACAAAGAGTAACACAAAACTAAAGTCCCTTGTTGAGAAGAGCTGCATGAATATTGCACTGCTGTTCACCTCCCTTAAAATTCGAATTGTCATCTGAATGACCTAATTATGTCAACTTAAGGGCAAAGTTCTTAGTCCTGACCCAATGGCTGACACAAAACTGATGACCAGATGGTAAAAATAGACTTTACTCCTGACTCAGTTAAACAAAAGATGCTGCACACAGAAAGCATGAAAATACAACAAAACTCCAAAAAACTAAACTTTACACAGAAAGTAAAGAAATGTGTGTTTGGTCGTTTATTTCTTTGTTTTAACAATGCTTCATGGCAATAAGTCTTATACCACTAGAGAGACTGTTTATTACCCTTTAAATTCTCTCTCGTTTACAATTAAAAAATGCACCTGCAGTATAAGCAGCACAGTAGACTATCTGGGTTGCACCCATGAAAACTTGCCAAATGTTCTCTGACAGTAAATAAACAACTAATCCTGCTGAATGATTGGAATCTGAAGAAAGAAGACATATTGGCAACTTTAAAATGTATTCATAACAAATAGGGGCCTCAGTAGCATGTGGAAGAATCATACACAGCCACAACAGCCTGGCACCTCCTCCACATGCTGGTCTCCAACTTCTTCTTTCACCCCAACCAGTTGAGGCAGATGGTCCCGCCCCTCCCTGAGCCTGGTTCTGCTGGAGGTTTCTTCCTGTTAAAAGGCAGTTTTTCCTTCTCACTGTCACCAAAGTGCTTGCTCATAGGGGATCATATGATTGTTGGGTTTTTCTCTGTATGTATTATTGTAGGGTCTACCTTACAACATAAAGCGCCTTGAGGTGACTGTTGTTGTGATTTGGCGCTGTATAAAAAAAATAAAATTAAATTGTTTTCTGAATTTTCTGGATGTCTTCATTTAATTTAAATATGACTGCATGAAGCAATATGAAGGGATGAGATAAGATGCTCATCAGTCTGTTCTTGTTGTGTTGTAGAAGCATGAGAACATGCATCAGCTATTAATCAGAATTACCTTTATTATTAATAAATGTTTCCTGCTTACCTTTCTATTTGTGATGCTAATGGTTGAGCTATCATAACATTGTGGGACAGGGATGTGGAATTCACAGATAAAACAAGATAAGACGTTATTTATCCCAAAGTTTACCTTCTGTGAGAACTAGTGCTGAAGTGTCTATACTGTGTTTGGCTGGATAAGTACTGGACTGTACACTATTGGGAAGCAATATAGGGAATCTGGTTCGACATGCCTCTTTACAGTTGTCTGAATGGGAAGCAGAGCTTTCAGGCCTCTTTACTATGGAACCAGCTCCAAGTTTGGATTTTGGAGACAAACACTCTCTCTCATTTTAAGATTTGGCTTAAAGCTTTCCTTCTTGATAAACCTCTCTGGATCAGGTAACATTTAACCATCGCTTTGTTATGCTGCAAAAGGCTTATGCTGTTGTGGCAGCTTCTCATGATTCAGTGAGCGCTTTTCTTCTTTATTCATCTCTTTTCACTCTCTGATAGAGTGAAAAGAGATGAGTTTACTGCATTTAATCATAAGTAAATCAATTATTAAACTCTCTAGTTTGTTTTTTGTCTGCCCCCCTGTGAGTCTGGTTCTGATGGAAGTTTCTTCCTGTAAAAAAGGCAGTTATTAGTTCCCACTGTCACCAAGTGCTTGCTTCTAGGATATTGTATAGTTGTTGGAGTTTCTTTATAATATTGCATGGTCTTTATCGTACTGTATAAAGCTTCTTGAAGTAACTGTTGTTCTGAATTCCCGGTATATAAATGAAGTTAAACTGATTATATTTATCCTTCTCCTAAGAGGTATCTTTTAGCTTTAAATCAGGTTCTACAGAGTTTAACTCTCTGTCTTGTGCTTTTTTTTTCTCTGTTTACCTTTGCGGTGCAAAATGTTTTGTTAGGGTTTGTGAGTTGAACAACATGCTTCTGATAGCTGATTAATGCCGCGTAAGTATGCTTAATTACATT
>NW_005187528.1:713286-787645 GCF_000239375.1 Pundamilia nyererei
TAACACACTGTTTGCTGCTATAACTACACATGTTTCGTTTTCAGCTATTTATTTATGAGTGACTTATGTATGTATATATATGTATATATTGTACTATTCTTAGTTAGTGTATTGTCTGTCTTGTCTTAATGTTGGTTTATAATGGAGCACTGTAACAAAAAATAATTTCCCCCAGGGATCAATAAAGTATTCTGATTCTGATTTATCCACTCAATTAATGAATAATATTTGATGACAAATGATGAACTGGAAAGAGAATATTGACCTATCTAAATCAAAGAGTTTTCTCCTAGAGGTTAGTCCCCACAGTCACCCATGTCAAAATGTCCATAACAAGGGACATTGGAGAAAAAAAATAAATAAGGATGAACTTTTGCGAGATCTCACACAACTTTTGCAAGATCCCGAGTCACTTTTGTGAGATCTCCCAAAACGTAAAACTTTTGCGAGATCTCGGTACAAAATGAAGACTTTACAGCAGAAACACGTCTATGTGTCTATAGTTTTTTGGTCTCTGTAGATGTAAGATGAAAACTGGAACTGTCTACACTGACAAGCCTAATCAAGTCACTGGGATAGTGAACAGGAACATCTGTGCTGCATATGGACTAGAAGTCTCCCAAAACTGATAAGAGACACCACCAAAAGTAGTTGAGAAAAACAGGGCTAAGGTCCTTTAGGACTTCGAGTTGCAACCAGACATACAGTAGTGGTGGCTGAGCCAAGGAGCAGAAGAACAGTTTTGATATATGTGGCAGGAGTGACATCAGGAAGAAGGACAGAGAAAATGCAAAAGTACTAAGAGCTGAAGGAATAACTGGAGCAGATGTGAAGGGTAAAGTGGCCCCAGTGGTATAGTAGGATTAGGAGCTGTAACCCTGAAGTGGCTCCAGTAAATTCCAGGCATAACAGAAGTCTCTATTCAGATGATCGCAGACCTGGGAACAGCTAAGATACTCCTATAAGCCCTCAAACTCCCAGACCTCTGGTAGAGGACCCAAGCCTGAAGAACAGGAGTGAGAGGGAGATATATTTTTAGCTTAACATCCCAACTAAAATCATACTGAATTATTGAGACGCCTTGCTAACAAGCTAGCAATCCACTGCTAACCTTAGGTGATAACTGTTGTGTGTTAATTTCTCTTGTTAAAGGTTATGTCTAATCTAAAAACTAGCAAACAACCAAAACAAAATAGTGGTGGCATTTTCAAAGTTAATTTTTCTAAACTTTCTGATTGACCGTAGCTCACTACTGATTAGCCTGAGTTTAATACCTGCAGCAATTATTTTGCAGAGGGTGTATAAATGGTAATGGTAAAGCAACAAAGAGCCTCAGGTTTTTGCAGCAGATGCAACACACTAAAATACACAAACTATACATAAAACCAGCTTTTAAATTTTCAAATAAACATTTATCTATCATCCTTATAACAGTTATGTTAAAATAAAAATGGAAGTGGTTTTCAGAGGTTTTAAAACATGACGATAATGTTAAAAATGAACTAAATAATGGCATTAGGATGTCATTTTACACCATGTTCTTACAGAAATTCAGAACCCATTATGCTTGTTTGCCACAACTACATCAACTGTTTAACATCATTGCACTACAGAACAGAATTCACAGTCATGCTCATTTGGAACATGTTCTTGGAATTAAAAGTTTCAAAGATCAATTGCACCAGTGGGCTCATGCTCTGACTTATAGATTATGCATTTGAAATTATTGCCACCCCCATAGAGCCCACTATAATGCCTTAGTGGAATTTTGGAAAGCAATTTCAACCTACAATTGAATGAAGTTCTAGATTTGTAATGGGTGAAAGCACACTCATATGGACAACAATGTATCTGGCCATATTGTTTTCACTGTGGCAGTCAAAAAAACAAACGTTTAAAACCAGAGTTTTTAACTTGACCTCATCAGTTTCCACAGCTAAAGGGTTCCTTTCTACATTTTCGTCATGTCCAGCCATGTCAAAGATAAGAACATTTCACAGTCTTTGCTCAAAGTGTTACATTTGAATTTGTAAAGAAGCACTCTAAAGGGTTCAAGAGGCCAGTGTGATTAATGAATGCCCCTTCACTCTTTTAACACATTTCTTTTGAAAGGTCATGTAGAATGCTTCTGTTTTCATGGTAAAAAAAACAAACAAAAACCTGTAAATTTATCATGTGGTGTCATATTTAATATCTTTATTATCCACTTTTAGCTAAAGAAGAGACTAAAAAATACATGAAAAGGTTATAAGGAATACATTTCCAACAAAGTTTTTGGAATGCTGTGCTTCAGAAACTACATTAAATCCATCTGAAATGGGTATAAAATACAGAAAGAAAAAAAATCAAAGTAATGAAATAGTGCTTCAGATTTAAACCCATGCTCCATATAATAAAATATTTCTAAATGTCAAGAGGAAAGCAGCAAAATATGATATGGTTTGGATAAAAGACTTCCCACATATAAAACACTGCAAGCTTTTGCATAACACCTACAAGCATTTTCAGAAGTGAGGGTACTGTTAACATCCTCAACACTCTGATATGAAGCTGAAAAATAAGAAACAAAGTGGAGCTCATCTGTGTTGATAATGATTTTGCCCAATGACCTTGACAAACTGCAAACAGCCCATTTCCATGTGCAACGTTGCCCTGGGCTCTTTTTAATCCTCTGTCTTTGGCTCTATAGTGTTGACCCTTTTAGCTGCGCTCAATTTGTTGGTTACAAGGCAATCTCGATCCCCAAAAAGAGTGGGTGTTTTCTTTTCAAGTGAGATATTTTGCATGAAATGTCGCAGCTGAGGTTTTGCCTCACACTGGCCAACTGCTCTTTACATATTTTCACTTTCACCCAGGAGCTATGAGGAATCAACCTGAATTTTATGTTGCAGATCACATCAAAAAGAAGGCACGCTCCACATCATAGCCAGTAGGAAAACCCTGGACTTACCTTTCACATATTCAGGCCTTCTTATTTTGATCACCATTTTGCCTGCCCTGCCCACTTCATTTTAAATTCTCTATCATCACTGCACAAGCCACAAAAATGGCACCGTCTGAACTACTAATATTCAACTTAAGTCAGATCTTGTTCTGCCCCCTCAGTTTTATTTTACCCCCTTCCAAATGTAGGTTTTCAGTAACCTATAAAAAACAGGAAAAGCAAAGCACACTAATAAACAAAAAACTGATCAAACAACAATGAGACACAGTATTGAAGACCTTTTTATGGTCACATATGAAATATATCATGGCTTAACCTAATCAGCTCTCAGATCCTGATGTTGCTAACCTTTTATTTTATTGTTTTCCATTAAGTAGTGCCAAAAATAATTTCCCACCTGTTTGACTAAATTCTTTTTCTTTTGAAATGTGGATTTTGCCCATTTGAAGTAATAACATCTCAAGCTTTGAGCAAGCATAAGTTATAGATTAGCATCTCAGATTGTCTGTCTAATTATAATGATCTTTTTTTTCCCCTGTCGCCTGTCATTATTCATATAGTGTAGTTGATATTTGCTGAAGAGGTTATGTTTCCAATAACCCTCAGAGAACAACACAAAATGCAGTCAAGCAAATCAAGCAAGAAAGCGTTTTTGTCATGCTCGTATTAAAGTGCAAGCTGAGCTTCAAGGAACAACGTGTCAGGTTTGATTAATTAGCTTTCAGAGATACAACATTAAGTTTGTTATGATAGGAAGTGTGATATGCTTCCACAATGTTTTTTGTCTTTTTTTAAATGAATCTTGTAAAAGAAATTCATGATATTTTGACTTCTCAGTGGGCATCACTTTACATTACATGGTTTAAGGTTAGTTTAGTAATTTTTGTCATAATTTAGGGTTAAAATTCATTTAAATATCATATTTTGCAGTGTAGTGCTTTTAAACCAACTCTGAAGTCTGTCACTTCTTATAACACAAGATCATCATTTTATTAATTTCCCCTGTAATTTCATAAAACTGCATTTAGAATGGACAAATATCCCCTTATTGATTCTCATTTTGTGAAGCCGCATTCTTTTATGCCAGATTGGTGGACAGCATTAAGAGTCGTGTCCACTTTTTCCTTGACCACACCTAGACATCTCCAGTGTGCTTCCTGAAGAAGCAGCTTGAGGGTAAATTGTGAGTTGCTTGGAAAAGACATATACATTAAACATGCCATCTGTCCTGTCAGTCTCTTCAGTTTGTAATGAAATGTAACACTGACAAGCAGTCAGAGCCAAAGTATAAAAAGAGTGGAGTACATGTGCCTCAAGCAGGGGTGGAAATAATAAAGTCATGATTGTCATTACATTAACAAGCAGAGATGTATATTTCAAAATGTGTATATGCACACTGCCTAAAGAAGTCTCCCCTTTAACCTGAAAACTGTTGTAATTAAATATTCTGTGAATTCTTTTTGTAGCGTTTTAGTAGTGTTAGTGTTTCACAAAAACGTCATGTGTAAATTTAAACATGAAAATTGAAAAAAGGGAAAAATGAAAAGAAACAAGACGAGGAGCTACAAGAACGCACGAGGCGTATCAAGAAGGAACATAATGACAACTGGTTCATGTGGAGATTCCATGAATACATTGCAAAAACAGATTTACTGTAGTAACAAGATAACAAAAAGTACAAAATACTTACTTAATACTTAAACTAAACTAAATTACTTGGTTCCTCTTCCAGTTTTGAATCAGGAGATGGACACTATCTCTACTTTTAAGATTAGGCTTAAAACTTTCCTTTCTGAATCAGGTGACCCTGAATCCTCCTTATGCTGCAATAGCCATAGGCTGCTGGGGGATTCCAACGATGCTTTGAGTTTTCTTCTCAGTCACCTTTCTCACTCATCTATAAATGGTATGATTAATTTGTACCATTGATTGTGGGTGTGTTACCCAGCCAAATCTCTTATTATTATGAGTCGTGTATGTATGTGGTAATTTGTGTTGATAGGCCTCTCTGCATGGGTGGCTGTAGCTTAGGTGGCAGAGCAGGTCAGCCACTAATCAGAAGGTCGGTGGTTCGATCCCAGGCTGCTTCCTGGCTGCATGCCTAATATCCTTGGGCAAGATACTAACCCCGTGTTTGCCTACTGGTGGTGGTCAGAGGGCCCGGTGGCGCCAGTGTCCGGCAGCCTCGCCTCTGTCAGTGCGCCCCAGGGCAGCTGTGGCTACAATGTAGCTTGCCATCGCCAGTGTGTGAATGGGTGAATGACTGAATGTAGTGTGAAGCGCTTTGGGGTCCTTAGGGACTAGAATAGCGCTATACAAATGCAGGCCATTTAAGTCATACTTGTTATTAATCCCTGTCTCTCTTCCACAGCATGTCTTTTGTCCTGTCTTCCATCTCTTACGCCAACTGGTCACGGCAGATGGCCGCCCCTCCCTGAGCCTGGTTCTGCTGGTGGTTTCTTCCTGTTAAAAGGCAGTTTTTCCTTCCCACTGTCACCAAAGCGCTTGCTCATAAGGGGTCATATGATTGTTGGGTTTTTCTCTGTATGTTTTATTGTAAGGTCTACCTTACAATATAAAGTGCCTTGAAGCGACTGTTGTTGTGATTTGGCGCTGTATAAATAAAATTTAATTTAATTTAACTGAAAAAACACAACTCTGTGATGCTTCCATATGTCTTTTGACATAGGCCTCTACAGCTAACAGTAAGAGGAGCACGGCATGTCAAAATAGCTTACACATTAATGACAGGCTGAACACTGCTTTGTTATAAGATGACAGATATTATTCACATTACCAGTTTTGCTCTGAGTGATCGGTATATACAGGCCACGGATCAATATAAAGAACTCTACATAGTGACTCTCTCATATGGAACTGTGAATATCTTGATAGAAAACACAAATATTTTAATTAATGTAAGGTTTGGTGATCAAGCAGCTTCCAAAAATGTGTTTCTCAGCAAGAAGTAGACACTACTAAAAATATTGCTATACAAGCAAAAGACAGAGTTCTTGTTTTAAACAAGATTCAAAATGTTGAAAGGATTGGGAGGAACTATGGAAAAACTACAAGACATCCCACATAATTCAACTCAAAACAGCTAGGCTGGAAATGTTGCTCGGGCAGCCTAATAGCTTTCTGTGTGACAAACACTGGGTAAGATTCTATTTGAACCACTATCCACGATCTTATCTAGTTTTTTTCTCGACTTATTGACCACTCAGTGTGCTTTAGATACAACCCATAATACACCATATTTCGTAAATTTCACCAAATAGTTTTGATGCCTGGGGACAATTGAATATTTTGATTGTTTAAAGCCTAATTAAAGCGCATATTTAAAACAAAAGTGTTAAAATTAAATGATTCCAGCTTTCTTAATTAATGGGTTTAAAATTATAGAATACTTGTGTTCATAAACCAATGGATTCAATTATGTGACTATTTCATAAACTGCCGCAGGCTTTTTGTGTGCATGTGTATCTAACTGAGTCATCATACTGTATGCTCACTATACATTGACAAATGTGGCTGCACTCTTCCATGATAATACTCCAACTTCCTCTAAATAGATAGATTCAAATCCTCAGCTCAGGGGATGAATCCACCGCTGTATAATTTCTCAATCAAGTAAAAGGCTGGTTGTTGTTTCAACAGCCCTAAAGAAAGGAGAACATACCATGGAAAACACAGAATTAAAATCTAAGAGATGTGAATTACAGTTTAGGATTATGCATGCTAAGAACATTGTTACACGTGCTTATCTGAGCATAAAAATATTGAAAAATCTACAAAATCGTACACACACATGCAAAGAATAGAATTCTTTCTTTGTGAAGTAAAAGGCTAAGCATCTAAGGATAAGCAGAGGGGGATATATAAAAAGCAACAAATGTAATTTTAACCAGGGAGTCTTAACTCTGGGCAATGTGCTATGTAACTGGGCTAAGCAGGGGCTTTGTACAGTGATCCACATGGTGTGTGGCTTTATAAGAGGGCAGATGGTACCACTCAAGCAGGAAGTGATTGACATAATGACATGGCCGAGCATGGAATGTGGGTGTATGTGTGCACTAAATAAGTGTATGCGTGCCTGTGTGTTTCTAAAGATACACCCTTAAAATGAATTCAAAGACATCTCTCTTTTTCTTTACTCAAACCCTGCTGTTCTTGTGTGCGCTTGTGCAGATGCATGCAACATCGAGGCACTTTTTGTTTTGCATGTCGTATGCGTGTCTTATCTACTAATAGGTGATGCAAGGCACAGGCTTGCGTAATGATTGTGCAGTGATCATAACACAAATTACCACATACATACACGACTCATAATAATAAGAAATTTGGCTGGGCAACACACACACAATCACAATGATTCAAATTAATCATATCATTTATAGCTAGTATTGAAAAATGCAATACAGACGATATTCAACTTAAATAACTTAAACTTCATTTATCTCATTCATCTATAGTCTCATCTTTATCTACTAATGAGTTACACTATGCCTTAAACCAAAAGCTTAATGGCAAGACAACAGGCGGTGATGGATTCCTTTGCTGAATTTACTAAAAACTCTCCATGCTGGTACCACTATTCATCAGAACTGTGACAGAGATCAAAAACAATGGTCTAGTTCCTTCCTATATGAGCACGGATGCAATAAAATTATTTCGAAAACCAGATTAAGATCCTACTCTTCCATTAATAACAGAGTTACTTGCCTCCACCATGCATTAATACTGACATTAAAATTATTGGTAAGGCACGTGCATCTAGATAGGAAACAGTACTCCCCTCCATCGTTCATAATCACCAACAGGATTCATCAAAGGCTGGCATCATAACAACAATGTCAGAAAGCTACTCAATCGCATTAGCCTGTCACAGCTTGTCAATAATGGCGTAGATGGGGAACGTCTGTCATCCATCGGCACTTGTGTGTGTGTATTTGGACTGGTTACCTCGTCTTTCTCTTTTAGCGCCCAGTGTTCTTCTTGACGCTTTGGAGGACTCTGGAAGGTGGGGAATGCCTGTCAGTGCATGATGACTGATGATGATAACTCAAGTAATGTCAGCTATATGTCATAAGTTTTTAGTTTTCCTTTCTCTCATTTTGCATCCTTTTCTTTTTCAGTGAAATGTATATCAGGTGAGTGATGCAATATGAACATATTCAGTACAATCAATACCTACACATGCATGTTGTTTTTATAATTCACGTAAACGTCTGTTATGCTACCCTTTTATAATTTTTGCTGCACTATAGACATCTTAACATATCTTTAAAAAGAATAAAGAAAATTATATTAAAATATCCCAAACACAATTCCTTTAAAAGTAAATACTGAGCTGCCTTGGAAGAAATTTGCCCTCTTGGAGTACTTCTTGTTACTATTATTATTATTTGGATCTTCACTCATAATTCATTGACAAGTGTTGTACTGTGAATATGCTCAACAATTAAAGCTGGGATATTCTTTGAGTAATATGACTTTATTCCAAATGTTGAAAGAGGTGGCTGAGTGCCCACTGTTCTTCTTGGCATTTGGAAGACTTTGGAGGACTCTGCATGGTGGGGAATGTCTGTTAGTACATGATGACTGATGATGACAAAAGAAGGTAATGTCAGTTATTTTTCATAAGTTTAAGTCTTCTTTTCTCTCATTTTGTATACGTTTTGAAGTGAAATGTATGACAGGTGGTAAAAAACATGTTCAATATGAACATGTTCCCTTGTAAAGATGCTTGGCTAAGATCTGCAGAAAAGAAGGTGGATTCAAAAAGCAGGAGTTAGAAACTAAAAAACCTCCAAAACTTAAATCAAATCCTATTTTTGTACAGCCTTTACACTAAAACCCAGGAACATTAAAGAAATAATTTGAAAACATTGGCAAATACTTCAAAGAGATCCAACTTTACAAGGGATTTTTAAAGAACCACCAATGATAACTTATAAGAGAAGTAAAAACATTAGAGATAGGTTTGTTAGAGCTTTCTGGGACCTAAAACTCCAGAAAAAATCTTGATAACTCATAATCTACCAGGTAATTTCAAATGTGGGTTTTTAAAGACCCTATTAGCGGCAACATCATTGACATAAAAGGCTCTATCACCTGCAAAACTAAAAACTCATCTACATGATACAGTGCCCATGCAATAAAATATACATAGGAGAAACATCCCACCCTCTAAAAGAACGAATTATTGAACACAGAAATTCTACTAAGAGGAATGATTTAACCAGTCCTGTTGCAGTCCTTATTGTTGGTAATCATAGTTTTCTCCATTTGTTCACAGTTTAAACCACGTTAGCCAGAGGGCCACTATTTACAACCCAGTGCCAGAAAAGTAGGTGTGGTAACCTACCTGGCACTGTGTATACTGTCAGCAACTTGAAAAGGCAGCTACACCTTGAATATCTGCCTTTTTTTTAGTAAGTTAACCAGCTAAAAAGT
The DNA here is from genome assembly GCF_000239375.1 of Pundamilia nyererei. Taxonomy (NCBI): domain Eukaryota; kingdom Metazoa; phylum Chordata; class Actinopteri; order Cichliformes; family Cichlidae; genus Pundamilia; species Pundamilia nyererei. The sequence continues at coordinate 722,690 of NW_005187528.1, forward strand.
AAAACATGGAGATGGGCTCATGTTAGGATGGTGAGTCCCCAGAGAAGTCAATCAGAGGCAAAAACAATAAAGCCCAGGTTTTCCATAGTCAAATCAAAGACAGTGCATCCATCCATCCATCTTCATCCGCTTTATCCAGCGCCAGGTCACGGGGGCAGCAGCCTAAGCAGAGAAGCCTAGACCTCCCTCTCCCCAGCCAACTCCTCCAGCTTATCCGGGGGAACACCAAGGCGTTCCCAGGCCAGCCGAGAGATATAATCTCTCCAGTGTGTCCTGGGTCTGTCTCCTCCTGGTGGGACACCTCACCCAGGAGGCGCTCAGGAGGCATCCTTGTCAGATGCCCGAACCACCTCAGCTGGCTCCTTTCGATGTGGAGGAGCAGCGGCTCTACTCTGAGCCCCTCCCGGATGGCTGAACTTCTAGTAATGATGAACAGAAGGAGGAGGACACAAGTGGAAGGTTTTGTGAAGTGGTCTGGGAGAAATTATCTGCTTTCTGAATGTGAATAAGTCCAAAGAGATTAACTTTTGAAGGAAGATGGCAGCTACACAAACTGCGTCTATCATGGGACAGCATGTGATGGAGGCTCCTGGGTATCCACATTGACAACAGATTGAACTGGAAGACCAACACTGAGGCTATGGAATGCAGTCTACTTAGATGTGGTCTGCTGAAGGAGCAGCTTGGTACTTGTAACTGATTCCTGTCAGTTACATGATTTATGACATTGCATGCAAACAGTGTTTCCTTATGTGATGCAATCATAATTCATTCAAAGGCCAAAGGATATCAGTGACAAACCTTTATTAATTTTAATGCCCACTGTTATTCTTGCATTTTTGAGTACTCTAGAAGATGGGAATGCCTGCCAACACATGATGAGAGACGATAATAACCCAGGTAATGTCAGTTATGCAAATTATTTATGCAAATGTACCGTTTATAAGATTGGGGAAACCTGCAGTCAGCGGAGACTGATGAAGTAACTTGGGTGAATGACGAAACGTTTCTCCCACAAAACGCTACGTCCAGATGAACAGAATCAACTTTTGGAGATAATGTCAGTTATCTGTCATTAGATTTTAATTATCTTTTCACTCATTTTAAATTATACTCTCCCTTGTAGGTGAAAGTTGTGTTAGGTGGATGACACAATACATAGTCTTCAGTCATTGAATGAGCTTTTTGAGCAGGCAGATTGTAAAGGGAATTTCACAAGAGTACCTCTTTCCTTTAAATATAATCAATCCCACTATACAGTGCTGTGCAACAGTCTCATCCCTCACTTCTTTTAGATTCTGCTTCCAGAGAGCTAGACTTGAGCAGTCTTGAGCAACTCTTCTTCAGGCTTTCTGAAAGTCATTTTTTCTGTGGACATTGACTGCTTTTTCACTCATTTTCAGGTTTGGACAATATGACCTCAAATCAAAATCATGATTAACTTAACATTTTACTTTGATACAGTTAATGAACATTTATTATTATTACTGTTATCATCATTTGGCTCTTGTCCTTATATTTGATCGACAAGGCTTGTGCCGTAAATTGGGGACAATATTGTCAGAATTTAACAAGATTAAAAAAAAAATCAAGAAATAACTAAGATGAGCAGGTTTATGTCATTTATAAGTTGTGAATGTCACTTTTGATTAGTATTTGATTAATTCCTCAGCTCTATTTTTCTTTCAAGCATTGGTTATTGGCCATTTTCACAGGAATTTTCTTTTGATTTCTGCATTTGTTGAGCCACTTAAGTTTGTTTGTTTGTTTGTTTATTAAGCCATCCAAGGGATGAACCAGTGTTGTGTCTTCACAAAACAAACAACATAGCAAATTTTAAATTGCATCTTTAGACAGTTTGTTACTTGCAGGTTGTCACAAAAACATCTATTTTGTTCCCATTTCTTTGAATCCACAAAAAATATAAATAATTAGACAGTTTGATAGTGGGAACATTACCATGTTGTATTAAATTAACTGATTTTGCGATTTTAAAAACCGTGGCAATACAATTAGAAGTATTGTCAATGTGTAAGTTAAAGTCACCGACCTAAATGAGCTGAATTCTCCGATTGGAGAATTTATTTTGGAATTCTGCAGGGAATTTAGGAGTTTGGTTGATCGCAACATAACTAACTGAATTTTTGCATACAATTATGAATGATAATTCAAAGAAATGAAATAAACCGGAAGCAGATAATGTTATATATATAATATTTCCAGTTTGGTGCTTTAAACATGGATTTAAGTGCAGAAATACAGTACAAGATAACATGATAATGTGCAGGCAAGTTCTTTTGGTAGGAGACCTCAGGAGAGGTGGAGAGTTTATGTCTCTCAGCTGGCTTCATAGTGCGTCTACCTGAAAGTGCTGGAAGAGGTGGCTGGGAAGAGTGGCATCTGGGAATCTCTGCTTAGATTAGTGTCTCAAAAAAGTCTCAATGATAAGCCTGCAATGTGTTGGTGTTGCAATTGTTTTTTTTCTGTTTCAGTCCCCATCATTGCTCATTTTGGTATAAAACTATTTTTGTAAATTATAACTAGTCAGATTTTTCTCATAAAGACAATGTATGATACATTTATTAGCATGTAGAATATGTTTTTTTCAGATGCTGAAACCTGTTAAGTTCAAGATTTCAGGGATAACCATATTTAGTTTTTGCGTTTCAGTGGCCACTGTAGTTCCTGGAGAAGCATGGGCTGTGGGGAGTTTCTGCAGGATCATGATGAGTCATGATACTTGAGGCAATGCCAAATATATGCCATGAGTTTTTAATGTCATTTTCATTTTAGGGTGACTGTGGCTCAGGTGGTAAAGTGAGTGGTCTACCAACTGGAACTTTGGTAGATTGATCTCTAACTCCCACAGTCCACATGCCAAAGTATCCTTGGGCAAGATACTGAACCCCTTTTGTTCCCAATGCATCAATCGGCATTCGAGTGAATGGATATTTGCATGTTTTAGCTTGTTCTTCTCTTTTAGTGCCCACTGTTCTTCTCAGCTCTTTGAGGAGTGGATTGCTGGTATTTAAACTGTTGACAATGGTTTGTTGATCTATCTATTTTTCAAACATATCTCTTATGAATAATATAAAGCCATTTAAAGCCAGTAAGAAAATGTCCATCACAAGGTCGAAGCTGCAATCATTGTATGGCAAACTGATTTTTATATTTATGTGTCTCATTGAGATTAAATATCTCTTTTTGAAGAGAGACCTGATCAAATGGCAGCAGAAATTGCAACAAATGTAACAGGACAGCTCTATAAAGGCGTTTCAAGTAGGACACACATGTACAATAATGCAGAGTTACAAGTATATTTGCAAAACAGAACATTTCTTTATTTTATATATAAATTCCTGTTAACCACTGTGTATTTATCAGAAAAGAGGATATTAGACACTGAAAAAAGGAAAGAGAAAAAAGCACGAAACCCTGGGAATCACTTTTTGGCACATGACCACTTGCATGCTGAGTGATGACGATATCCGAGATAACTAAACCCACCTACAGTTCATTTAAATGCCCGCGCACGGTTCTCTCCGAGCTCGTCACAGTGTCTCCCGTTGCTCTGTATTTATAAAGAGCCCCGGTGAGCAGAAAGGCACAAGCGTGCCTCGTCTCTAGAGAGGCAGAGCGCGTTTCAGCGACTTGGAGACGTCTTTGGATGAAAGAGCTGGGTAGCCGCTGCTGAAGCCGAGAAGCAGGAGCGCAGGAGTTTTAGCCCAAGTTCACCGCAGCAGGTCGTTGTGCCGGCGACCTTAACTCAGGGGTGAGTTCTTGTTTTACTTCACTGTCCTCCCTTTATTTTTTCTTCTGTCTCCGTGGAAAATGGGGCTGTGCATTCCGCTGGTGGACGAAGAGCTTAAGAATAAATGGAGCGCTCTTAAACTAATGTGCAAACCAGTTTTATTTCAATATTATTTGTCATGCACAGCAGTAGATTTGGCAGCCCTTTGCTGCTGTTTTTTATTTTATTTTATTTTTATTTCTGGTAGCAAAAGTGTCACCAGAACTTGTTGCTGAGAAAAATAAACACTATATCCGCGGTCTATGTGAACATTTTACGATTTTCTGTCGAATGTATTCAGTGAGAGGAGCAGTGCAAAATAAAATTATTCTAGTTTTGAATTTATTCACCCATAGATTTTTCAAAAAGTAATAAAGGGCATTTTTAAGCTAGATGTTGCTCTATATTTAATTGATGTCATTTGGTCGTCTTTCCCAGTTAATCTTTGTTTCCCGAGCATTGGCAAGTGTTTTTCTTAGCAACACGCAGTTTCGCTTTGAATTTGACAACAGAAATCAGACATTCTTGCTTTCACAGCTAGGGGGTATTGGAAAAATGTGTAATTTGGTTCTCGGGTTTTTTTTCTATTTGTTAATTTTATTTATTTATTAATATTTTACCTTAGTATAGGAATTTTTAATAAACTTCTCATTTGTTCGTTTTGTTGCTTCTGCAAGCAGAGTGGGGACAGTTCCCGAAATAAATCTCACCTGTGTGTTTGTTTGGCGCCTTGCCGGATAATCTCTTAATCCGCTAAAACAATGCTGTTCGGTCCATATTATCACCCTAACATTATGTATTATGTGCAGCCTCGATGTTCCCTTTAACAACATGGCACTGAGGTATAAGGGGCCGACCTGTTAAAATAATGCTGCCTGGTACCCAGTTCATTCATTTTCTTAGTGGCAACTTATATGAGCAACATGTGAGCACAACATAAACATTTGTAAAGTTTTTAATACTGTCACTGGGTCCTTGAGAGGAGACGACCTCCGATCCCTCTTTTCTCCCATTGGTTCACGCCATATTGAAAACTTTGGTGTAAAAATGAGTTATAAGTGGGCAGTTTATCACTTCAAACGGTAAATTATTAGAAATGAGTTATTAAAAATGAAAACATACATGCAAACTTTGCAGAAACAAACTCAACCAGGAGTTACCAAAAACATTAAGAATTAAGGAATACCTAACAAGTACTTAATAACTCTGGACTATTACAGTAGATCGTGATTTGAGTCAGATATATGTACGTACACATTTGTCAACGAATACGGGCAAGCTATAAGCCACATTGCATACAGCTTAGTAAACAGTTGTTTGCCCACTCTAGATAATAGCATTGTAACCTAGTTAACATTTAGACGACTATGACCACTATGTTGCCTAACAGATAATCGTTCTACCCAAACCAAACAGAGCGGCAATCTCAAAAAAGATTTTAATCCTCATATTCGGAGCACATTTCCATCACTTTCCACGTCTGTTATTGGCAATTTCCTATCTTCGTGGGGTGCAGCTACAAAGGAGGATTAAAGGGCCGCCCAGCCTATAAAAGTTACTCCAGCACCTCAGGAGAGCTAAGCTAATATTTATGGATTAGTGGCAGTTTTTCCCAAGGCTATGAACTGAAGCCATGACCCCGCCCCCCGGAATGTGTGATTTCACTTGTACGGGAGTGGTTGTTTGATGAACTGATTCAACTAAAAGGTTTACATGCCTTTAGTAAATATTGGGAAACGTGCATATTGTCATGAGAGCTTTGGAGAAGTTGATTTTTTGTCAAGTGGATTTCTGAAAAGTAGGCAAGAGTTCAAAAAACCCTCTCTAGATTTTTTTAAAGATTTTTTTTTACCTTTTTTTTTTTTTTTTGGAATAACCAAAACCGGAATGTGAAGACCGTCAGCGTTCAGAGGGGCGCTGACCTTGGTGCTGAATTATTTCTGCTATGCAGCAGCATGCCTGCCTTTCTTTACTGTCTGCGTAGCGGGCGCACTGAGCAGCTTTACTTGAGTGCCTACTGTACATTTGCAGGCGCCATCACCCACGCGACCAGATGTAACGATCTCAAAGAACAAATGTAGTGGCGTTGAATTAAAGAGGTAAACGCATTATTGTAGCGTCGTGAAGACTGACACGTTTTTTAAATCATCTGTAAAGTTCATTGGAAGTGCAGAGGCTTAAGCATGTGGTGAAAGACAATGCACTCCAGACTGGTGTGTGTGTGTGTGTGTGTGTGTGTGTGTGTGTGTGTGTGTGTGTGTGTGTGTGTGTGTGTGTGTTAATTACTGAAACCTCAAACAAAAGTGAAACCTTAGCTATTACCTTACCTGTGTTTCTAATGGTAAGAGCAGCAATCCTACCATATATAAGCACGCCAATCCTGTGCTTAAGCATGCAAAGTATATGTAAATGATTCATTATATCAAGTACCCGCAGGAAATCATAGAGATCAGAGAAAATATTATTAGATCACTGTCACTGGTGCATCAACTCAATGATGTATTAAGAAAAAGAAATAAGTCCAAATTGTACCAGGTTCTTGATCAAATGCAGCAGGAAATTTTTCCACTAGAGAAATCAAATATTGACATTCCAAAGTGCAATTAATCTTTCAGTTTTTATATACTCAATATTTACTTTTTTAAACATTACAGAACATGGCCATGTGATAAGTAGGATAATATGCTTTTCATGTTTATGACAATATTTTGCATCTGTAGCTCAGCAGGACTTAATGATCTGTGTAACATTACCTTGTGAAAGCACTCTGCTTTAATGACTCATATACCCCTCTCTGACTGATGTTAAATTAACACACTGTAAACAAATCATGCTGTCAATGTAATTTCATTCAAAACTAATAGAACTTTTATTTCCCTCCTCCTCTTTCTACTTCTGTTGCTTTCCAGAAATCTTCCTGAGGACACACTTATACACACACAGACAAGCACACACAGTTACACACAACAATACACAGGCACCATGCAGGAGTCGGAGCCTACAGTGTGCCAGCTCCAGCCCAACATCATCTCAGTGCGCCTTTTTAAGAGGAAGGTTGGCGGTCTGGGCTTCCTGGTGAAGCAAAGAGTTTCCAAGCCACCTGTCATTGTGTCAGACCTCATCCGTGGTGGAGCAGCTGAGGAGTGTGGCCTGGTGCAAGTGGGCGACATTGTTCTGGCAGTCAACAACAAGCCCCTGGTGGATCTGTCATATGAACGGGCCCTGGAGACACTGAAGAATGTGATGCCTGAGAGCCATGCCGTGCTGATTCTCCGTGGGCCTGAGGGCTTCACCACACACCTGGAGACCACGCTTTCTGGAGATGGGCGCCAGCGTACAGTGAGGGTCACACGCCCTGTGTTACCATCATCAAAGTCCTACGAGCAGTGGTCCCCTCTCAACGCATTGAGCCCTGGGCAACAGCAGCAGGTCAACAAGGATAACCAGCTAAGAGCCATTGAGAACCTCTCCTCTCCATCCATCACCCAGTCCCTCCTACAGAGGGGAGGCATGCAAGGCCAAGACCCCCTGCTGATGAGGGATGGGGGCCGTGGAGCTCTCCTGTGCAACGGGCTGGAGGAAAACAATGAACTGCTCAAGGAGATTGAACCAGTGCTGCGCCTCATCAAAAACAGCAAAAAGGAGATCAATGGAGAAGGCCAGAGGAATGCTGGGAGAAGAGATGCCGAGATTCAAGTGGCCTGGTAATTTGTGATGTGATACAACCTTATTGATCCCTTAGTTAAAGTGTCTTTGTCCACCATCCTCTTCACAGTGAGGGTTGCCGTCAGAGACCAGATAGAATTAGACTCAGGATGCAGTTCAAGGACTCTTAAAGATGGTGGCTATTGGCTGACACAAGAACTTGCACCTGGTCTTGTGATTGAAAGTATCCCTGTTCACTCTGCCACCCCGCAGATTCTGAACTACCTGACGCATCTGTGTTAATTAGCTGTAATAGACAGTCTCTCATTCAACTAATATGACTCAGCTTACAGTGCCAAGTAATTATCGTCTGCCTGCTGGTCTCTAGCAAGCCTCACTTAAAATAAAATTGCTCACAACATTTCTCAGGACCAATTCAGTTGGTATTCTTCTACTGCTGAACCAGCTGCTTTATGTAGGCTTACAAATACATCCTTTAAACAGTTTGGCAGTTTGGCAAACTTTTGCTTTTTTATAGATGTAAAGCTACTTTTCTTTTTACTTTTTTTTTCTTTTTGCTTGCTGTATGCATTGAGGCTGTTTAACCAGGATTAAAATACACAGCATGTGAGCATTTCCCAGTAGGCAAGTGCTTTATCAGTAATGGATGCGACTTCCTACATTAATCATGGATAATTAATTAGTTAATTAGTTTTCTGTAACATAAAGCTTTACAGAAAAAAAATGTATTGTCTATCAGTTTGTAAGTGAGCTGCGCTTCTTACGAACAGCCCCTCTTGGATATAGAGTTCAGGTCCTGCGGTATTTATGCATAACAGTAGTTTTGAAAAAGTGCAAAACTGGTAACAATTCTGTTTATTTTACACATAAGACTTTTATTTTATGATTTATTGAGGAAGACTTAGATTTCTTGCAGTTTGTTTAAGTTTTCCCTCTAGATGAGTTTTTCACAAGGCTTCTAAGTCAGGGATAATATAGCATCCTCGATTCAGTCTACATGCTCTGCACAGTGTACTGTTATCGGCGTCTCAGTTATCTACCATTGTACTCCCACGACCAATTGAAATCAAATTGAGGCTGCAGTCTCCTTGAATCAATATCTCATTCTTGACCAATCCATGTGCATCCTCCTCTCTTTCATAAATACCCTTTGAGTGATTCATTGCCTTCTTGAGAAACACGTGCTCTGAAAAGACAGAACACAACAAAAGGAAAAACCTCAATGCAAAAACAGCAAAGTGTATGGTTAAACAACCGTACCTAATGCTGCCACCTGTGCTCCCACAAATAGGGATTTAAATACATTTGATTGTACATGCTGAGATTTGTTCAGCACTGGTAAGAGTCAGTTAACTTAATTCTATTTTGCTGTCGGAAAATTATTTCTAAAGAGATGCTGAGGAGAGAAAGGTTAGAGTGATGAATAATACTAATATATTTTTTAATACTAATATTTTTTTAATCTCTGGTCATTTTTTCATTGCAAATTATACCTATTTGCACAGAAAATAAACTCACATTATAGCCAGTGTTGCTTGTTTTCAGAGGAGAAGCAATTACAGTTTCACAATTAAGCATGAGGTTGAGTCAGAGCTAATGACAAATGACACATGCAACTTCTCTCATTGTTTCTGCATGTTTGAACTCCACCTCCGATTTGTGGGGATGAATATGATCTCGCAAATTGCGGCAATAAAGAGATACAGTGTGACAGGGGGTGTGAAAGGGAGAAAGGATGCCTGTGAGAATTTACAATTAGCATGCACGCATGCTTATGGGGGTGGGGAGGGGGAGTGTGAAAGAAAGTAGGAGGCACAATGTGCGTGGGCGCTTTCGATTGGAGGAACGCAAACTTGAAATTACACAAAGACGACTTTGGTCTCATATGGTTTGCAAGAGCGGCAGCTCAGGGATATCCCTTCCCCCCTTTCTCATTCAATCTCTTAGGATTAGATAGTTACAGCTCACAGAGAGCTCTCACTGTTCATATGTTTTTTTCTTTTATCTCTGATGAATAACAGCCGTTCATACTGTAGGGCTATTTACTGAAAGAAAAACAGATCTGCGGTCAGTCACCTTGATTCACCATCTGTTTATGCATCTCTGTGTCTGATTTTCGATTCAGGAAAACACTTAAATCTGTATTTTCTTACTATTACACACACAAACAGTTTAGGCTGTAGAATTGAACTAGTAATAAACACATGAATTTCTAAACAAAGACCACATAGGCAAGAGATGCTAAACGGATGTTTTTTCACTACCACTTATTTGCATGAACTTGCAAAGTATTTTCAGTTCAGTTTAACAACTTAAAAGTAGCAGAAACACTTTTGAAATGAACTTAAAATCTGTGTTTTCAGTGTAAAAGTTTAGTCACATAAATGTGTCTGACTGAAGCGGTGAGCTATGCCTGTCTTTGTGCACCCACTATGTTCTGAACAGAGAAATTCCTTCGTGGGTGTGCAGAGCTTTTAAAAATTGTACAGGGTTTCCTTATTTAACAGTATTTTAGAGTGTCTACAGATCTTCTTTTTTTTGTTCGTTCTTTGCAAAACAGAATGCTTGTTTGACGTGTATGTGTATGCATGTCTTGGATGAGGTTTTAAATTAAAATGAAAGATTAGTTTGCACCAGATGCGAGTTTATACACCTGACAGAAAATTGTATCTGACTTCTAGGGACCTTGGCATGGGAAATGGCACATCCCCACAGCTGGTGCCAGATAATGACAGAATGCTGGAAAACATGCCGGTGGTGCTTAACAATGCTGACACTGACAAGGTAAAGTGAAACAAATTCCCAGCCCTTGAAATGATTTAGAGTGAAAGAAAGCAGGTGTAAGCATAAGTTTTTCATCTATACTTTGATAGATCAAGAATTTGGAAAATAAACCTTTTTGTGTTCCCTGTGTGTTCGAGTCTTCCTGTGCAGGCTTGGTTAGTTCAGCTGTGTAATGCATGTAAATCTGTGACTGCCTTTATGGTTCTGTGCCCTTAAAACAATCATCCACAGTGTTCTATGGTCCCATGCATTCACAAACTGAGCATGCACATCCATGTTCTTTTTACATTGTGCAAAGCCTTTGCTTAAGATCCTATCACCTAGACATTAGATCCAACCATCAGCAAGATTGTGCAGCATTAAACCCAGATTATGCCTTCTACACAGAAGGATCTGGCCACAGGTCTAAATGTCAGCGATAGGGATAGTAATCTGCACATGGTTATCCCACTTCAAGGCCCCATCAATGAGACAGGATGGCCTAATGAATGCGTGCAGCTGCTGATCTGTCTCGCACCATCAAATGTGACCCCTCTTAAATTGATCCATCCTCTCAGACCTCCACAAGAGAGAGTGTTAATGTGGATGCTTGAGAGAATATATGTACGAGAGGGTTAGAAAGAGGGAGGGAGGGGAGATATGGATGGTGCTTGATAACAGAGTGGAAATGTTTAATGGAGTAAGAAGCCATATGTCTTTCATTGTCGTGTGTAGTTGCTAAAGTTGAGGAAGCCTATCTGCCTGTGAGAATGTGTGTTTGGGAACTGGAATCAATGTGTGTCCAGTATATGTGCACTTACTCATGCAGCAGGAACCTCCCCTGCAGGCGTTTTGCTAGACACTCATACTAACTTTGATGGCTCCCTGCTTAGTACTTAATGTGACAGACTCAAGCAATAAGTTCATTAAAAACACAAAAGTTAAATAGTTTCAGAAAATGGAGATGATTTTTTCCCCTTTTTGACTACAAAGATTTTAAGTGACACATTGATGCCCTGCAAATTAGTTTTCTCACTTTGGTGAAGGATTTTCCATGTGTCTCTCACTTAAGCTTCTGCATAATTTAATGTGTAATAAGCTGACTGAAAAGGCAAGGTGGTGGGATGTTCTCTCATATTCAACCGTCTAGTGATTTATGAAGTCACCAACTCTGATACTCCACTGAAAACAGAAAATATGCCTCTGTGCTTCCTTTTTTTGCACATTATGGCTTAATCATCACTGAAGAAGGCATCAGTTGTCAAATCAGAAATGTATTTGTCTTCAAAATCTAAAATATAGAACATATCTCTTCTCTCAAACTCTCAATTTCATTCATTTCTCTATTCATATCTACATCTGTCCTGTGCGCTTCATCTTGATTTCCCATCAGAGGGTTTTGTTTGGGTGGGTGGGGAACTTTACTGCATAACCACATTTACCAGAAAATGATTATGCCCCATTATGAAATCATTTTCATCTAATTAGCTTCAATTATCTTAATTTCTAGCACCATGGATCCTCCCTTCTGACATAACCACACCTTATTCTTGATATTGAGGGCTCATGATGGATAATAGGATTTAAAATAAGAGATAAGTCTGTGTGTAATATCTTGGGGAGGACTGGGTCATTTAAACAGATAAAGCATGATACATGCACCAGCAAATGCTTTTTTGACATTAGGCACTGGAACATATTATTTATGCAGTTTTGCCATTCAAAATACTTGTGGTGCCAACAATATTATCAGTTGAAGACTGTAATAGCAGCTGTTGCTTGCAGATTTTATCAATAAACTGCAGACTTTGGATGGAAATCCAGTATTCTTTTTTTTTTTTTTTGTTTTATTCTTCTTTATTTTGTTTTGCTGCTTATCACCCTCAAGTCTAACAAAGACTTAGGCAGACCTTCACTGGATTAAAACAAAACAAGATTAAACCTTTCTTCTATTCCCTCCGATGAAAAATGTTTATGTCTTATCAGACTTAGAGTGCTGATTTATTCATGAAAGTGGCCCGTTTCACATGTTCCCACACCAAACTGGGCAAAAATGCACTTTCATGATGTGGTTTGAGATTCTCACTCCAAACTATGTTTAAATTAACAGATAGCAAAACTTGCAACCAGATTATGGGAAGAGCAAAAGGAAACACCATCCCTTAAGTGTCTTAAGACCACTGGCTATGGTGTGATTATGTTTTAGGTTGTATTATCTTTGCATTTGTAAACAGTGACCATCTTTGTACAGTACATTGGGTCATAACAAGGATGACAATGGGCTAGTCTTAGGCAATCACTTTTTCCCCTTACCTAACTTGAGCTGTTACAATCAAATAAACAAACGCATAAAATAATTCATTTTACCTGGAAGTTAAACATGTAGGGAGAATTATTCTAAAAGGATCTTGATGGCAGAAAAAACCCACATCTATACTGTATTTAGCGATTGTTCAAAGAAACGCGATTCTCTGAAACTTGCAGATGGCGATAAAAAATAAAAATAAAAATAAATAAATGTAAATGCCAAAGCTATCTTCCAGCCCGTGAACAACAAGCCTTACATTCAAATGATACACAACTTTTATTTCTTTTTTAAGTCAGAAAGGCTTAATTTTTCCACATCCGAAATACTTTGCCTGTTTGATGTGCATTCTCCTTATGGTACAATGATCTTTCATCTTATCCACAACCTCACGTCATATCTGAGGTGCTCGGCGGGGGTTATTGTTGTTCGAGCATTAAACACACTACTTGTGCGTGTAAAATCAGATTCTATTCACTCCTTCCTACAGTTTGAGAGGACATCAAATGACAGTGAGACCCCACAAGTGTGACACTGTCGGTATTCATTGCTCCAGCAAGCATGCAAGCAAGTATTTCAAAAGCTGCACCACTGTTTGACTAACAAAGCTGTGGAAGATGATGAAAGAGCTTCCAAGGTGTGCAATTGATTACTCTGATCTTTGGCAATCATTTGCCGCCTTCTCTAGGAGCTCTTACAGTTGGCTTTGGGGTTAAATTGCAGCCATTCATCAGTCAATAGCTACAGTACTGGAAAACCGTGTGAGCCTAGAGTTAGCTTGCCATCAACCTGCTGTTAAATGCTGATTGCCTTTATTCTGGAGAGAAATGGAGAAAGGAAAGAATGCAGATGGTTTCTGTGCATAGGCCTGAGTGAGAGAGACATAAGCACAATCACAAATCAATATTCCTTGAGAACAAAGGGCTGAGGTTCACTGAGGCAGCCAGTTGAAATGCTTTCAGATATTTCACATAGTATTCTTACGTCAAACTCTCATGTCCAACTTTATGCACTCAAATCCATTTCCTGGCAGTGGGAGGTCTGCGTCACTTTTCAACTTACTTCGGTATGACTCCCAGTTATAAACAATCTATCCAGTTTCCACCAAAAGTATTACCGAGGCCAGAACATATTAGACAGTTAAAGTACAAGGGTCTGAAGAAATGAGTCATGTGTGAATGTCTCTGTGTTTTTTACAGCCTCCAGCTGAGGGCAGGACCTCACCCAGTAAGTCACTGCAGAATGGCAGCCCTTCCAAATGCCCCCGCTTTATAAAGATTAAGAACTGGGAGACTGGCACCATCTACAGTGACACACTCCACCACAGCTCCAGCAAGGTAAGACAATTAAAACTCACCTGAAGAAAAGATCCTTAGGATCACAGAGATCAAGGAGCCTGCTATAGCATCTGTGTTTGTCACAGAAAACCATCCTAGCAAGGGTGAGAAAGATTTGGATGATTCAATTATGTAGTATGCTGTTTCTTCACATTCTAAATCCCTTTACTGAATAAGAAAGATTAGAACTACTGGCAAAAAGAAACACCTGTATGATGCAATCTTAATGCAATGTAATATTGTGTTTATATTCTTTTTTTTATTTAATTTTTTTAGTGTTGAAACCTGCAAGTAGTGATGCATATAGTACAATTTTTCTAAATCACATCTTCCCATAATCTTCAGCCTGTTGTACTTTTAGACAAATAAACTATATTCGCTTTACGGCTGACATCTCTTAAGCAAAAGAACAAAAGCAAACTCCTAAAAGCTGAAACATGAAAAAGTGTTTGGCTTTTATGCTTGAAAAATGTTTTGAGACTATGTGCAATCAAATGGAGTTCTGTCTCACAAAACAAACTGCTTAATTCTCCCGAAACAACCACAGAGTTTAATAAAGAGTGTATTCATTATTGAATTGAATCACAATGTACTGGGGGTTTTCATTGTCACGAAATATGGTGAATACTGATAACAAGTTTAAAAAGAGAGTGTGTGACAAGATTCTGTAAACACAAAGGTTAATACAAGATTTAATAATTTTATCAGCTATAACAAGAAATATAGTTGTGATTTTGCATTTGTTGACATATCACAAAAGGGGGAAACAGATTGGTTTTCCATGCTGAAACCCTTTGTGTCAGTTTTTGCATTAAGGTACGAGCACAGCTTTTATACTGTAAGCTGACTAACAAAGTTGACAGATGTCTGTGACTTAAATGGTAATCTTGAAGGCACTGATGAACATAAAGTACAGTGTCTTGGTTGACTGAATATGCATTTAGCCTGCAGACTTACCAACACATAATCTGCAAGTCAAGTAGATTGGAAAACAATAGCACAGCATGGCGTCTGCCTTTTCGCTGCTTCTCGCTAACCATTCATACATTAGTAGAATCCTGTCTGAACTGTTGGTGATTCAGCTCATTAGAATTAAGCAGGAAATCAGGGGGGTTAGGTAAATCTAGGTGAAGCTTATGAAACAATTAATTCTTCAGACCGAAAAACAACATATCACTGGCACAGCCTACCGTATTGGGACAGCTCACATGGTCAGATAGTGACTCATGTAGTCATGACTCGATGACTCAGCATTTTCAGAAGAGAGTGCTGGGAAATTAAATACGTAATGTTTAGTGGATATTTTTGTCCAAAATGCTGATACATTCATGAATCAGTAACATGAGTGGCTCAAGAAAACCAATTCATTCATCCCTTTATCAACCATCTGCAGCTGCTTTAATAAACATTAATAATGAAAGGCATTAAGTGATACATTAGGATTCATAAAATAGTAGATGTACCTTTAATACTCATCGTGAGATGTGAATATTAAACAGAAAATGATGATTTCTGCTTTGAGCTAATGCCTAACCTCAGCATGATAACTGACTCGGAAAGCCATTGTTGATGCGAGTTTAATGCAGTGTATCATACAGCACTGATTAAATGGCATGATCACAAAGTGTGTCAGTAGTTTTCCAGGTGTGATCATTTCACATAACATTTTCACAGGTGTGATGTGATCAGTAGGCTAACTTGAAGGCAAAAATGCGACAAATCCAATGGTGCAACAGAGAGTTCACCCTCAGCCACAACAAGTTTTAAAAATTCAAGGAATAAAATAAAAAAGAAAAGAAACTTGTAAAGTAAAAAAAACTTGGCAAACAGGTGGATCTTAGGCCTCTGAAGGCTCTTATCTATATCATATATTCTGATGTTGTCAAGTTGCCTAGAAACCCTATAGCAAAGGGCTAAGATTAACCATTTCTATTCACCTGTAACATATCAGAAAAAGTTTTTTTATTTGACAACAATAGCATCACATTCAGAGCCACAAAACTTGAATTACACATGATATATTATGACACCATCACTTTTCCCAGCAAAACCCCACAACTCGACTACAAAACATCTGTATAGTAGAACAGAGCTTGAGCATCACAGGCGAACCACAATAATTGACAAAAATTATATAATAATGTATTACATTTAAAAAGCTACTATAAATGCTATAAGATCGAAACTGGAGATTATTTTTGTGGTTTTGAGAAATTGTTATCAAGAAATGCTGATTATTGGTTGAAAACAAAGAAACAAAACAAAAGTCTGCACTATTAATGGCTAATCTTTTCTTGCTCCATCAATCTGCTCTGATTCCCTCTCTACGTAGACTCTGGAGCTCTGTGATAACATTGCACTCTTCTTTTCGTCTCCCAAATAAGAAATAATTAATCATTTTTGAGAAGTAATAAATTCAGAAATTCTCTTAATTGTTCAAGGACAAAAGCTGTGCACATATTCAATATAATATTTATCAAAACTCATAATGAGGCACTAATTCTCTCATTATAAAAATGTTAATTGGGTCCATCAATAATGGAGTGTTTGGAAAACTGCAGCAATAAAACCTGTGTTTAATTTTGGTGATCACATGACTACTAGTAATTTCAAATCAGTAATTATCTTTCCTGTAGTATAAAAATTAACACTGCAATTGACCTTTGAACAGATCATCTTTTCTTACTTCTCACTCGTTGCAATTTGGTGTCTTTGGTTTGCATTCAAAAATATTAACGCCGAATTGGGCAAGTGAACCATGGCTGTGAACTTGATTTAATGAAATCTTTAAATACAATTAATCATCAAGTTTTCAAAGATTAAAATTCCATCTTATGTAAATGAATGAATAAAATATTTTCTTACAAATTGAAAGAAAATAATAACAAAACTTCACAAATAGTTAATGATAAATTTGGAGTTCCTCAAGGTTCAAGTTAGGGTTCTCTGTTGTTTAGCTTTTATGTTCATGATGATAAACTGACATTTGTCCATCTACTTCCCACACGTGTGCTGATGATATGGTTAACATGTCATTAAAAAGTGCCCCTTTCGACATTTTATCTTCTTTTTGTTTTCAGTTTTTTTAGGTTTGTTGTTGTTGTTTTTTACATGGCAGTTTTCAGTACAGTTTTCAAATGATTGTTTCATTTATTAAGTGTCACAAAATCCTGAAATCAGAAACGAGGCAAACACGTTTTAAAATAATGCACATGGGTAGATTTCTGTGACTACACGAAGTCAGTAAAAATATGTGGTTATTTTTCTCCAGACAGTTTATCAGTTTATCAGACAAATTCAATCTAACTATAGGAGGGAGAAGACAATATTTAAACAACTAGGTGTCATAACAGATCCACTGCTTACATTTAAAGCACAAGTTTTCAAAAATGTGAATGGAGTCCATTTTAAACATATTAGGAGTGATTTAACTACAAAGGGCTCAGAGGTGTACATGAGTGTTATGGTTTTTCTGTCAGATGAAGTATTGTCTTACCAGCTGGACAAGTAGGACCACATTACAGTCAGTAAATACTATTTAGGATGATTCTGCAAAGATAAAAAATGAAATTCAAATCATAACAGTAAAACTGAAACAAAAATGCTTTTTATTAAAATAGGAACAACATGATTAAACTGACTGCTATTTTACTGGTGTGTTTGCTTCCAGTGAACCATGTTTTCATTTGTCAATGTAAGGGATTTGAGCCTCCGTGGAGGCTTATTCAAGTCAGTCTGAAGCCATTGTGCATCTTTTATAACTATTGCTTTCCCTTACATTTCCATCAGAACATTTTTTACTAAGTAGCTGAATATTGCATCACAATAAAACATCTAAGCACAAGAGCTCAAATTCATGTTGGGCTTTCCTAATGTCTAATGATTTCCTAACTGTGACTGTCATGTTTCGAGGGAGCAGTGAACTCAAAAAGACTGTGGAAGCTGCACCAGATGTATATAAAGCATGCAGACCAAACTGACCACAGTATCAGCATTTCAATACATGCTTCATTCCAGATACAGAATTTGAAACATTCACGGTGTATCAAACACAGTTGGATAGCACCACCAAAATGAATGCACCCTGACGAAGAAGAAGCACTCCATTCTTGAGCGACATGCTTCCCGCATTTTTGCATCTTTGTGGAGAATGATTCATACAGCAACAGGATAATAAGCCCAAACACACATAAAAAGCTTTGTTAGAGTACAAAGGACAATGAAGACCTGGAAGTGGTGACTATCATGTACTTTACCATTTATAGGGGTATTTAAAGACTGAGAGAAAGCCTGTACCAGATTCAGTGTATCATGTCTTTACTGAGGTCCTATGATGGTTTCCCTTGTTTTCTGCCAGTGTACTTACTGATAAATATAGCTTTATACCATTTCAAATAACAATGTCAGTGTATTTGCAAAAAACCACTTTCTTATCCACTCTGTATGACATCTGCATGATTTCATTCAAATGTCATACTGTTGGTCAAACTATCTAATTGCAAACAGCAGGCACTTGTTGTTGCTTCATGGGAATAAACTATGGCTCAGGACAGGATATTAATTGAATTTAAATTTTTGAAGTTTTGGTTTCCAAAAAACAAAACAGGATGGATAAAGGTATTACTTTTTCCATTCATTTTTCCAACAAAGTTCTTAGGTTTTATGCAATGTAAATGAACCATAACATTTCCTTTTCAACTGTGTGCTTTCGTCTGTCTTAAAAGAAATAAACAAACAGACTAATTGCTAACCTCATATCTAGCCATGAGACATAAAGAGAAGATTTGATTACCAAAATCTGTCTTGAAGAAGTAAACATTTTAGGTGAATCTCCAGAAAGCTCATTAATTGCAGCTTTAGGTAGTGCTCAACTGATGTGTTGGTTTGTTGTTGACTCTCTAGCTCTGTCTCCATGAATACCATCCACACCAGTTCTTTCAAATTCTCAAGTTCACTCCTTCCTGGGCCTTTTGTTGTCCATCTGCCACTACAGACATCCCTCAGTGTGGCCAAGAATTTCTTTAAATTAAAAAAAAACCAAACTTTTCTTGGGTTTTTTTGTTAAAATTGAAATTTCAATATTTATTGAAGTAATATTTACTTTGGTTCTTGTCATAATCAAACAATACTAGGGAATAGTACAACAAGGTCCTGTATATGATAAATAAAGAGTATTTTGAATTCTGAATCATGCAAAGCCACTGTGCTACAGTCCAAGACAATAAACATTGAGGTAAAAGGGGGATGTGAAAGATTGGCATACTTAATGCCATAAGACTTGAGAGTCATGAGTATCTTTCAGTGATTCAATGTGTCACAAAGCTGATATTGTTATTAATGAAAAACTGTGCTGCAAACCTAATGCAACACATTATCTTTACTGGTGTTCTTGGGCTTTAGGACCTAAAACAGTGAGATGGTAGGGTGGCTCTAATTGGTAAATAAGATAACCTCTAAATAGTTTGAGGATAATACCTCAGAAAGCCTCGGCTATGCAAAGACTATGTAAAAAGTATTTCTTGCTATGCATTTTCCTAAACTGCTCGGTCCACCTATTTTGTTTTCTATTTTGTCATGCAGCTAAAGTTTCCTCCTCTAGTTAGTAAGCCAGTCTACCAAACACAAGGTGAGCTGTGCTGTTTAAGTATTCACCCTTCAAAACACTGCAGCCATTTGTAAACAGCAACCGGCAGCCTAATTACTTTGGTGACTTATCGAACAGGCTGTCACATGCATCCCAATGAATGGTCTGTAATAGCATTTTCAGATTTATTGTATATCACAGACTCTGCTGTATTCGTGGATGATCCGTCTTTTTCGAAAAGGACAGCTGGCTGGCATGAATGCCTAAAGCAGGATGAGGAGCGGACGTGCTGGAGCACAAGTGATTCCTTTGTTTTATTTTTAACATTCTGTGTTTTAATCATCAGTTTTCTTATTCTCCTCTTACCTTCCACATCCATCATCGTACTTTAACCACCACCTTTTTTGTTTTTTAGTCTTATTTCTGTTGTCTTTTTGTTTTGTTAATTATCTTTTCTTCAACCTCCTTATAATTATACGTACTTTGCTTTTTTTTATAGCTCTTCCTGAGTTTCTCTCTCAACTCCTTTTCACATTTTCCCTTTTCTTGATTTACTGTGATGTTGTTTGTGCAGTTCAACAGAATTTTTTTTCCTTTTTCTGCTCTTGCTGAGTGACGTCTTAGGTTAGTTGGAAGGGTCAAAGTTTTTGGGGGGGCACACTGTTGGTGCATGTCTGAGTGTTTGGACAGTGTAAGTGGGTGGCTCAGTGTAACAAGCCAATTTTAGCACTGCAAGGGTCACTGTCAAATTTCCTCTTCAACTGCACGCCCGTGCTATCATTTCTGTCGTGAGCTTTTGCTCACTCATTCGTTTTCTCTCTAAGCTGGTGACGGCAAACCAAAGTGACAGCTGACTTCAACTTTAATCACATTAAAGTTACCAAACAAGGTTGCTATGAGCAATGTTCTCCTTGCATCTGCCTGTTTCACTGTCTTTCGTTCTTTTTTTTTAATCTTTCCTCCTTATTCTGTCTTCCTGTCTCAGCTTAGTGGAACGATACCAATCTATGACTCACCGACTTACTCATTCATTAACATGCGTGCCAGCCATGTGTGAGTGATATTGTGAAAGAAATGTAACAGTTACAATCTTTCTATGCATTAAGTGTCCAGGAATTGTGAAGAAATTATCTTTATTTGAATCAAGTAGAATATGATCATAACCATGATATAACAAATACCTGGTGAGTGGATGTAATTTACCAAAGCCATGTTGCTTTGTATATTAAAAGGTTAGGAGTAGGTCTTGATAATAATTAAAACAATAACTACAATCTAATGGCAATTATTGGTAAGAAAGATTTGAGGTAAATGTGCCTGTCAACAGAATTAGCATGTTTTATGGTGTTACTGTCTTGAGTTCTTATAACTGAAATTACGACTGTTTTACACAAAGCCAAAGTTAAAAGACCAAGAAAAGAATTTTAAATGTGCATGCAAAATTACAGTCCTTCAGTTCTGTTTCATATCAAGTAACACAAAATTCTGCCTTTTAATGATGTTCTTAGTTTGTATACAAACACAAAACAAAGATCGATGCTGAACATGTTTTGCGAGTGAGCGGAATGTTTCGAGGAGAGTGAAAGATAAGAAGTAAAAGAAAATAACCACCTGGTTATGCACACAATCAAGATGATTTAAGCCATTAAAAGCTAGGTTCTTGTTTATCAGTTTTGGAAAGTAAGATATATTGATATACAAAACCATAAAATGAAGCCAGTTGTTATTCTCTCCACACTCTTGCTTTGTATGTTGACAAATTAAAGGAGGTTAAATTAAAAATAATAATACATTCATCCAAATCCCTCTCTAATCTGTGCATGTTACTTTTCTTTTCAGATGCCAATCTGTTCCGAAAATGTGTGCCTTGGCTCTGTGGTGATGCCCAACCAGCACATCCGCAAACCAGATGAAGTCCGAACTAAAGAAGAGCTTCTTCCACTGGCCACCGATTTCATAGACCAGTACTATACCTCTATCAAAAGGCAAGCAACCTGTGTGATACCTAGACAGAGATTAAGTCTCAGAGCATGTACCAACGCAAACAAAATTCTGTGAAACAGGAGAAATAATAGCAATTTCTTATGATGTTGTGCTGTTTAGGTTATTTGTGTCTTTTTATTCTTATAGTACTATACAGTGTATTCTTTATTCTAGTCAAAACAATATGCAGAACAGAGTAATTCCATACAGGACTGACTGAAACCTAGACAGAGACACATCATTAGGCCAAAAGAAGATATGTACCTGATCTTTTATTTTATGATACCCTGTCCTGTCAACAGGTATGGATCTAAAGCCCATGTGGACAGGCTGGAGGAGGTGACCAAGGAGATAGAAGCTTCAGGAACTTATCAACTCAAAGATACTGAACTGATTTATGGAGCCAAGCATGCCTGGAGAAATGCTGCCAGATGTGTGGGAAGGATTCAGTGGTCCAAACTACAGGTAATTTCAGAATGCCTGAAATCCATGAATGCTGTTGTCTAAGATTTGTGCTGTTAATGTTTTTTTCTGACAGCTTGTCAAATAATGTAGACAGTTATATAGATGGATACATCTCTGCCAACATTTAGATGTTTTCCTATTATGCACTCATAATACTTCAGATTTCTTGTTTTTATATTTGCTTTTCAGGTTTTTGATGCCAGAGACTGCACAACAGCCCATGGAATGTACAACTACATTTGTAACCACATTAAGTACGCCACCAACAAAGGGAATCTGAGGTAAACACATACATATAGTGCAAAGTGCTCAGCTCTTTTCTCAAGCCTTCTTTTCCTTTATTGTCTTTTCTTTGATTTGGTACTGCTCGCCATGTATTCCTTCCACTGCACTTGTTCCTCTCTCCATGTGTTGCCCCCATCACGCCACTCTTTCTCTGACTACCCTAACTTGACCCACTGTCCCATCTGTCAGCATTCTCTCTTAACGCTGTATCTGACACTATCTGCAGCCTGTCTATCTATTTGTCAGCATCTCAGCACCAATCATTGCCCTGTTGGTAAAGTGCCAGACCTTACTAACAAGCAGTCATTTGTCAGACCTGCAAAGCCTCACTCACTTTCTGCCAAGTCCTAATCACATGTGACACCTCACATTTACTTCTTGGATGATGGATAGCTTCTGACTCATTACTACACTTAGCCTGGCCTAGGGAAGTCAACTCAGATATGCATGCTGAAAAGAGCCATTATAATATCCAATCCACAGCTCTCTGGATGGCTGGCTTTAATATAAATGGCCACAGATTCAGAAATAGGAATATAATTATCACATGGTGAATTGAAAAAAATAACTTGGTTCTAAATAACTCCAAAAAAATTATCATATAATAGTATCTTATTTTATTTTTATAAAAAATACTGTGCTCTTGTATGATACTCTTGGTCTACATACTGATAATATTATATAAAAAGTAGCACTGTACAAGGTAACAAGGTTTAAAAAGGTTGCAAATAAACAAAACATTTCATGTTTCTGAATATCTACCATTTTTCTAAAAACTCTATATAGTCATAAACTATTTATTAATCCTTTCAATATTAGAAGAGGAAGAGAGCTCACACATTTTAATTACTGGCCTTAAACCTGTCAATTATTCATTAGTAAGGAACTTATCAGCTGTTTAGAAATACTTATTAATAACTGTAATAACTCCTTTACATAATAGTGATAACTTTATAAAGAAAAAGATCATTTTAAAATGTATCATTACTTATGAAATGCAGATGTCAAATGGATCTGTGCCAAAATTACTTAACACAGGAAAACGTTGTCATATACTGTAAAATTAGCACATGTATGTTAAGTTTTCTTATACAACTCTTGGCTTTATTTAGTTCTACACTTTATATAATTAAAGTAATTGGAAATTAAAAATGCAGACTTTATATTACTGATTATTATTTAATGATTGCATCCTTTGATTAGACCAAGACTGGAACAAAGGTGTACAGATGGTAAAATCAATAAATAAATCAGGTTTCTGTCCTGGACAAGACCCCAGTTGTACGGCAAAAAAGCAATAGAAATCATTATCCAAGTCAACAAAACAAACAAGGTGGAAGACTGAGGTGACAGAGGAAGCAAAATCTCAAGAATGCAGAATTTACTCCTGATTATTTAATTTATATCACCTCTTTTTCAACAATAAAGCAACTCCTGTTAAAAGAAGTCAGGTAGGCAGCTAAACTTGAAAAATGAACAAGTAAAACATTGGGGTCACTGGGAGATAATAATATTTTGTTTCTATATGTTACTTTAACAATACAGCTGACACCTTACAAGGCTTTACAAGGCTTAATGTTGTACAGATGATGATTATTAACACAACTGGCACAGATTGACACCAGCTGCTTAGTATTCTCCCCCCACACGACTTACAACCAGCTTAGTAGTATTAACACTTTGACCCAGTCACAGTATTAAACGGTAACAGTATCATGTGGAGCAGGCCAAAGGTAGCTAAGCTTTGGCACTTCTCTGAGTCTTTTGAGATGTTGAAATTCATTTCCTTCAAGTTGATTACTGACACAGTGCTAACCATCTGTTAGGAATGTTGAAAATGTTGAGAAATTTCCAAATATTAATATATTTGGAACTTTTTCCCCTTGACTTCAATATGGACAGAATCATTGAATAATAAAAAAAAATGTTGTGCCTATATTGTATATTAATAACATGTTTTTATTAGCTTTTTCTGTTTGTTTTTTGCAGGTCAGCTATCACCATATTTCCTCAGAGGACAGATGGCAAACATGATTTTCGAGTGTGGAACAGTCAGCTGATTCGCTATGCTGGCTACAAACAGCCTGATGGACGGATCCTGGGAGATCCTGCTAATGTTGAATTCACAGAGGTACACATGAGGAGTTGTGCTATTAAATGAGTAAAGTAATGGTTTTTTTTTCTTTTATTATCCTATTTGTTCGAAACTTACATGTAGTGTTTGGTCATTAGATTTGCATGCAGCTTGGATGGAAAGCTCCAAAGGGTCGTTTTGATGTTCTGCCCCTTCTGCTGCAAGCCAATGGGAATGACCCTGAGCTGTTTGAGATCCCTGAAGACCTCATTCTTGAGGTGCCAATCACACATCCAAAGTGAGTTATGTCTTTCATCTTGAAAATGCAAAAAAAGAAAAGAAAAGAAAGAAAAAGAAAGAAAAAACATACAGAATCTAGCAAAAATAAGAAGAGAGGGGGCTGCATTAAAAGATCCACCCACTCAACATCTTTTAACAATACTTCTAAAACAATAGGGTGCTTTTAAGCCAAGAACTATGATTGGGTTATCGTCAGTTTCCAACTGTGCTGATTATTCCAAGAAAACACTGCTGCCTGTGCTTTATCTGTTGCTATGCCAGCTTTTGTGGTAACCATGGGGCTTGTTAGTGAAATTTTAACTTTCCTCCTGTTTTTTATTCTTATGTGTTCTATTACTTTTAAGAAAACTTTTTCAACAATAGCCACTGTACACATGCCATAAAAGCCATTGATATTTAAAGTGTTAAGCTGCTGCAGTCCTATAATATGTGCAATCACAGTGAAGAATTAGATATTACATCTACAGAAGTTTTCACACCTTCAAAAAGCTATACAACAGGTTATCAGTGCATCACTGCATGCTACCGAGAATATTTCAGAATCCCTTGATGCACAATTCTCACTGTTAGACTCCCCTAAAATTGGCATCTCTTGCTCCATACCCTGCATCAGCTGGCCTTGAGCCTGGCAGCAGCTTGGCACAGGCCAGGACCACCAACGGTGTCTCATCATTACACAAGATTAGACCCAGCTCTGGAAATAATGCACTGAGAGCAGTGTTATCAATCCCCTTAGAGATTGCAGAGAGTGAGTGGTGGGAGGTAGATAGAGGTCCAGCTTGCTCTGTCCAGCACTGACAGTAGATTTCTTTGTGTTAATGCTTGTTTTGGCTGTCGTCCCCTTTTAAATTATGTGTCTCAGGAGTAATTACTCGCGCTCTTGAGGATTTTAGAGACCATTCACATCACTAATGAAGCAATGGATAATATCCTAAATTCAGTAGGGATTATAATGAGTAGAATTATGTGAAATAGCAGCCCTTAGCTATCATGTCCCTGTTTGCTCAGGTATGAGTGGTTTAAAGATCTGGGTCTGAAGTGGTACGGCCTCCCGGCGGTTTCCAACATGCTGCTGGAAATTGGCGGTCTGGAGTTCACGGGCTGCCCCTTCAGTGGCTGGTACATGGGCACAGAGATTGGTGTGAGAGACTTCTGTGACAGCTCACGCTACAACATTCTGGAGGTACAGTGTGGTGCCAAAATACAGTCATGTTCCATTGGAAGAAGAGAAAAGAATTTCAGGCACAGATTGACTGAAGCCATGTGCAGAGAAGAAAGCATGTATTGTGTCACTAAATGAGCCTGTCAGAATGCAGTTCTTCTTCCTCCATGTTTTGTTGCAAATCCTTTAATATAAAAGAAAACTGTGGTACTTTATACTTTAATATGTTTACCAATATATTTTTCTATAGATGGGCAAATTTAATTGTAACCTATTTTGTAATATTTAACAATCAGATCTTCAAATTATTTTAGGGCATGCAGTATAAATATATATGTGACATAGCATATAATTAGGGAGACCAGAGTGTTTGCTATTTTTGCATGTATCACATTATTCTGACAAGTGAAGAAAATTTCAGTCAGAGTCGTCCAATTATGAAGAGCACTTCAGGGCACATGGGTGCCAGCTTTGGATTTGTCTGTGCTTGCAGTGATGACGAGGGCCATTTGCTTCAGTACAGCATGACCACAGCACAGCAACTCTACACAGAGATGAAATGCTAAAGTTTATGTCACTAAAATTTTCAGGTATGTCAGGCATTTTTTTTCTGTATTATATAGGAGGTGGCAAACAAAATGGCCTTAGACACCAGAAAGACATCCTCCCTTTGGAAAGATCAGGCACTCGTGGAGATCAATATTGCTGTCCTTCACAGCTACCAGGTATTGAAATCTGTGATTTGAAGTAAGTAGATTTTTAACTTCTTAAAGTTTTTAGACAGCTCCTTGGAACAACAGCGCCTACAGTTATCTTGGACTCAAAGTGGCTACTGCTGAGCAAATTCCGTGGTGAAGTGTGTTAAGCCATGTTTATAACAATTTGTTGGTGTCAAAATGACTAGATATTTGTGATCAAATTATAGCTTGATACTCCACTGGTTTATTACAAGATGTGCAGCTGTTTGTTTGTTAATAGCACTTGACCATTGTAAGCATTCAGTGTATCCATTTTAATGCACTCATGAATAATAATAAAACACTTATTTGGTTGTGACATAATTCATATCCATCCATCTATGCTACCTATTCTTAGACATGCAAAGTGACCATAGTAGACCATCATTCAGCCACAGAGTCCTTCATGAAGCACATGGAGAATGAGTTGCGGGTGCGAGGCGGCTGTCCTGGGGACTGGGTGTGGATTGTGCCTCCGATGTCAGGGAGCATCACGCCAGTTTTCCATCAAGAAATGCTTAACTACCGCCTCAGCCCTTCTTTTGAGTACCAGGTGAGTAAATCATTCCACATACCACACACAATGAGATCTCTTTGATTTAAGATCACCTGATTTTTCTTCTCCTATGCAAAAGCCCGATCCATGGAATACCCACGTGTGGAAAGGGGTCAATGGGACACCCACAAAGAAAAGAGCCATTGGATTCAAGAAGCTTGCCAAGTAAGTGTGCTTGGTTTTACTTAATCATTCATTTCTTTTCCCTTTTTTGTCTTTGCACTGTAAGAGTCAAAGCTAAATTGCAACTCTAAATGTGAAAGATCACAAATGATTTGTATTTGTTAATTTAAGGCTAAGCAGGTATTCACTTTGAAAACAAAAGTTAGACACATGACAAAGACGCTGGCGTGCTCAGCAGTGAAATTCATCCAATCAACCCCTTAAGGAGTAATCAGAATTTTGTCAGTGTTTTGTTTGTGTATACATGCACTTGTGCGCGTGTTCTGCTATTATTATAATTGCCTTGAGGAGATGACAAGCTAGGTAATCACAACTGTCATCCATCCGTAGCTGTCTGCTACAGTGAACCAGCCTATTACTAATTTCAGAGGCTCAATAAGAAACTTTTTTTTCTTTCTATTATTCAGTTGGTCTTCATCTTTGCTGCATCTCATTTGCATTGTCTTTCTCTTCACCTCTGCAGGGCTGTGAAGTTTTCAGCGAAACTCATGGGCCAAGCTATGGCCAAGAGGGTTAAAGCCACAATGCTGTTTGCTACAGAGACGGGCAAGTCGCAAGATTATGCCAAAACGCTCTGTGAAATCTTCAAGCACGCCTTTGACGCAAAGGTACCCCTTGCTCCCACCTTGCATCATCATTTCCAAAGGTTGAGAACTAGCTTATGTATCGCTGCTCTAATATCTAATTGAAAAAGGAGGAACTGAAAGACACCCCTCCCCCGAACCCCGCTCTCTGGTTGATAAAGCTGAGCAGATGCCAGCTGAGTATAGATGACAAAAGGTCTGAAGAAAGAAAAGCCAATCTTTTGTTACATTTTCCTCTTGTCTCATGCAGTAAAGTGCCGCAGGTTGGAGGCAAGATTTATCCACTAAAGCATAGAACAGGGTAGTAGTTTTAAGACAAAATCCTTCAGTGCCGCTGGGTGTGCAAATCTGTATACAAAAACCAAACAGAAACAAGAGAAAGAAGCTTCTCTCAAACACACACTATGGGATTTTTCCTCCCGGTCCTATCTTTATTTGCTCTTCCTGTTTTCCCAGTGTGATCAATCACACAAGGAGATTCATGCATGAAGATTTGTGCATGTGTGTGTCACTGTGAGTGGGCGTGTGCTGATGGATCGCAGGGCAGATGCAAACGCTTAGGGGGAATCTTGGTTGTTGTGGGGCTAAAGGCTTCTTTCTCTTCACGCCTTTGGTTGTGTGTCTTTGAGGCGTATATGCATGTGAAATGCAAGTGCGGCCTGTGGCAGACAAACACCATCATGCTGAGTGGTATGCATCATGGATGCTCAATGTGTGGCAGCAGCATATTATCATCTCGTTAGAGGCGAGGACAGAGTGGTCATTACAACCTCCTCCTCTGCCAGCGGCTATGTGTTCAGCCTTAATTTACACGCTCAAGTCAGCTGTCATTTGGAGTCTGTGTCTAGGAAACAAGAGTGAGATAAACACTACACCATGTAAGTCGCTAAGCTTCCATCAGTACAACGCTCTTTTTTTTCCTGCAGGTTATGTCTATGGATGAATATGATGTTGTGGACCTGGAGCATGAAACACTGGTTTTAGTGGTGACCAGCACATTTGGGAATGGTGACCCACCTGAGAATGGAGAGGTATTTATGAATACTTAATACTTGTCAGTTATTAAGAGCTCAGCAGACACTTCTAATTGTATGTGTTTGCTCTTTTTTGCTGCAGAAATTTGGAGCCGCCTTAATGGAAATGTGCCACCCAACAACAAACACAGAAGATAGGAAGTGAGTTTGATATCTCAATCCAGCTTTTAATGTTTACTTGAGTAATTATTTTTTGTCTCTTGAGTTAAAAGCCTGTGCGTGCCTCTGCTTTTTTCTTATTCTCTAGGAGCTACAAGGTCCGTTTTAACAGTGTTTCCTCTTACTCTGACACTCGGAAGTCATCCAGCGATGAACCTGAAACCAAAATTAACTTTGAGAGCACCGGACCACTTGCTAATGTCAGGTAAACAAAGCAAACTAAAAAAACATAACAGGTGTTTATGTGCAAATCTATCCCTAAATTATCAAACAGGAAAGCAAGGAAATCTGGAAGGAAAACTACAAAAAATGCTTATGCTAAATAGGATAGGCACATGCTATGCTCATAGTCAATGAAATGCTGCAAAAAGAATGGTTAAATGTTGGCTTAATATCCAGGCACATTCACTTTGAAACATCAAATGGGATACATAATACATAAATATGCATTTATCATCTAATCAGTAAAAAAATCTTTGAATGTTTGATTAGTTTTAGTTCTTTCTTTTCACCTCTTGTGCAGATAACAGTAGAGCCTTTGTAATGCAGGTAGCAGCATAATTGTAACTGTAATGTTATTACTGAATTTATTACAGTAATGTGTTACATTATTGCATTACTAAAACAATGTAATGTAACACATTAAATAAATTGATTACAGTAATGTATTACTTTTGAACTTGGTCCAATCAGTACTGGTGGTAGGGAATTAGACTGCAGTGTAAAGAAATGAATAGCTCCTTTAGCAAGTTAGCAAGGAAACCCTTTAATGGAGATAAATGATGTCAACTGTCACCATGCCTGGTTTAATAAAATTAGCAAGCTGAATGGGTCCACCAGCAATATCAGATTAACATGTATAAAAAATCATGTGGTTGTCTGAATGCACAAAGTTTAGTGAGCTGTTTTGATAATACACAACTAAATTTTTTTAATCAATATATTAAAACCCCCAGTAGATATTCAGTTAACTGTGTAATACACTGTAAAATACTTTTTATTAAAAAAATAAAGGTGCAGGTCTGTTATATGGAGCTTATGAAAAGCTATGTTTTAGAGCTACGTTGCCCTCACAAGACACCAACTAAACATCTCATATTGTGGAATATGATGGATTACTTTAGGTTAAATATAATATAAATTATTTAGAATGAGCTCAGATGTAAACATAGAGGAGCAGGAGGTTTCTTCCTGTTAAAAGGGAGCTTTTCCTTCCCACTGTCAGCAGTGCTTGCTCACAGGGGGTCATATGACTGTTGGGGTCTGTTTTCTTTGTATTGTAGGGTCTTTACCTTACAATATAAGCGCCTTGAGGCAACTGTTGTTTTGATTTGGCACTATATATATATAAAATAAAATTGAACTGAATTAAGTTGAGTTCTTCCTCCATTTATGTCTAAATGGAGGGTTTTCCTTGTAGCGTTTCCTCAGTGCATACTCCACATGAGGATGGCTATAAAACTCCTTTCGGATAAAAATCTTATTGCAGCTGACAGTTTGCTGATCAGCTAAGGAAGAAAAGACAACAGAGATTTTGCTCAAACTTGGATCAGATGTGAGCTGACTTCCTCACGGCAAAGAAGTGGAAAGAGATGTTGTCTGCCTTCAAAAAACAAAGTGATCTGTTTCATGTTTATGTCCATCTAAACTCAGACAGGACACGTATTTATAAATACATCAGCTGTTTTCAACTGTTTGACATATTCTGAGAGGAAGGAAAGGGCAAGTTTCTAACATGGACACAGTGGTGGTGGTTTGCAGTTGTGTATGTTTGTGTTTTATTTCTTGGTTTTTTTGTTTTGGTTTTTTTTAACACTACCTGTCTCTCAGTCTCTGTGTTTTCTTCATATATGTGTGTCTCTGTTTAGGTTCTCGGTGTTTGGCCTTGGCTCCAGGGCCTACCCACACTTCTGCGCCTTTGCCCACGCTGTGGACACACTGTTTGAAGAGCTGGGGGGTGAGCGCATCCTACGCATGGGAGAGGGAGATGAGCTGTGTGGCCAGGAGGAGTCATTCAGAACATGGGCCAAGAAAGTTTTTAAGGTTGGTTTCCTGGGCTGAGACCCTTTGGGCGTGGTTAAAGGTGGTGTATTTGGAAAGTTTACATTATGAACCTAGAGTTAAGCTTTATCTCAAGACCGGTATGTTAGTTACTTGTCAAGTAGCTGTTCATCCCAGTACAATCCTCTTTCTGTTGTTTTTTTTTCTTGGAGATTATGTATTATGAATTTCAGGAGCGGGACCACACCTCCAAACACACTCATTCCAGGTGTCCCCCACTTCTGCAAGCTGTTCATTCTCGTTTACGTGCCCCACCCTCCCTCCGTCCTTGTTCTCAATTCTTTAACTTCTTCATTTCTATTTAGTGCATGGGGATCTGCCAGGCCCGGGAGCCATCGCCAGTCCCCTTTGAGGCCTTCCCCAAACCGCAGCTCAATTCATGTCAAAGCATTCACCTTTACCCACTAAAACGCTGTCAAACCTAAAATGAGGACGTGGGCCCAGCTAGTGAACTTTTATTTCTACAAACAGTGCAACAGATCAGATCAAACTGTCTTCCCACTCCTTTAAAACCGCTGCAACAGTCAAGCTAGCATTTAAAATATTGTGCTTATATATGACCTCGACATTGCGATGACACGTATAATCTTGGAGGGTTCCCAACTCTTTTGTTTATCTTCTCTGTGGCTGCTCGTGAAGGCTGCCTGCGATGTATTCTGTGTTGGTGATGACGTGAACATTGAGAAGGCCAATGACTCCTTGATCAGCAATGATCGCAGCTGGAAGAAGAGCAAGTTCCGCTTGACTTACACGGCCGAGGCCCCAGCCCTCACAGAAGGTGAAAGTTCCTCTTGGTACTTAGTTACAAAATGCTTGTGGCAACTTAATATTAAAGGGGAAAGTTCATCTGTACAAAATACCTGTAATTGATCAGCAGTGTGGTAGTACGGTTATTGATAAAGATGAGTCACTCAGCCTTTACGTGACCTGAAGCTGAGATTTGTGGCACTGGTGTGAGAAAATCAAAATGAGATTATAATAGGATTTTGAGAACTTTTCCCTAGAGGTCTCGAGTTCAAAGTACTGGACCAGATTTGAAGTGGCTCTGTTACTTAATTTCCATAAATTAATTTGGTACTTCGGCACCTTCAAACTGACACAGATTGTGACGTAAGCTTGGGGGTGGGCAAACTGGGACCCATTGACTAGTCTGCTCATTTAGCCCTGGGACCAAAGGGTAGCATTCCAGGACTTATGGCTTGGTCAGAGGATATCAGAGGATATTCCCTTCCTTGTTGAGAGAGAT
This sequence comes from Pundamilia nyererei, assembly GCF_000239375.1. Taxonomy (NCBI): domain Eukaryota; kingdom Metazoa; phylum Chordata; class Actinopteri; order Cichliformes; family Cichlidae; genus Pundamilia; species Pundamilia nyererei. The sequence goes on from NW_005187528.1 coordinate 754,964, forward strand.
TAAAAGGTTGGGATCTGAAGCGAAATGGCAAATATTTCAGTATAAAGTGAGAAATATCCATAAATTTGTTCTGATTCCTTTTTTGATATTACAACAATTTTACACAATTTGGCAAGATGTGTCTTTGATGTTATTAATGATGTTAATGTTTGTTAATGATATGATTCTTTTGAAGTTCTTCAGTTAGAATTTTTTATGTATTTTGATTTGGTTTATTAGTGCTGTGGAATATAATAATATTTGAAAAAGAATCCATGTATTTATCCATGAATACATAGTATTCAGCATAATATGTCTGTGCAGCAACTTTGCTACAAAATCATTGCATTGTCTTTGCCAAAGTAGAGAGTTGTTTACATTATGCCATTATGTTAAGTTTGGATCCTGACTCTCTGAACTATATAGGGCTGGGCTGATACCCTTTTTGTGCCCTTTCCTTTACCCTTTGTGTACAGACACTCCCGTATCTGTACATAAAGCTTCTTATCAATCTCTCCCAGAAAGAAATCAAAGAAGTATTTTTTTCCAAGAAGCACAGGTCTGTTGATCAATCCACAAATAATGTATTATTTATGTCTGCTAACAGCATTATACAGCATTCACAAGAAGAAAGTTTATGGAGCAAAGATGCTTGAATCTCATAATGTGACAGTTGTTTACATTATGCCATTATGTTAAGATTGGATCCTGACTCTCTGAACTATATGTACAGACATGGGAGTGCCTGTGGATATAGGGCTGGGCTAAAACCCTTTATGTACCCTTACCTTTACCCTTTATATACAGACACTTGCGTGTCTGTACATAAAGCTTCTTATCGATCTCTCCCAGAAAGAAATCAAAGAAGTATTTTTTTCCAAGAAGAACATGTCTATTAATCAATCCATAAATCATGTATTATTTGTGTCTGCCAACAGCATTACACAGCATTCACAAGAAGAAAGTTTATGGAGCAAAGATGCTTGAATCTCAAAATTTACAAAGTCCAAAATCAAAGTAAGTATGCATTTACACGTGAAACACTTTTCAGACGAAAACACTTTGTCGCATATTTGTACGTTTTATCAAAATCGTAAACTAACGTTCAGTTCGTCTAATGGATTCTTCTGGTGTCCAACTCATTCATTGTTTACAGTGACATTTTAACTAAATGGAACAGACTGAAAATGGTGCAATGTTATTTCCTAAATCTCTGATCCCTTTCATAGTCGCTCCACCATATTTGTGCGGTTACACACAAACAACCACGACAGCCTGCGCTACAAGCCTGGCGACCATCTGGGCATCTTCCCTGGCAACCATGAGGACCTGGTAACAGCTCTCATAGAAAAACTGGAGGATGCTCCACCTGTCAATCAAATCGTCAAAGTGGAGTTCTTGGAGGAGAGAAACACTGCCCTAGGTGGGTATTAGCAAAGTCATGCTACTTTGCGAAAACAGTAGGCATGCAATCACGAGAATGGCATTTTAAAATCTGGGCAGGTTGTCAAAATCCAAATGTAAATAAGAAGTCACAGCAGACATCATGAAGTCACACTTTAGCAGGATATCCATGCCCAGAAATTTTTCAGTGAACTGCATATTGGCAAACAGTTGTGGTGACACCGGGTGACTTAACTGTGATTTTCTCTGTGACTGTGATGCAAGACATTTGCTAAACACAGGATTAGTGCTTATTCAAAATTCATCTCCACAATTCAAGCCCTTGTTGTTAACAACTCTCACTGTATCTAATTTTCTTTCAATTCGAGGATCACATGTTCCATACTGCTGCTTGCATTTTGGTTGTACTTTGCTAATTACAGACAACTAGACAACATATCCAAGGGTGTTGTGTATAACGTGTTAGCAAATGCTTATCACACAGAGAAATGGCTCTGATCTTCGGACTGGTTTGATACTGATTCTCAAGCTAGTTCATTTTCAGTCAACAAATTCCACATTGTCTAGCATTAGATCAAGTAGCAGGGAAACAGCATTGCTAAGAGCTTTTGCAGCAAAAACCTCCCAAAAAACAAGCCAGCAAAAAAACTGCACACACACAGACTGCTCTTATAGTTTGTTACCTCATTTTTTTTCTTTCATCTTACACATATAAAAAACTAGTACATCATATGAATTAACTCAACTTTAACTTTATAATTTTCTGCAGGTGTAATCAGTAACTGGACAAATGAGACCCGTATCCCTCCCTGCACCATCTACCAGGCTTTCCAGTATTTCATGGATATCACGACTCCACCGAGCCCTGTGCTGCTCCAGCAGTTTGCTGCTCTAGCAACCAATGACAAACAAAGAAAGAAACTAGAGATCCTCAGTAAGGTAAATTCACTTAGTTTTCAATGTTACCATTTAATAATAATAATAATGGATTGCATTTATATAGCGCTTTTCAAGGAACCCAAAGTTGGACACCAGAAGAATCCATTAGACAAACTAACTGAACCTTAGTTTACGATTTTGATAAAACGTACAAATATGCGACCAAGTGTTTTCGTCTGAAAAGTGTTTCACGTCTAAATGCATATTTACTTTGATTTACAGTGACCTTTCAAATGGCTGAGCTGCAGCAGCGCTGAGTGCTTGAACTTGTTTTGTGACCAAACACATAAGGGATTTCCGATGTGTGCAAGATATGTTCCCCCATTTCCAATCTGAGATGAAAATGTATGCGTATTTTTAGATCACTTTTCCAAGAACTGTTCTATAAAAAGTCACCATGTGCTTAAGCTTCAACAGTAACCAACACATTCCCTGTGTTTCAAAATAAGAGAATATGGCAGATAGTTTTATGTGTCTCATAGCTGATTTGGTGCTCTTTGCACCAAGAGTACGTACAGTAGGAGTTAGCTGGCGCCAAATTAAAGCCGTTGATCGTTCTAACCCAGAGCCATCCCCCCTTGCAGTGCCTCCCACTATTCACTCTCCATTTTTGTCAATGTGTGGAAAAGGCTGGATGAGGCCAAGCAGTGACTCATATGCTCATACACAGAATTATTGTCACCAAGCAAGAGGGAAAGATGGTAGGCTTCTGAATTCAGAAAGAAGAAATTGTACAGTAGAAACAGCACTGCAGAACATGTTTTAATGAGTTAAATCTCAAGTTCATTCCTTACAGGAATAATTGTTTTGTTTTTTAACATTTCTCTTCTTGTTTTTCCAAGCAATACAAAGCAAACATGTTGCCACGTCTGGCTTATTCTCTTCTTTAAAAAAGTTAATTAAACAAATCTATCAGCTTCTCATATCTGTACAGTCCTACGCCCCCTTCTGTTTATCAAGGTTAAAAAGCCCAGGCCCCAAAGTGCTTATGGTGTTAGAGTTTTGCTAATTATGCATTAGGTGCTTCAAACTGTCTTTTAAGCTCATATTGTGGACCACACCAGTGGGTTCTCAATGGGCATTTTGTCGCTCATTAGCAGCTTGAGAACAAAGCAAAAGTTGATAACATATCAAAGGTTTTTTAGCCTGATGGCAGTGCTCTACTTTCCTCACATCCAAATGTCAGCGATGACACACAGAAACAGTTGGGCAGTGAATGGCGAATAGCTCTGCTTGTGGCTGCCTCCTGCTCCTGAGTGAGAAATGTTTACAGATCCAAAAGAGGAAACTATCCTCTTCTTTTCAGTTGCTGTGGGAGTTGCATTGATTTCTTAGTCTGAACGACAATAATTCAATAACTTACCATGACTAAAACTATATCAAAGAAATGTCAGCCGATACCTTTGTACCACATTGTCTTTCTCTGTGACACTCCAGGGATTGCAGGAGTATGAGGAGTGGAAGTGGTACAACAATCCCACACTGGTGGAGGTGCTGGAAGAGTTTCCTTCTATCCAGATGCCCTCCACTTTGCTGCTAACCCAGCTGCCTCTTCTGCAGCCTCGCTACTATTCTATCAGCTCCTCTCCAGACCTGCACCCAGGGGAGATCCATCTCACAGTGGCTGTGGTCTCCTATCGCGCCAGAGGTAAGGCCCTGGTACTTGAACTGCTCTAATTCCTGTCCAAGATTTTAAAAGCTGTGTAGGCGTAGCTTCAGATGCTTAGGTCTTCTCAGCTGCCTGGAGAGGTTAATTTTAGTCTACTCAGAAGACTTTTCATAGTCTGAAGTATTATGCATGTGGGTTTTATCAACATGTCAAGAATGCAAATTATACAGATATCAGGGTAATTAATATATTGCAGTTATTGGTTTATTTTTTCTTCATTTAACTAGAAAGTAGTCTGATATTTAAACATCTTTTTTCAGTGATCATGTATTTTAAAGTACTAGACATACTAGACATTTCTCAAACCAGTGCAGGCCTGGTATATATTTCGGTTAAGTCAAGTCTTTGCCATGGATAAAAGGCACAGTGCCATAGCTCCTTCAAGGCTACTGCAAGGATTAAAAAAGAAAAATGAGTCAGACTCTCTGAAAACCTTCTGAAGCTACAAGAGAAATGATTGGAAGTTATCTTAGAATGTAAGTCTGCTTTACAAGGCAGCCAAAACAAAACTGTAAAAACCAGAAACACGCACTGGGAGAAAGACTTTACATATTCTGTTTATAAATATGGCCACAAGCACAAACAGTATACTTCAGTCTACTTCACTGCATTATTTAGGCATGAGGCATTATTTAGGGCACGATTTAAGTGTTGTTTTTAGCACCACTGTGGCAGTATATAATCTCAGCCTGTAAAGTAGTCAGTAAGCATTACTATACCTTTTAACTGCTATCTTCTCCCACCTGTAATGTGCACTTATGTGAACATATTACTATGATTGTATAAGCAACAGCTGAATTACTGTAATTTCCCTTTAGAGGAAGAGCGCGAGGAAGAGGGGAAGATGGCTATAGCCTTGAACACATGTTAGGACCACTCTTTTCCTGTTAGTTTGTACGCTTAAAAAGAGTGGGAGGCAGAGGGGAGAGAAAAAGGTAAAGTGCTTGCTCGGTAATCATCTCTTTCAGATGGAGAGGGACCAATCCATCATGGAGTGTGTTCATCGTGGCTTAACAGGATAGAGAAGGGGGAGATGGTGCCGTGCTTTGTCCGAGGGTAAATATCAAAGTGTTTTTACAAGAAATTTTAAGGCAATGCAATCTAATCTAATCTAATCTATAATCTAATTTGCAAAAGTCTTTAGCCAACCCTTTATTTTGTTATATTTTCTAAGAGAATGGGAAGTAGGTGCAGCAATTTACTGAAGCATGCAAACATACACAGGCAAACAGCATAAAAGCTGGTATATCAGGTACAATTCTAAAGAGCTTAAAAGTCAGTATTTGGAAAGTCTTTTTTTAAGTAAGCCTTCTTGTCATTTCGTCAAATATTCTTCGGGAATAGTTCCGCTGACTTCTTGAAGGACATTCAAAGCTCGTATTTGGATGTTACCCACTTTTTGTGATAATGTCTGTCAAGATGATCCCGCACTGCTTCAAGAATGTTGAGATTCGTTCTTTGCAGAGGCCAGTCCATGACTGGTGGTGTGTTTTGAGTGTTTTTTCTATCCAGGTGTGTTTTTACTGCATTGACAGTTCGCTTGATTGGTAACAGCTTCATTTTTCAGCATGACAATAGATCCAGACATTTTTCCAGATGGTAAACCTCACAGTACATTTCTACATTTATAATTCCATTAATTTTTACAAGATCCCCAACAACACTGGCTGAAATGCATTTCTTATTGCATTTCTTATTTCTTATAAATACTCTTTATGAGATTTTGATCTTCTTCTGTCCTCTACTTCCGCTAAATGTTTATGGACACACACTATTTCCTGCAGAGATATGCCAATTTTTTGTCTAGGAGCCCTTTGAGAATCATCTTTTTGGTACAAAGGTACAATTTTAGGCAGCCAGTGTTTAAAGAAAAGCTTTAAAAGACCTTTAGAAATCCTGGAGAACTGTTGTTCAAGGCCACATTAAAAAATACAAGAAAGTCTGGCTCCTTGGAAACATTTCATGACACATGAAAAGGTGATGTTTGACAAAGTAAGCTGATTTGCCAAGATAGGTACCACTCTCTTGTCTGCATGCATGATATAGAGCTAATATGATTATCAATTCATTCCTTAAGACTAAAAGTGGAAATAAAAATAACCGAAATATTTGCTGTTAAAGTTCTCTAATTAGTACCTTTTATCTTTTTATGTAAAACAACTCATTTTTATCTTACCAGGAGTGTTCTTTGTAAAATTTATAAGTTTACAGTGAATAAACAAAATAAATGTGCCAATTAGTGAGTTTTAGAGGCAATGAAAGGATTAGGGGAATCTTTTTTGTGATCAACATTTTATTGATTTAGAACGGGGTTGGGGTGGGGGGGTACAGACATATACAGCACAACTGTAAACTGCAGTAGCAAAGCAAAAATTAGTAAAGAAGGCATAGGGACAGCAAAGAAAAGACACAAAAACACAAAGTTAAAACCAATTATTGCCTCTTCCAGGAGATAACTCTGGATGAGAAGATTTTCCAAGCGTCAACAGTCGTGGGTCGAGCTTTATTTAATTTTGCTGTGGTATGTTCAAAACCAATAACACGGATAAGACATCGTCTCCAGAATGATTCCATACAAATGTCAGGACAGAACCATTGCTTTGTGATTAGGGGAATCTTGACATCAAGCTATACTTACCCATATAGCTCGATGTCCCCCAACCGTGGCTCAAGAGTTGGCAGTCTTGTAATCGGAAGGTTACCGGTTCGAGCCCCGGCTCAGACAGTCTCGTTTGTTGTGTCCTTGGCCAAGACACTTCACCTCTGCGCCATGGCCAGAGGGGCCAATGGCATGATATGGCAGCTGTGGCTACAACTGTAGCTTGCCTCCACCAGTGTGTGAATGTGAGAGTGAATGAATAGTGGAATTGTAAAGTGCTTTGAGGATCTTGAAAAGCGCTATATAAATGCAATCCATTATTTTTATTATTAAAATACTCTATTATTCCTTTATTACATTTTATAGGCTCCATGGTAATTTGTTGGATGTTGTTTGTGTGTGTGGCATTATTTTAGTGCACCATCATTCCAGCTTCCCAAGAACAACCAAGCACCTTGCATCCTTGTGGGTCCAGGAACAGGGATTGCCCCATTCAGAAGCTTCTGGCAACAAAGACTATATGACCTTGAACAAAACGGTTGGAATTTTCTTCTCCCTCAATCCATAGAGTTACTTTTGACCAACTTATAAAAAGACTTTGCAATGTATTTTCAGTGCTTATAGATTTATTCTTCAAATTAAAGTGATAATGTAATTTTGACACTTGTACTCTGGATATCACTTCTGCATTTCCATCCAGAGCAACAAAGTAACTCTTACCTCTTATCTTCAAGGGATGAAATCCTGCCCAATGATACTGGTGTTTGGTTGTCGGCAGTCTGAGATGGACCACATCTACAAGGAGGAGACCATACAGGCCAAGAATAAAGGGGTGTTTAAGGAGCTCTACACAGCCTATTCCAGAGAGCCTGGCAAACCAAAGGTACAAGCACTAAACACGAAGGAAGTCGCTTGTAACATCTGTCTCTGGCTTGTTTAGGTAGAAATAAATTCACAAATTTGAGATGGCTGGATAAATACTTCTGTAGATATAGTGTATTTTTACTTACCAATGTCATTCTGCTGATACATTTTCATATATACATTTGTCTTTGTCCTCTTTATGCTCAATGCTTCCTTTGTTGTTGTGATTGATTCTTGCTTTGTTTACAGTTCTGTTACTTTTAGCAGTGACAGTCAATACACGGATTTGAAAAGAAGAACAAAATCCACAGAGTATAATTTTTCTTACTCTGAGGTTGCTTTGTTCCTGCGCATATCAGTCTTTAGGTGGCAGTTTGCAAATTTTACTTTGTGTGTAGTGTCCTGACTCAGTTTTTCACATTGTTTCCTTTTCTGCTATTTTCACGCTTCACTTCTCCATGCACACTCATCATTTCTTCACTGCCTCTCTGTCAGAAATATGTACAGGATGTACTGCGCGAGCATCTGTCAGAGACGGTGTACCAGTGCCTGAGGCAGGAGGGTGGACACATCTACGTGTGTGGGGATGTGACAATGGCAGGAGATGTTCTCAAGACTGTCCAGCAAATCATCAAGCAGCAGGGCAACATGAGCCTGGAGGATGCTGGCTTCTTTATCAGTAAGCTTCGGGTAAGAGTGGCGGAGTTCTCTCTGCAATATCATCCCTGTTATGTTCACGTTCATACTCCATTCTACCTTACTGAACCATGAAGTAAACTTAATTTAAGGGAGATTCTAGAGTTAGTTAAAATACCTGATCAGCTGTGAAAATACTAAATGTAAGATGCTATCCATCATTGCAAAGGTAATGTTGTTTAAGGACTGTATATGGACATAAGCCCGATCACACACTGGTATGTGAGGTCCTGTTTTGAAACCTTACCTTTTTTTTTTTTAGTATTTTGGCTCTAAAGTGTAACCATATGTTACCATGTTGTTTTGGCTCACATTGGTGTTTTTGCCACTGCAGGTCCATTTTGTCAATATTGGTCATACTATGATCAGAAAGAAGGGTTATCTGATGTTTGCCCATTGGCTAATGACCTGTGATTGACAAGTGATTAACCAGTGTGTATGCAGTTTCACATTCAGACCCGCCCATCTCTCGTCACACCTGGCTTCAAATTACTCATCTTTATATTTCAAAACATGACTTCAGAAATCGATGGATGACATCATGGTAGCCAGCGTCTTTGGCTAGCCTTTTTCATGGTCATTTCCCATAGAATCCCATTTTAAAAGGTATATCTACAGCCTGCTAGAGAAAACGTATTATTATGCTACACACACATCTGGCAAACAGTTACTCAGCTTTGTCTCGCTACCAATCTGTTGTCATTAGGATGAGAATCGCTATCACGAGGACATCTTTGGTGTCACCCTGCGCACCTACGAGGTCACCAACCGTATTCGTTCAGAGTCCATAGCCTACATTGAGGAGAGCAAAAAAGACTCAGATGAGTAAGTGTTCTACATTTCCAGTATTTTTTTGTTTCTTTTCATATTTAGTATGTTACAAAACTGTTCTGAAATGTCAGTAAAAGTCAGAAGAATCTTTTCTTTGGTAAAATATTTTTCATGGGTAAAATAAATGACTGATGATTCACTGTGAATTCATGCTAACTTCTAATTAATCATGAGGAAAGGCTTTGTGAAAATCAGTTCTTTATTTAATATTAAGAAAATATAGAAAAATGTATTCCATCATCAAAAAAACAAACAAATAAAAAAAACAGAAAAGGATTCATATCAACTATTTTTCTATTGATCATTCACTCATTCACATCCGTACAGTAAAATCAGGACCAATTACCACTGTGGAAAAGCCCATTCATATTTATGTCAATATTGCAACTACAAGAGCAGCTATATCTCAGAAACATTTGTAAGTCAACTTCAATCTGCAACCTGTAGTTGCTGGCGACAACAATGTGTTGTCATCACTAGCTTCAGATGAAAACAGAGCAGGTAACCATAGAAACCTGTGGAGAAGAGCATTTAAACTAACAGGATTAGAGTGAAAGCGAGTGGCTCTGCTCCATTTCTGTTTTTGTTTCCAGCGTTATTTGTGCATATTCAAGATTAGACACTTCATATACCCTCGCCATAAGAGCAAAACAAGGGCCCTACATAGCCACTATGGCTCATTAACCACCAACAAAATGCATCACAGACGATGGTTCCTGTGTGGATTGTCACTTGAATTTCACATTCGGCCATCAAAGCCCCTGCTTGCTGGATGAGTAATGACTGTAACATCTCTATTTCCATGTCTCTGTTGCTCTTTCTGTCTGTCTGTCTGTCTGTCTGCCTGCCTGTCTGTCTGTCTGTCTGTCCTTCGCACTTTTTTTCTCTTCAGGGTTTTCTGCTCGTAGGTCGATGAATCGACAGGCTTTCTGAAAACAACAAGACACAGCACCGCTGGTTTACTAATACTGTGCCAATTTTTGTACTGTAAAAAATGGGTTTGTTTGTGTTCTTTTTTTTATATACCATTTTAATGTTTCTGTTGGGCTCTGCGATCTTGTCTGTAGCAAGTTGGAAATGTTCTGTTCTTTGAGAATCTGTTTTTGCTTGTTGATGATACTTCCAAAAATGATCTAGTGTAATGACCTGCCTCATTGTGAATGCATGACCAAGACAATATATTCAAGAAATATAATATACTCTGTGTTATTGTTACTGTTAAAAGGCTTTTATTGAGGTTTTATATTTGCAAGGAAATGTGTGGCATAGATAGTAAACTTTCATTTCTGTGTGGATTAAGTCAACTTTACTTGTTGGGAAAGTATAAGGACTGCTCAAATATATTTGGACTGTTTTTCATTATCAATATCAATCTCTTTAGTCCTTGACTAAGAAAAAGAAAAGATGTATAGGCATGCAGACAGAGAAACTGAAGGACACGTGCTGCGGACAAATTTAACGTATTGACAGGTATCCCTGAATAATGAAAACATAAATTCTGCCACTGCCTCCATAAACAGATTACCTTGCTCTTCATTGGCAATTCTTCAAAATGCATCAGCCTCTGTGCGAGTGCCATTTTTCTTAGTGTGCTCATTCTGCCATCGCATCATAATCTTTTGGGTCCCAGGTGGTGTTTGCTGAAACTGCAGCACTAATGTGCAGGGCAGCCACTAAAGACCAAACGTGAGTCAATATATCTTAAAAATAAACTTCAATGATAAACTATTAACAAAAATATAGGTCTTGAGGGCTTTTTAATTTAACATCTAAATCGTACTATGTTCAATGTGGTATAACGTATTATAATGTGTTAAATTCTAAATGTCGCGGAGGATTTTTTTTATTTTTCATCAGCTGTTTGGAATAAGCTGTAGAGTAAATGACTAATCGGTGAGTAAATGAATAAGTAACAACTTAAAAGAATTGTTCGATATCATGGAAAATACATTAATTCACTCCAATAGGCTATCTCAGTGGCAGCTGTTTAAAACTTTGTTAAGATGTGTCCTAGATTTTGTTGTGTTTCATTGCAGCAAAGGTTGTCCAACTAAAACACAAGTCTGAAGAAGAAACGTATTTATGGGTACCTGATGTCCAGAATTAAAATGCTGCTGATATCAACAGATTGGTCTAGCAAGGCTGTTTCCCCCATTTCCAGGTCTTCTTACCCCTAATTGCCCATAAATCAAGTTTACTATTTTTACACTTTGGTTTTTGTACAGAATAAACTAATTAAATATAACATGTTACTCAGTGAGCTTTAATCGTGCCGTATTTGCGACCTTTGTAGAGAGCCTGTTTCCAGTCTGTATGCTAAGCTACACTAAATGGTTCTTGGCTGTAGCTTTGTATTTGCTGTAAAAACACAATATTGGTATTGATCTGTTCATTTTATTCTCAGTAAAATAGAAAGAGCCTTTTCCTTAAAACTCAAGTAATCCGTAACAAAACGTTGTTACTGAAGGGGAAAAGATGCTGCCCAGTTCGTATCTGACAGCTGTCAACTTGCTCCACTTATCACCTATTGAGCCTTTAAAATATCTATTTAACAGCATCATATCTCCTCTGCCTCTTGCCTTACATTAACACTTTGCCTACGTTTATGCATTCATCCTTTCAGTTTTTTTCTCTGCATGTTTGTGCTACCTTGTGGCTCACGCGCCACCCCTTCACTGTGACCTGACACCTGCTCAACGGCATCAGCACGCATGTGTGTATGCATGCATATGTGTGCCCTTGAAATTATCATAAGTGTGCGCATCTCTATATACGAGTGGGTGTAAAACATGCATGATCTCAGGTGTGTGTTTTTACATGATTATTCTACTTGTCTGTTACCTTGTCAAACTGCTTCGATTTTTAAAATAAGCATGAGTACCCTGCTCTGAGTCACACAAGCCTGCAGATTTAATGTTACAGATGGTGTTTTGGTAACAGAAAGCTGCCCACATGGCTTTTAGTTTTGATCGCAGCAGTTCGGTTCTATTGTTTTAAGTTCCAGCGAAGTTTCATCCAGAGACAAGAGGCAATCACACTGCCACTGTGGTCATTTGCTGCTTTCCAACGAGTCAGGGTTGTAATTTGAAAATGTATGTGCAGGGGCCACATTGTTTTTTTGATCACCCACTTTGCATTAACCTGTGGCTTTTTCTTGTCAGCTTATGTGTCTTGTTTATTCCCTTTCTTTGTCTTTATTTCAAATTAAAGATAGCTGTCAGCATGCCTAATTGATTTCATTGTGATTTTTAAATGTCCCTTCCAGTTGCTGAGAGTACTTTTTTGTTTTTCTGATTTTGCTATGTTATAGTTGGGAGATAATGGGTGGGTCCTATTTTCCCTGCTGTTGTTCATTTTGGATGAATGTCTGCTCTGATTTATTTAAACACATTTAGTTGAACTGGAATGAAAGCTGTCAAGAAAATGTCTGTTGTGTAAAATGTGCAAACAGAAAAGAATATTATATATAGCTTCTATACATATATATAAATATCAAAAGACAAAGTATAAACTATAAAAACTACCACTACAATCTTTTCTAAGAATGTATTTTGATTATGTAAATGAGCACTTTGATTCTGCTTGATTTAAAAGGAACAAAAAAAGGCCTATTCTTTGTCGTGTCTGTCATATCCTTTAGGTATGAGGGTAAAACAGCAGCATTAAACAAATGCATGATACTTTGTCTCCTGTTCATATTTAAAAAGCTCTGTCTCTTTACCAGCACTGTGTCAGTTAGTGAGACTGTTTTGAGCTTGTCTGGCCTGTCTCACGGGGCCCTGGACTGTAACAACTTTGTTGAGAGGTTCTTATTTTTCGGTGTTTGCGTATCGCTGCTGCTATGAACAACTCTGATCCAATCAGCCTCTGCTATAATGACCTTTGTTGTGTACTTAATTGAGGGTATTCCATTTAATGCATCAGCTGCAAGGACTTTGCATTTACTTACAAATAAAGAGAAACATTTACAGAATATGTAAACACATTTGCTTGGTTTGTTTTTCTTGTTTATATAAGAAAGAAACCAGAGTGGAAAGGTTTATTCAGCCAGTAGAAAGTGTTTAAGGTTGAGGCATTTTAGTTCGGGGGTGAGGTGCTCAGTTTATGAAGCAAACAATCCATTTACTTCCCCCTCCTCCTTTTCCTCCTCCTGTAAATGTTGGTTGTCATGGTTGAAAGAGTCGGCACTCAGAGTACTGAGAGTGCCATGACAACCTGTCAACAAATCAAGCCATCCAAACATGACAAAAGAACTCTGATTGGTGACTTACAGTCAGGTAGTGAAGTCCTAGCCTTTTTAATTACCACAGCAGAGTTTGCCAAGACCTTTAAGTAAGCTCTGTTGCGAGAAGACATAGTGCACCAAATCCTGCTGAAATTCAGTGCAGTGATTGAGCTCACAACGCAAATATTTTACTTGCCGTTTGGATCTAAAAGCACAAAAAAAGGACAGAAGGAAAAAAGAAAGAAATTACTAAGGAATTTCTGCATAAAGGTAGCAAAATAGTTGTCTTAGTATCAATATTACAGCTATTATCAGTGTCATGCTTCATGGGAAGAAGTTGGCCAAGCAGGTGCTGCTGCCGTCTGTGCTGGAAGACGATGACGCAGAAACAGAAAGTGGGAAGCTGCAGCTGGGGGAGGTAGGAAACCGACTATGCAGCCAAGTTTGCAAACTCTTGAGCAAGGGAAGTGTGAACGACCAGGTAGGTAAGATTAGATTCTTGAGACTGTTCAAAGGCAGAATTTCAAAAAGCTCGAGATTAAATAAGATATAGGAGACGGACTTTGGGTGAGAACTGAAAGCATGTTATAGACCTGTAAGAGCATAAAAGAGCATAATAGGTTTTAGAAATTGAGATCTTAACCAAATCTCTAGGCACGTCTAAGCACTTTCCTTGCCCTGGGCAAGGAAACACAGCCTCAAACGTACAGACTAAAGACCTGCTGCTTCCTTTTATAAACTGCTCTTTTGACCTGTGTACTCACATGAATGTATTTAAAAGAAGGGGCCTCAAAGTCATGTCCTTGTGTTTTAATTACACTTTTGGGTCCCACTGTATGAGAAATTCACTATCAGAGCTGTGCCCGAACATGTGCAGGACCTGTTCTGCTATGCTAACTAATTCTACTTATATATTCGGGAAATAACAATATAAAGCATCACTGACTGAGACATATGTGAATGTACCATAAGCTTAGAAATAAAAGGAGTGAAAGAGAGCAAAAATAGCTTGTGGTTGAAGAGGTTAAAGAGAGGTGGGAAGAATGGAGTGGGAGGATAGGGAAGTACTTTCAAAGATTATAAAAACAGAAGGATACGATCTTAAAGACACAAGCCCACACTGATGAACTAAACACTGTAGGTATTGGTTTTATTCTCCTGGCAGTAAAATCAATCAACTCTGCTCACACAGGCAGCGTACAACAGACAGGTTTGACGAGTCACGATGTCTTACTTTCTCATTTTCCATCTAGCCAAGAATGAGCCAGACAGAGGTTGATATGCGTGGGCCAAAAGACCAACACTCAAGCCCTGACAGGAACGTGCTAGACAGAGGCACAAGACACGAGGAAGACGAAGAAAAGGAGCCTGAAGTACAGGAGTGCCTGAGCTCTGATGAGGACTATGATACAGATTTGGAGCTCGAAGGTATAATTTAATTTTGGCAACCAAAAGGAGATCAATTGGGTGGGAATGTTACAATATTTTATCATGTTTTGATAGCAAGTCTTAATTTGCACTTGTTCACACCATCTAAGATAAGGCAAAGCCCTTTTGTCACCCATCTGTTTTTTTCCGATCTGCCTTTCCATTTCCTCAAACACCAAATGACTTTTAAAAAAAAAGACACTCCTACATGCACCCACCCACATATGTGGAGTCCTATTCTGCATGTTAATGATTTCATCTCAGTCTTTGTGTCAGGCTTCCTTTTCACCAGAAATGAAAACCATCTGGTATGAATGAGCTTTCCTGACAGGGCAAAATCAACAACAAGGGATATTTCAATGTCCCACTCAAAAGGTCCTTCAATGGGAAAATGTGCAATATCACTCCTTTTTACACAAAAGGTACGGAGCGTGAACGACTGAGACAGAGTGCTGTCTTTATGTTGCAGGTAAGGAGGCGGCATACGATCTGACGAGGCAGACATGCTATGTGACAGCGTGTAAAAAGTTCCGGGTGGTCCCTGCCTCTTATTTCCTGCAGCATATGCAAAATAGCACACTGGTTATGATGCATCGTGGCCTGGGGCCTCAGGTATAGTAAAAAATAAGACAACATTTTTAAAATTATTAGAAAGACAAAAAGGCTGATACTTTCATGGAAGGCTTTGGAGTTTGAGTTTCTGGTGACAAAAGAAAAGATTGTCAATAGTGCAGGGGAAGATGATTAATTTCTTTATTCTGTAGCTCTTTTTCTCCCTAAATGTTCCTATTTTATTATTGTTTTAAGAAATATGTTTATTGTTAGTATCATAAGTAATAATAATGCAGTAATGATAATAATAATATTACCAACAAAAACATTTATACATGTTATTAATAAGCGCATCTACAGTATTATGAAAAAAAAAAAGTATTGGGCCACCTCTTAAACCTTTAAATGTCATGATGATAGGGAGAATTTTTAAAGTGGTCTTGAACAGTTCTCCAGGGTTTCTGAACGTCTTTCAAAGGCTTTCATTGGACATTGGCTGCTTTTTCATTTTTAGTCCAGTCCTTTTACTTGACCATTTTCAGAAGAATGTTTTTTCTGTGTTTAGTACTGACCTATGAATCACTCAGGCACAATGAATCAATGAAACAGTGAACTCATTTTAAATTTTATCTTTAGGCACTTTGTTGCTATCAGTTGGTTGTAAAATACATTAAGTACAGGAATAAATTAAGTTAGCACAGTGATTTAGCCAGGTACAAAGCGAGACACTTTTGTGATACAGAAAAGTCTCACTTTAAATTCCAAGTAGCTTGCAAAACCATTAATCTTAGTTTGTAGTGCACCTGTGAAACCTACCCCTCCTGGAGCTGGGTTCTGCCAAAGGTTTCTTCCTGTTAGTCCTGTAAGTCTAGGCCACTACAAAACCTTCATTTTTGTCAGCTGTGGTTTTTGTGAAGACTGGCTGTGTATCAGGCAGGAGTAGGACCCAAAAGCAGGACATATAAACACAAGGGGTAAACTAAAAGCAGCTTTATTTAACTGAAAGTAGGTACAAAAGTCAGAAAACATGTAAAACCACATCAATGAGACTTCAGGGGCAATATACTGCAAGGGAGGGCAAAACAATGAGGAACAACACCACAAAAAACAAAGGGAGATTCTGATCATATATACATGTCAGGTAATTAGGATTAGAACACAGCTGAACAGAATCTAGCTAATGAGACAAGGTGGAAGGAGGAAAACTGAACATCGCATACACAGCACAGGAGACTATCAAAATAAGACAGGAAGTAACACACAGACCGAGAGCAAGACAGACACGTGAACTTAAATGTAATGGAATGAGTTTCCTCCATTTGTTGATAATGACTTTCACTCTAAGGCTTTGTAATTCTTTTTGGACAAATAAATGTCAATGATTTTGTTTCCCAGCTGTTCTTGACTTTCTTTAAGTCACTGCATGATTTGTTGTTTTTTCTATTTAAGCGATTTATTGATTTGACAGGTGTAGCAGTAATTAGGCAAAGGTATGGCTAAAGAAATTAGACTTAGCTTTTCAAAAAAATCAGTTTATTCACAGTTTATTCATGGGTTATAAATGGGGCAATTATTTTCTCACTTGGGGCCAGGTAGTTTTGGATAATCATCACATAAAAACTGCATTTTGTATCTACGCGGACAAATATGCCAAAAAAACCCCAACCCCAGAGAGAGAGAAAATAAATCAGGAAAGAGCCAGAAAAAAAGTGTTAGTATAAAACTAAACTGGTAGTTTGGCTGCAGCTGGCTGTTATTTTCAGTGATAGAAAGTAGTCAACTGGCCACTAGACACTACCGAGGCCCAGCATTTCCCTCGAACCAAAAAGCAGTACCAAGAGAGGAAAAAGCTGAATTTACATTTGCCAGGTGGCCAGGAATACAAAGATGTCCTCTGACCTAACAACATTCTGCCCTACTTCGTGTTGCAATTTAGTTCTACCCAAACAGTAAAATCAGATATTGCGATTTTAAGGTAATTAAAAGAAATAGTATACTGAAGGTAAAAATTTTAACTGCTCTCCATCAGCTTTGTATTCATTATATTCTGTGCAATTTTGGGATTTACAGTAATCAAACTATATTAA
Organism: Pundamilia nyererei; assembly: GCF_000239375.1. Lineage (NCBI taxonomy): Eukaryota > Metazoa > Chordata > Actinopteri > Cichliformes > Cichlidae > Pundamilia > Pundamilia nyererei. Next base: position 772,237 of record NW_005187528.1, read on the forward strand.
TATCGGAGTTAGAGTGTTATTACCCCAAAAACCACAAATTAAACTGGAGACTGAAACCAAAACTTATTTTTTTAAAAAAAAAAAAAAAGGGGGGGGGGGCTATTTGAATAATTGAGTAATCTAAGTAGTTAGAAGTTAGAAATTTAAAATTTAATTTAATAAATTCAAGTAGTTTTAGAGTTTTGTTCCAAACAGACCGCACCAGAGAAACAGCCGCACTTTGTTTAGTATAGTCCTTGCAGCACTTTATGATTTCTCCCTTAGTGCATTTCATTTATTAGACCTGTCAATCTACACCCTCAGCAGCTATGCCTGGAACATTTCAAAGCAGACAATACAGCTAATTTTTTTTTCACAGTTTTTAACCTTATCAGGGTCACTGAAAACATTTTTATCTGGTGTTAAAAAGTCAACACATCATTCAACATATTTCTTTCTGGCTTTAAACAGACTTTAAAGAGATGATTTTCAAGCTATTGAGGGTTAGGTACCAAAGAAAATGATGACACCATTATAAAACTGAGGTCATGCTGTATTAAAAACTGACACAGAAGGTTCAGGCCAACCCCCACAACCCTTCTCTTTTTGTGTAGAATGGAAGAATATCTCTCTTTTCTCTCCCTGGCTCACTCATCAGATCAGTTTCACCTGATGGAGGATATTTGAAATGAACCAACTGTGCAAAGGTCCTCACATGCATGTGAAAACATGCGTGTGAGTACCAGCTAGGCATGTTCAAAATCTTGTAACAGTATTTTAGATTAATCCAGGCTTTTACTCAGTGTTACTAATTCAAAGTCACATGGCTCCTTCAGGATAGATGATCATGAGATCTTTAGTAGTCAGTTCTGTGTCCAAGTCCAGCGCAGAGCGAGATTCAAAGATTTCAGTTCTTTTTCAAGGACACGGAACATAAATGGATCATCCCCAACACTTAATCATCTGTCTCCTATTGTGCTGATCCTCCTCCCAACAAAATACTTTAAACCAACCGAGGCAATCAAAACTTCAAAAGTTCACTGTGGTAGCAGTAGTAGTGATGCTACATTGTAAGTTTTATTAATAAAGTAAGCTATTGCTTCTTGGTGAGAAAAACACAAACAAATAAACACCATTGCATTGTTTAGATCATTTTCATTTCCATGCACTGACTGCAGCTTAGATTTTTTGAACAAGATGATGTAGCTGTAGATGATGTAGATGATTTAGATGTTGCTTATTAATTTGAAGAGCAAGAGCTTTAGCCAGCCTTAAAGTTAGATATTGTTGATTTTTCTTCTCTCCACTATTTTGTAAACCTAATGTGCAAAGTTTGCAAGCGTCCTTGGTCAGATTTGTGGTCAAGTTCTTTGCAGCTAACAGATACTTATCAAACAAAGCACGATTTGCATTTCACTGTGATGTTTTTCTTGTCTTAGCTAGTGGTAATGACCATTAAAGTTGCAGTAATGGATTTTTAGATGAGATAATAAAATATGCTATCAGGATTTTTACCTTAAAACATGTACCAAATCTACTCAAAACACATTAACACTAATATTGCTTTTCCTACATGATCTCCATACATTTGATTTATGCAGCAAGCGGTATTGTTAATTGTCACATTTTATCCTAAAGCCCCATTACGCTTTTCCTGCATCCCGTCTACAGTACTTGTTGTTGACAGCATTTGACAGTTCCGTTTGTAACAAGATAATCAATGTTATGACTTACCTGTCAGTTGTTTTCATTTTGTGGATACATAGCTTTGATGCTGTAGTCTGTTATATAGACCTCACCAATACTTACTCCAGTATTTCACCTCTTAAGAAAACAAGCTTCTGTTCTTCTATTTTCATTCTATTGATCTATGCTGATAGAGAAAACCTATTTAATTACATGGTCCTGCTAAACATTAGAGACAAGATTATTATAGTGTCACAACCTGAAATAAACAGATTTGCACTACATTTAGTATTAAACATTAACATTTCCATACATATACACATCATTAAGGTTTCTTTATTATTCTTACAATATACTCATTTAAAAAAAGAAGAAGCACAAAACATTCAACAAAACAAAATTTAAAATTGTATTTTTGTCAATTATGACCCCTATCTATCCCTAGTAATCGATACTAATTACTGTCCTTTTTTTCATAGTAATCAGTGTAAAATACCTCTTTGGTTTTACATATCCTACTGAGGGATGAATACATTCTTTCCAAAACTGAAACTGGTCAGGCAGGGGCTTTCAGCTGCTGCACAGTTTGACATTTTTACAGGCTTGCACTGCTCTATAATGGTGTAAATGAAAGTTATAAAAGATAAATTCATTCCTCAACCAGCTCATCCCGTAGGTTCCAGCACCAGGAACATCATTCAGACAGATTAAATTGGATTTTAAATATGTCTTTATCTGTCATACACAAAGGGTAAAATCAAAAAGTGTGACTTCCAAAGGTTATCTGTTTTATGTCTAGGAAATTGATACGCTTTTTAAATCTTACAGAAATTCACTTTGCTTGCATTTAAACGTGCTATACCCCGATGAGGCAGATTCTGTCCTATTTATCATCAAGTCGACTCAGTTAAGGCTTCATGCACTCAACTTTCTCATTAGCCATGCTAGAAACAATAATTTTCATGTGCTGTGAGTTTCATTTCTGACCTACGCCTCCACATCGCTCCCTTCTGCTTCATTTGTCTTGTACAGGTTTAATATTCCCCTCTCTCTCTCTGCCCACCTGTGTGAGTACATCTTTTAACAGGAATGCAGATAAGAATATATACTGCTGTGAACAAACAGAAGAAATTCACTTTGAGGATGGGTTGGGGGGGTATGGTTGTGTATTTTCAGGGCACCAAAGCACTGGCGGTTCCCCTGGTAACCAACACTTCAATACTGCGGCTGAACCTGCGAGATAATTGGATGGAAGGCATGGGTGGAGCTGCTATAGCTGAGATGTTAAAAGGAAATTGCTACATTACAGGTGGCTTTACTGTGATTTACTGTGGACTCAACACGTTGTGTTCTTTTTTTCTTTGTACTTTTTAATGGCAAAGGTGGGACCCCAACATCAACATATTCAACATTTTCCGCCAATAAATATAAAACACTTACCATCTCAAGTTTCCCTTTTATATCTGTTCTTTCTCATATTGCACTAGTTGTATGTGCAGTTTGGAACATGAGAACACTCTAAGGAGAGGAACACCTATATATGGTTCCTCTACATATCATTATACCGAAGCCTTAATGTCCCATAAGGTGAAATTTATCCTATACACAAGATAATTGTAAGAACAAATCATTATACTGTGCAAGAAATTTCAATTTCCTGTAGGAACATGTTACTTTGTTGCAATTTATAATAAGATCTTGTGCAAACAACTTCAGATGCACACAGTCACATATTAGAGACAACACAGCTAATCAAGTTTTAACTCAGGAATGTCACGTTGTTTTTATGTATTTTTTATTTTTATAACATATTATATATTTGTCTGATAATTTCCACATTTTGTCTGATCAGTTCCTAACAACATTTAAATTTACAATAATGGATCACACCGCAGTGGGGAATATATTTCATCACAGTCTTACTGAAAGTGCAGTAACTAGTTTACGAATATTCCTCCATTGTTATCTTCTTCAATGCTATGTGTCAACATACTGCAGACCAGCTACCTGAACTTTACCCCCACAAAGGTTGATTATCTCATTAATAAATTTACATCTTCACTGTATATGATTCCAGATACAGTAGAAAATGAAAAAGCATCAAATCACAAGTATTTGATTCTCTGGTATAACTCTCAAAAATGCACCATAAAAGAGATAACTTGTAAGCTGGAGTGGAAATTGTCTCACCAATTTAGAAGATCATCATTTAGCAAATAGTTTGTTGCTCTATAAAAATAAATAAATAAAAAATCCACAAAGCTAGAACATCTTCATCATTGATTGAAAAAATAAGAACATTTGAGTTGACTTCAGTAATTCTTCCAAATCATCAATGTGTTTTTTTAGACTCCATTCCTACAAAAGTGTTCAAAGAAGTCCTACCATTAACCTTTAATGCTTCAATCTTACACATGTCTCTATTAAGCTACATATCACGGGCCTTTAAGATGGCAGTAGTTAAACCACTATTTAAAAAGCTAATTATAGGCCAAGCTCCAACACTCTTATTATCTCAGAAATAGTAGAGTAGTTGTAAAAAAGCTAACTGATCATCGGTTGAGGAATGGTTAATTGAAAGAGTTTTAGTCGGGCTTCAGAGCTCATCACAGTACAGAAAGAGCTTTAGTGAATGTTACAAATTATCTTCTTATGGCCTCTGTTAAAAAGTCCTTGGGCCAGGGCATGCGTTACCTGCATGGGAGGAGCATGATTCCCCCAGGGGCCAACAGCTAATCACAATGCTCACCCATTCTCTCCTCGCTGTGGCAATTAAAAGTGTAGTCGGAGAGTAATGCTGCTGCAGGCAAGTTATGGACTTGAGTTGAATCGGACTAAGGCGGGCAAGTAACCACATCCTTACTTGCCAGAGAGTGTGTGTGTTCGATGTGGGCTCGTGGCAAATAAAGTTCTTCAACTCTGACATCATTCCCCGTCTCTGACCGGATGTTATTACCAGGGAACAGTACCGAATCACGTTTCAGAGATAGTGGTCCAGGGCGTCCGCTATAACAAGTGGTCCTCCGAGCCGGATCTGATCCCTGTAATAAAAGCATGGAAGAACAGCATGCCAGGAGACACCAGGCTCTTCCTGCCCATCTTCGAGGAGTGACTATCTCCCCCGGGGGAGATCATCACTTCCCAGATCAGCACACACTCCCCCGCCGCGTCGGAGACATGAGGAGGAGCCTGGTGGGGCTCATGGATCTCCTCGGTCTGAATCTCCGGTCACTCAGGATAGTTTCCAGTCTGGATGGGACATCAGGGATCGATGTGAAGAGGACACCGAAATGTTGCAGCAGGAGAATAATAGATTGAGAAGCGAGCAGAAAGCCTTGCTGGAAGCATTGGACCAGTTGCGATTGTAGAATGCAGAGCTGGCTAAGAAAAGTGACCAGAGAATGGGCCAGCTTCACCCCCAGGCTACAAATGAGACAGAGCAGTTACGTGAGCAACTCAACCACCTCAGCAGTGTTATTACTCAGTTGCAGAGTGCATGTGATACACGACCTCCTCAACAGTTCAAGCGAAGGGACCAGTCTGCCAAGCTGGATCGGCAGGCCAGTCCTGGCCATCACAGTGGAGCAGAGTCTGATGGTGGCAAGAAACTGCATGCAGCTTCAATCCAAGGAGTTAAGGGACACATTCTCCCAGGACTTGATATGACAATGCCATATGAGGGGGCTCTGCGGGAACCTGTTAGGCAGCCAGATTCAGCTTGTCAGCACCCTTAAGAACATATAGCAACACGCCGGCATTCTCTCGAAAGGTACGCTGTTCATTCCAGACATCTTACCCGTCCCTCGAAGAGGATGGCAGCATCGGTATTGGACACCCAGCACTCTCGACGAAGAAGTTGTGATTACTCACCTGAGGGTTTCACCTTGTCAGAGAGAAAACAGCATGCAGCATCATTGTGTCACCCTCGCAGTTTGGACAGGGATTATTACCGTTTCCCAGAGCTGCCAACTGGAGGTTGGGTTGCCCCCATCGAGAGTATGGGTCGCATTACCAGGCCCCTCCAAGACCCGCGCACTCGGAGTACTATTCGTACTCTAGATCCCGACAGCCGAGCCCGGTGGGGGGTCAGGAGCGCTATTATAGGGGGTCAGCACCTACAATCCCATATTTTGTACACCCAAATCCACAAGAGTTTGCAAGGCTGAGGATCGCATTGGAAAATAATATACCCCCAGCCGACGCAACAGAACAGTTTAAATTCCAAATACTGGTAGACCATCTTAAGCTGGAGGAGGCCCTGCTTATTGCTGACTCCTATAGCCATTCTAGGCACACTTATACCAACACAATGGATGCCCTCAACCAGGAGTATGGACAGCAGCATCAACTGGCACTCCAGCGTATAGCAGACTTAATGGACGGGCCACCTGTTATGTCAGGAGATACCAAGACCTTCAGGATGTTTGCACTAAAGGTAGGCTCCTTGGTCAGCATGCTTGCACAATTAGGAAGGAAAGGAATTGTGGAGCTGGAATTTGGGTCCCACGTGTCAAGGTTGCTTGAAAAACTGCTGCATGATTTGAGGTCCAGCTTCCGTCGATATATTCATCTTCAAACCATCCCCATTCCTACACTGACTGACTTCTCACACTGGCTTGAATATGAGCTGCAGGTGCAAGTCGACATGGCATGGTTCAGCTCAAAGAGAGCAACGTTTCTGATGGCAGAGGACAGGAGGAAGTTTACCGGTAAGACAACCACAATACTGTTGAACACTGAGCCCCAAGAATCTGGTGCTGCTCCAACAGTGGCAGCAGCCAAACACAATGGGAAGAAGTATTGTCCTTATTGCAACAGCGTCGATCACTCTTTAAACAACTGCTCAAATTTCAGACAGCTACACAAAGCACAAAGGCATCACTGGATCAAGAGTAACAACCGGTGCTGGTGCTGTGGGAGGACCCACCATGCTGCAGAATGCGATCTAAAGATGCGCTGTAAGACATGCAACCAACAACATCTCCTTGTCCTCCACAAACTCAATGACAGGTCCGCTAAAAATGTGCAAGCCGCCCAGGCCTCTTCTGCAACAACAGGCTCAGGTACTACACGAGTGGGAGAGGAAGAGTTGTACATTGACAAACCACTAGGAGGATGTAAAGTCCTATTGAAAATCAGTTTTACTGAGGAATGGCGATCGAGTCCTAGAGACTTATGCTGTCTTGGATGACGGGTCTGAGCGGACCATCCTTCTCAGCACCACTGCGCAGCAGTTAGGGTTAAAGGGGCAGCCTGAAGAATTACCGCTGAGAACCGTGAGACAAGATATCCATGTCCTCCAAGCGGAGGCTGTCTCCTTCAACATTTCTCCTGCTTCCCAGCCAAGATGGATCTTCAAAATCAACCGAGCTTTCACAGCCAAGACACTTGGGCAAGCAGAGCACACTCACCCAGTGGATGCCCTTAAGCGGAAATATCATCATTTCAGGGGTCTGGCGCTGCAAGAAATTGACAACGCTAAACCAGTGTTGCTAATAGGATCAGACCACCCGCATTTGGTCACCCCAGTGGAGCCAGTCCCACTCGGCCCCCCAGGTGGGCCTGCAGGTGTCAAGACACGCCTTGGCTGGACTTTACGTGGGCCAACTCAAGGTGTAGTGCAGCAGCTGAGAGAGCAGCAGTGCTACTTCACCACCTGTCAGTCCCCAGGTGTAGACCTGCTGCGAGATGTAGAAAGACTTTGGCAAATGGATGTGCTACCCTGGCGCAGTACCAAAGTCAGCATCAGGGTCACAACAAGACCAAGACGGTATTAAGCTTCTCGAGACTCAAACAGAGAGGGTAGAGATTGGGGGAGTTCAACGGTATGCAACACCACTCCTACGAGCTCCTGACATGCCTACCCTGTCTGCGCCAAAGGAGGCAGTACTCCCTCTGCTCCGCAGCACAGAGCGGAGGTTGTTAAACTCATCAGAGAAGGTCCTTTGCTACACAACTGAGATTCAGAGACTACAACGTGAAGGTTTTGTTGTCAAGCTTGAGCCTGGAGCTGACAACACTCCTGCTAGCTGGTATATCCCACACCAAATGGTGCAGCATAACGGCAAGAATCGAGTTGTGTTCAATTGCTCATTCCAGTTCCAGGGGCAGAGCCTCAATGACCATCTCCTCCCTGGACCTACTTTGGGGCCAACCCTCCTGGCAGTGCTTTTGAGGTTTCGACAGCACCCCGTCGCCTTCAGCAGCGACATCCGTAGGATGTTCCATCAGGTCCGCCTACTAAAAGAAGACCAGCCACTCCTCCGATTCCTCTGGCGGGACTGTAAACGTGACGACCCCCCTTTTGTATAGGAGTGGAGAGTACTCCCTTTCGGCACCACATGTAGCCCCTGCTGCGCTATCTTTGTGGAAGACGTCCGTGAGACTGTGATGCAATCATTCTATGTCGACAACTGCCTCCGGAGCTTGGCGACAGAGGTAGAAGCTAAAGTACTTGTGGAGAAACTACAGAAGCTTCTGGCTGATGGAGGTTTTGAGTTAAGACAATGGGCCAGTAACCAGCCCTCAATCATCAGCCACCTGCCCCCAGAGCTTAGATCAGACAGCGCTGAGCTCTGGATCACACATGGCAAACCTGATCAGAAAGAAGCTGCACTGGGGCTCCATTGGCACTGCTCATCAGACAGGCTGTACTACAAGCTCCACACTGTTGACCATCCTCAAGTGACCCTGCGCACAGTCTACAAGGTTTTAGCGAGTCAGTACAACTGACTTGGCTACATTGTGCCATACACCACAAGAGCTAAGATTATCGTTCAGCAGATGTGGGCTTCACGGACTGACTGGGATGACCCCAACCTTCCTAAGGACCTTCTCCAGGCCTGGAATGAATGGGAGCAGGACTACATGGATGTACTATAGATTGGAGGTTTAATAGTAATGTGTTCACAAGATTAAAACAAAAAACAAGCCCAATTAATCTTTAGATGGATATGAAAAGTAAATGAGTCATGTTTACTGAAAAACACTGAAGCCAGTGATACCATGCTGTTATCATCAGCAGGCTATCAAGCTCCATTGACCACTCTATCATGTTTATGTGAACGATAAAGATAATCTTTTTCTGTTGAGGCTGGCAGAATTGTTGCAAGTATAAAACTGGTTTAAACAGAACGTTTGACCTGATGACTTATAGAAAGTGAAGGTATCACTCAATACAAGATAATGGTGGAGGTCAGCGTGAATGTCTGTAAATGTGCACACTTACAAAATGTTTTACTGAGAGACACAAATTTTGCTTGAAGAAAACTCGCTTATTGGGATTCATCATTAGAGCAGTCTATCCAGTCTGTTTCAGTAAAAGCCAAAGCATGTTGCAGCTGCTGCTGGTGCTAGATAAAATATTAGGGATCAGGAGAAGTAGTTATAATTCAGTTTCGGGGGGGATAGGAATGCCTGTAATCTTGAACCAAATTGCTGGTCCAGTTGATTTGCTGCAGTTGAAATGCACATTGTCACTATATACTAAATGCATCATTTCTCAGTTACTTTTGTGTTTTGTGTTTTCAGATGGTGATAAGCCATCAAAAAATCCAACTTAATTCATTTTTAATTTAAAAATTAGTTGATTAACTTAAATAGTATGCAATAGCTAGGAAGGTCATTTCAGACACATTGCTATAGTAGTGAGAAGACCGTATCTAAAAACAGTGATTTATTTTTCAGATTCAAAAGCTTTATCAAATGCACTCCCCAGCTAAACCTATCGCATTTAAACTGAATTTTCCTCTACCTCCTCCCAAAGGAAATTTACTCCAAAAATAGAGACAGTATGTGAGAAATATGTGAAATTCAGAAAAAATAAAGCAGAGGAAATGATTCATCTTTTTTTGTGAAATACTGTACTGCAATAATGACAATTACCAAATGCTCAAAAACATTTTGAGAGTGCTATTTGGTCTTTTTGGAACCTTCTTGTGTTTAGTTTACTTGCCACTTTTATTGGTCTCTTTTCACCTTGCATGATGTTTCAATTTGTGTGTCAATCCCAGAGGTGGACCTGTCCAATAACAATCTAGAGGTTTATGGAGCCAAAGCCATAGCTGGCATGCTTAAAGAGAACAGCACCCTGGTGAGACTCATTCTGTCAGGAAACCATTTCACAGACCGGTCCACTGAACACCTCTGCCCAGCGCTGATCACCAACACCAAACTACAGCACCTCGACCTCAGCTACAATGCTCTGGGGGAGAGTGCAGGTAGCAAAGTAATTAGTTTTGTAAAGGTCTCATAGTTTCTATAAGGCTGTAGCCTTTCAAAGATTGAAACAGTACCCATGAGTCCAGTTTTTATTAAGATGATATTAAAGATTTGTGCAAGAGATACAGTTTTTCACATATTTTCCATTAACAGCACCAGATAACTGAACTTCAGGACCCAGAAATTATATGTTGCATCAATAAATCGCAAAAGACCTTAAGGCAGTGTGGGGAATAGGATGTAAATTCTTTGTCTTTGCTTTTCATCTTAATTTGGGCCTTTAAAAAAATCTGCCCTCTGATTTCCTGATTTCCACGAGAAACCAGCAGCAGAGATTAGAAGGCACAGACAAGATCCATTACTAATGTTGGCCTAAGGTGTAGCTGCTAGTTTTAATTTTGGTTAGCCAGATAGGGTTAAAGGGTTAACTGGGCAAACTGGAGAGCACAGTCCAAAATATTAGTGTAGACTACTATAATTTCCTATATAATTGTCCTGTAATTTCACTTACAGTGTAGATAAAACCATTGAAAATATAAGGCACACAACTATTTAAATACACTCATCGGTGCATAGTTTCCCTTTCCATCTTTTGAAGATAGTTTTTAAAGACAAGCAAAATAATTTATTTAAGGATTTTATTGCCTAAAATCAACGTTATTCTGTGTTTACTTTTCTTTTTTATCTGTACATAAATGAGTAGAACAAAATTGATATAGGATTTTTAAGGCCAAGAGATAACAATACAGAAAATTGTATATACATATTAGCCAGTATTCGTTTTTCTTTCAGACCCACAAAACATAAACAGATTTCCTAGCATTTGTTATCTATAGTTATTTGTCTAGAGTGCCCTCTGTTGGCCAAACTATGTAATGCCAATACTCATAACATGGCTAAAGAATGTTTCTCCCACTACTTACTTACTTTTTTTTTAATCACACGTTATAAATACTGATATCTGTAGATCAGCAAGTAGTAATATCGGCCTTTGTATCAGCCCACCCATAAATTGGTTGGATACCATCAATGATTATTTTCAATATGCCAATAGCTGCTGAAGTCATCGTATATGCTATTTTTGCTCTCTTTTCCATTTATAATTAATGTACAATAAAGGCCTGTGAAGTGACTATTACTGCAGATTTATTTAACATTAGGACTATACTGTATGTAAGCATGTAAGCAGAAGGGGGGTGGGAGAGGGGTTCTGCTGTCATAAAAGATTTTGCCATAATGGTGCAGCCTTATCTCCAAGCAGTCATAAGACAGCATGCAGCAGCAGATTGTGGCATTCAAAGGTCAAGCACATTTCGCCTTCATTAAAACCTCTTTCAATTATCATGCGGATGAGCTTTGTGACAGGCACCCTGTGGAAGAATGGCAGACCAGAGCACTGAGCATCTGATATAGATAATTGAAAATAAATCTACATGAGGGAAAGGGGACACCACCATATCTTATCGCTATGATTCATCCCCACATGCTCTATTCTGTATTCCTCAATGCTTCTGCTGATATGTCAAAGTACATTTTTATGTGTTTTAAGCGCACTCTAGCATGTACCAAAAGTGTAGCAGTCAAACACACTGACATTCATGCTATGGCATTATGGCTTTTCCAGCTGAGCACATTATCTTGAGTGATTATGAACCACCGAGTGTCATGCAGTTTTTTATATTTATGGAAAATGTCAGTGACATGATGAGGGGTATATATTTTTGTCCAGGATAAGTTACCTCTATAGTCGTCACTCAGTAAAGCGTTAAGGGAATATAGTGGAGATGATACAGTGCTTTGAAGAGCAGAGTTGTTGTTTTTTTAAAAACGTTTTTCTGACTATGTATAATAATTCATAAACATGTCTAAACTATCTTGTTACCATTTTTACACATTATATTATATTATATAATGTGTATCTAATATATTACATTAGATACACATTATAATTATTCATGAATAATGAATAAACAGACTCACTATTTCTAAACAAGCCTTTATATGAAGATGAGTACATTTCATTGTTTTAAAAATGCAATAATGCAACTATTTATTTTATCAAATTGCTCTGAATTATTCTTATGTTCATTTTCTATTTTCACAAGGGGAACACATGGGAGATGCTCTGTCTGAGAACACCGGGCTGAGATCGCTAAACCTGGCATGGAATTGCATTCGACAAAAAGGAGCAGCAATGCTGGCCAATGGTCTTGGGGTAATACACTTGGACATGAATGTGTAAACCCTAGATTAGCTTTCTGACCTTATGCAAGACAAAGAAGATCTAATGGTACAGTGAAAAATAAGACTAAAGTACATTGATTAGTTGAAGCCATCAAATAACAAATTATCCTAAGTTAAAATAGCGGTATGTCAAATAAAAGTGGCTAGAAATATCACATCTGGTGTTAGGCATAAATAATTTACCAGTCAAGTAAAAATATTTAACTTCATGTGCATAACCAAAAAATGTATACTTGAATCTAGTAACCCTCCATTTTCTAACTCCACAACCCCGTTACATCAGATTTTGCACAACTTTCCCTAAAGCTATGAAAGGCTTTATATAACTTCCTCATATCTGCATTTGTAACCAATGAAACCAGTAAAAAACAAAAAAAACATGAAAGTAAGTCCCTCTTTAAAATGGCCTTGAACTGAAAAATTGGGAATCCAATAAAAGGAAAGTACAAAAAAAAAAACCGTTTGTGAACTGTACCTTTGGCCACCCACCTTTGACAATATTTATACATAAAGCGATTTGTTTATCCGAATTGATAATGACTGAAATTTTGACTAAGTGGAGTGGAAACTCCCAAACCAGGGATACTTATCTGGTAAAAGAATTATAACAACATCACAATGATGCTACACTGACATCAAAACCTATTAAGATTAATAATATGGTAATTGCTAATTGCAGACGACATCTCATATCTTGGCTGACTCCCTTATCCTGCTTTGTGAAGCAGCCCCCCAGGCAGGTATTCATCAAGCATCTCACTGCAAGAGAAGCTATACAGTAGTTTTCCTTTCCCTATCTTATTGACCAACATGGCCAAGTGGACCCTGATCACTGGCAGGTGTGATTGATTCACACCCTGGCAGGGATTTTTAATTCAGAATCTACACTTCACTGTCATTTTTAAAGTAAGATATTTCTTTTGTTGAGATTTAATCTTGTTAGAGAACTTGTTCAAGTTGTCCCTTTAAGTAGTGATAGATTCTTTTCTGTGTTTCAGGAAAATGTTTTTCTTAGAATACTGGATCTGTCATTTAATGGCTTTGGGAAAGAAGGAGCCAGTGCTTTAGGACAGGCTCTTAAAGAGAACAATGTTTTAGAAGAGTTAAATATCAGGTATGTGTCTTTGTTGTGTTACTATCAAATGATCAGATTAGTGAGTAGAAATTGAGAGCTCAAGCCACGATCATTTTCACAAATTAGAATTCACAATCTTATCTTTCACATTGTTTATAAACTTCCTGGCGAGTTCAAACTACTCTTCCAGACTGATTCTAATCGATCTTAAATGGTGATTGCCCTTTTTCTTAAAGAAAGAAATCAAATAATCCAGTTTCCTCTGCCGTTTGCTTAACTTTTTTAGTAAAACAGACCTTGCTTTACAAATTCACTTGGATGAATAATGCCATTTAAAAAAGTAACACTTTATGATTGCTTCACTCACACTCCAACACACACTCTTGTTTTCTGCTTTTGTTTCTCGCCACAGTAACAACCGAATACCCCCTGAAGGAGCGATCCACCTCGCCATGGGCCTCAAAGTAAACAAGACAATCAAATCCCTGAATGTAAGCTGCTGAAAAGAGATTGGTTCTAGCTTCACGAGCAATGGGGGGCATCAGTGGATAAAATAGGATAAATAAATGGATCAGTGTACTTCATTTTAATGTAAATGCTCAAGCTGAATTGTCAGGTGCTCGGCTCAGCTGACTGAAAAAGTTATAGAGAACATGCTAAATTGAGTTAAATTCTGCCAGTCGGATACTGACTGCTTGTGCGCTCCTGTGTTCGAAATCTTTCATAGCATATGCAAGTTTTAAAATGTACGCAAACTAATGAACAATCCTTGAAGATTAATCAATTGAAAATTCTTTGATATAAGAAGCATCCAAATATTCCTGAAACAAATTATACTTTGTTTGAAAGCATAAAGGTTCACAATAAAATAATAAAATCATTGTGAGAAACTCAGACTAAGCAACAATAGCAGCAGTTGCTTCTTTTAAAATGATAGCATACTACCCAATTCTGAATATAGCTGAAATATTATTTTAACATGTAAATTAAATAGAATGCAATGTTTTCCAAATCTCATAAAGCAGAAAAATATACAGTTTTAAGAAAAATATTAGCTCACATTGAATTTGATGGCAGCAACAGAGCCGTAATTGTCACTGTGTGGCCCTGCTTCTTCTAACAATAGTCCGTAAACAGTCCAGCAGTTGGACTTTTGGGAGAGGAATGTTATCCCATTCTTATCTGGTAGGATTTTAGCTGCTCAGTAGTCCTGGGTGGTCTTTGTCATTGTTTTTTATTTTTTCAGCTTAAAATGCTTTCAGGCGGTGAAAAGTCTGTGCTGCCGGCAGGACATTTAAGCACTTGTACTCTCTTTCTAAGAAGCAATTGTTTTGATAGCTGCAGTATATTGTTTTTAGCATTGTCTTTTTCAGACCTTCTTAAAAAAGATGTTGTTTGGATGGCAGCATATTTTGCGCAATAAATAAAATCTGTTTCAGTCTTGATGATTCCTTTCCAGAAGCACGAGCTGCAATTTCCATAGGCATTGATATACCCCCATACCATCAGAGGTATGCAGGATTTTAAACTAAGTTTTGATAATAAGTCAGACAGTCCCTCTCCTCTTTAATCTGAAGGATGCAGGGCCCATGGTTTCCACAATGAGTTTCAAATTTTGACTTGTCTAACCACAGAACAGTTTTCCACTTTGCCTCAGTCCATTTTAAATTAGCTTTGGCTGACAGAAGATGGCATTTCTGGATAATGTTCACATATCTTTGCATCACAGAGCTTTAACCTGAATTTGTGGATGGCACGGCGAACTGTGGTCACAGAATTCTGGAAGTGTTCCTTAGTTCAGTTTCCCTGATAGACACCCTGTCTGTTTTTAAAGACAGTGCTGCTCTAAGATACTCTTTTCATACCTAATCATTTTCCTGACCTATACTCAGTTTTTCCAGATGTTTCTTTCTAGTAAGCTATTTTTTTTAGCCTTTTTTTACTCCTCTTTGGAGACGTGTTGCTGAATTAAAAATGGCATAATATTCTTCATGAAATAGTAAAATGTCTTGGTTTAAGCATTTGAATTGTTTTCTATCTTCTACTGTGAATAAAATATGAGTTTATGACATTTTTACATTTCATTACATTTTTTGCTCTCTGTTTTATTTTGTTTCTGTTAACATTTTCATTTTGGAATTGTGTTTGCACCTATACTGACTTCATTATTTGAAATGCTGGTTTCTCATGAGCGAACTGACTCCA
>NW_005187528.1:788244-873222 GCF_000239375.1 Pundamilia nyererei
AAAAACAGTTTCCAGTTTTATGGGAATTACAAGTACAGCTTTCTTGGCATTAAGCAGTATAACAGCAAAGACTCCAGGAAGTTATTGGTTCCTTCCCAGAACCCACATAAACAGCTAATTATCATTTTTACAAAAAAAATTGCATTCAACTAGTTAATTATTGAATTTCATAAGTGCTCTTGGCTGGACTTGGCTAAGTTAATTGACTAACTTCACGGGAGCTGAACAGATGTGAGAAGTGTACCGATTTTGGCATTTAAATCTCCACCAGAATAAGAAAACATGATGAACTATTTTTTGTACATAGCTTCACTGAGGAGATATGATGATATGAAGGGTAGAAATATTTTTTAAAGTCAATAATAGGAAGGTTCTTCATCACTTGCCTATCCAGAACCTAACAATTTTTGCTGTTTTTTCTTGTGTACTGTGTGTAACCAGATTGGTAGGAACCCCATCCTGAATGCTGGATGCTATGGGATCCTTAAATCTGTACAGGACAACCCAGATTCAGCCTTGGAGACTTTAGACTTTTCAGTAAGTCACACATCTTAGGTCCTTGACATTTTTTCCAAGTGTTCTCTTATTCACTAGTTCCTCTGTGTATCACTTTCTCTAGGACATCACAGTAAGCCGGGATTTTGAAAACCTGTATACAGCAGTGAAAGAAATATTCCCTGCGCTTAGAGTAGATCATGGGGGCCGCTTTGGCACATTCAGCAAAGCAAAAGCTTGAAAAGTGTTACTGTAATTGCTGTACTTTTATGCCAGCAAAGATGGAAGAAATCTTGTCAAAGCCCTATGGACGTTTTCATCAACAGATAAACCAAAGGATGCATGCCTGCAAAAATATAACTTTTAAAAAGATGTCGTTTTTGTTGTTAAAGAGCCATGAGAGCATATCCTTCTGAATAAAATGCACTGTGAATAAATAAAACTTCTTAAATACCCAATCAATTGAAAATAAAAGCAATTCAGATGCTCATTTTCCAGTAGAAACACCATGTGTGTAGTGTTTAAAACAAATTTATTTGATGAAGTCATAGAAAATAGGCATAAAATAGAGGTATTGAGTATGATTCTTTTTAGATATGATCTGATTTGATGTTATATAATGTCAGTGGGTAGAATGATGGAGAGGATCAGAGAGCACTGTATTGTGTATGAAAAGAAGTGAAAGTGGGTTGCACAAAAAGGATTTAAGTACTGCATGACTAGTCTAATAGAAAAACCAGCTTTGAAAGAACAGTCCACTATTAGATAAGAGACCTGTTTACTGAGGCAGGACAACTCGAGCTGTGTTAGATACATACAGTGAGCTGTCATTTGTATGCATGTATCTCTCCCACACACCACTAAATGATCTTAAGCCAAGTTATTTTATTCCAGAACACTGTATGTAATATGTAATGTATATGCATTTGAATACATTTGACAACTAATTGGTTTATTTTGGGGCTTTTTAATAGCTTGTAGGGATTTGGGTCATCTTACGACTACATTTGCATATTTTTTCATTAACAAATAATCAATACTTATTACTATTACTACTTTAGTTACATATGTACTGTATCATAGAACGCATTAAACCCTCTGATCATTTGGCTGCATGCATCTCTTCCATACAACATAAAATGATTTTGAAATCAGTCGAACTATTGCATATGTGATAAACACTTACTGGCACAACTTCACCTCCTTCCAAAGTACATGGAGAGGAGCGATAGTCTAGAGATTGAAGCTTTTGTTGGGGGTCACAGACAGAAACCCATAAATAATAAAGTTGTTCTTCATACAACAAGTTGCTACAGGAGTTTCAACCTCTTTACAGTTTTTTAGGTGCACCTGTTCAGTTGCTCTTAATGCATACACCAACTACATGGCAACACTTAGCTATGTAGACATGGTCTAGAT
Source organism: Pundamilia nyererei (assembly GCF_000239375.1). Lineage (NCBI taxonomy): Eukaryota > Metazoa > Chordata > Actinopteri > Cichliformes > Cichlidae > Pundamilia > Pundamilia nyererei. The sequence continues at coordinate 790,159 of NW_005187528.1, forward strand.
GACCTGGTGAGGATCAAACCAACCAACAGGATGAAAAAGAATGGGGATTTAAGTGTTTTTGAACGTGGTATGGTTGTTGGTGCCAGACAGACTAGAAACTACACTGGAACTTTTCTGTATAACCTAAGGATTTCAGAAAGAATGGTCAGGAAAAAGAGAAAACGTCTCATGAGCATCAGTTCTCTTGGGGGGAAAAAACCATAAAACTGAGCTATGCAGAAGAGCGTCTAAGAATTGCATAACAAGTTAAACCTTATGGACTACAGCAGCAGATGACCTCACCAGATGCCACTCCTGAAAACACAAAACTAAACACCAAAATTGAACTAAAGATCAGAAAAACATTGTCTGGTCTGAGAGTGTGGCATATGCAACATGAAAGCAATCCTGCCTTATATCAACGGTTCAGGCTGGTGGCAGTGTTGTGGAAGATCTGGACCCCTTATTTCCAAATGAGCACCAGCTGGTGGAAAAGACTCCCAAAAACCACACAGGCTGTTGTTGCTGACCATGTTCATGCATTTATGTAGGGTGACCATATTTTGATTTCCAAAAAAGAGGACACTTGGCCCAGTCACGAAGAACTTTAAGAATACTGTTTGCTTAAAGAAAACTTTAACATATTTAAACGATGCCTTCTCTGTGCTGTTATGTGAATGGTGAAATAAAAAAATGTCATATAGGCTTTTACAAGTCAACAAGTGCAAAAAAAGTGGAGGGTTGGTCATCCTAATTTATGACCACAGTGTACCCATCTTCTGATGGCTGCTTCCAGCAGAACAATGTAAAATATTACAAACTTTATATAATCTCAAACTGGTTTCTTGAACATGATAGTGACTTCACTGTACTCAAAAGGCTTCTACAATCACCACATCTCAATCCAGAGCACCTTTGAGACTTGGGGGATCAGTAGGTCCACATTACCCATGTGCAGCCGATAAATCTGCAGCAACTGTGTGATACCGTCAAGGTGTACCAAACAAAGTGGCTGGTGTAATGTATATTTCATTTTTAATAATCCTGAAATACAGGGAAGATAAGTACCTCTATAATTATTAACTTGTGACTATAGTTTTATTGTATGCGTTTAGTTCTTCATTTAAACGCATTTATCATTTAAAGCACAACATACGCTGATCTACTGGATATTAGATAAACCACTGATCTTTTGGATTAAAAACGTAGCGTGTGACGTAGGATCAACTAATTGGGTCTGATCGATTGTGCATGTGCACTGGCTCGCTCTTTCACGTGCGTTTTTCAGTCTGTGGCTAGCTGACTCAGTAGTTTTAACGTGACTAGCGGTCACATCACACACACACACACACACACAGAGGTAAACATTAACCAGCACAAGTTGTTTGCGTGTTAAAGAAACTTTTTGCTGGAAAGAAGAACATGGCGACAACTAGGTCTGTTCAGGCTAAAGGATATTTGCTGTACAGGTAAGCTATTGCTGTCAATCTGCACGGAACCAGCAGGTAAACCAGTTTTTGCAGATATAGGAAAACATGTGGACCCATTTAAATAAATGAATTGTTAAAGCAGCAAATGGCAAACGGTTAAACATTATTTTTCGCAATTCAATATCTTTTATGTTTTCAGACATATTGCATATGGATATATTGTATCTCTACATTATGTTCCTATGATACGTTTATGTTTTTCAAACATGGTTTGATCACTTGGAGGACCTCTGAACTTTGTCCTGTCTGAACTTTTTTGCCTCTATAGGGTTACGTAACCACCACTAGGATAACTGGGTCCCAGCAAACTGAACATGGGGCCGATAGCATGTTGTGTATGACACGTACTCATCTGAGAGTAGGATGATCAGATGTCTCTGTTTATGTTGGACAGCACAGCTCTCCCCTTTTCTTTTCTTTTTCTTTTTAATCCATTGTCCCACACATTGAGCCAGGGCCCCACTGAGAAATCCTAAGCTTTGCTGATTTTGGTAAATATGGTGGAAAGTACCTCAAAGAAAATAAAGTGACAGTTTATTCTGGTAAATACAGTTTTTGTCTGGATGCAATTTTGGATTATTATTATTATTATTTTTAAACAAGGGAAGATATAGCGTGTTGTGACACAGCATCTGTGTGTCATAATTGGCTAAAATGGTCAGATATTGCTCAAAAACTTAAGCTAACCTATGAATATCATCCCTATTGAAATCCAGTGATCGTTACCAGATAGAACAGCAGCTAAATAGCTATTGAAATAAAAGAGAACACAGGAGTATATAAAGCACGAGACGTAAGAACAAACTTCAGCTTTAATCCTCTATTGTATTTACTTAGAACGAAGTAGGAAAGTTTGCATTTAAATATAATTTATTCAGCGTATACATGCTAAAAGCTAAGCTGGTAACCTACACACTTGATTGCATGTTTAAATTGTTTAAGTTTCCCCAACATTGCTGGCATGCCCCACATTGTCTCACACAAACACAATGTTTTTACCACATGTAGTTTTGTGGGATTGGTCAATTTATCTTTAGCATATGATTTAAATATTTCATTTAACATTATAATTTGATTTCCTTTTATTCTTGGCCATTTTTCAGCCTTATCCATCAAAACTTTGTGGCTACTAACAAGTTTCTACCTTAGGTAACACACCTCCACAAGACCCATGATGACGGCCTTTCATCAGAACCATTCAATAACAGCCAGATTTTAGAAATGATCTGTCCTGCGGCATTGATTTTAGAGCCAATGAAAATGTTGTCTCACTATGTGGGATGGGGAACAAGGGATGAAAATGTTGTGCAGTTCCACACAAAGTGGGTCAACGGGTTACCATATTTTTTTGTGCCTCCATCCAGTACGCATTTGCTCCGTCACTGACTGAAATGTTATTCAGAAAACAAGTCTTTGGCTTATTATATGCTTTGTTATTGTTGATAGGGTGCCATGGGAAATGCATTTTTAATTATAGCTTCCAATTAAAGCCATTGGCCCATGGGGTTATTAAAAGAAACGTCCCACTGACCTTGAAAGTTTTAGGACTTTAGAATGACAAAACAAAGCAAAAGACTCAGCAGATGACTTTGCAAGTACTAACTTGAAACATAATATGGCTTCCTAATCCATTAGTGGGGATACACCAGCCATACAGTATGAGGCAAATCCAGGATTTGAGGTTAATGTGACATTGTATTAAAATTGGGAGTTTTATAAAGAATTACAAAGGTCCCTGAATTTCAAATGTAGCTGAGTTTAAGTATGTTTGTCAATTTTACTGTCACTTTTCTTAATGAAACTGCTGTTTTACTGTTTGGAATAATTCATATCACCTGTACTTCTCTTCTTTTCATTGGAACACCTTCTAAAAGTACAGCTTTAACACTTGACAGATTGAAGTTTTACTTCTCTGCTATGTGGGGAAAGAAACGGCTAGGTTAATATTCAAATACCATTTGGAGCCTCTTGGATAGTTCCAATAGTTGTAAAGGGAATAATATTACCCCTTTATCCACTCCAGAGTGGGTGAAATAAAAAGGTTTTATGGTTGAAGACACAAGCTGTAGCATTCAGCCCACTCACTCATACAGTATGCATATTTTTCATATCAAAGAATATTAGCATGACTATCTTTTAGCCCATATGTCATGCACATCTCCATGTTCCTTTTTAAGTTTTTCTTTTTTATATTGACAACTTCTGGGTTTTTATGTTTTTGCTCCGAGCTTTTGTGAAACTTTCTTTCATCTTGTTTCTGTGTAGGAGGTTTTCAGAGAGCAGCGACAAAGGCTGGTTCCGATCCTTATTTGTGCACAAAGTCGATGCCAGGAAAGATGCTCACTCCAACCTGCTTTCAAAGAAGGAGACCAGCAACTTGTATAAGATTCAATGTAGGCCTACACCTTTTTACTTACATAAAAGCAAGGGTTTAGTTTCTTTAAGTGTTGGGTTACAGAAGGCCAAAGACAAGTGCCTGCGATACACTTACATCACATTATTGTGACATGGATCCTGTATATGTCTCAAAAGTGAAATAAATCATTTAAATGGAAGGCCATATGACCTCAAAGAAAACTGAAAACAACATGAGAGATGAAAATGGGGCTCCTCTGCAACAGCTTATGCATACACAAAACACTGACAGCAACAAGTAATTCTAAGATAAGATGATGTCTCATGCCTGTAAACTTTAGTGACATCTGAACAATTTGTCTGGTTTTCTTTTAGTCTGCAGAGGTAACTGTTTCTGTCTCTCAAACAGAAATCTATCATTCTCTCGGGGCTTTGATCTTTTGTGTTGCGTACATCACACCGCACAGGAATTTCAATTTGAACACTCTATCAGCCGTTGCCTATAACCTATTGCAAGTGAATCAGTTTTGTATATCAAGTCTTTGCTGAATCGGAGTGTGAAATTACTTTGTTGAAGAATTTGAATGTTGCTTTTATTTTTTATTTTTTTAAATGCATCCATTTCTGATAGGTTTCTCTCTGCCTTTTTTCTTTTTCAGTTCATGACGTCAAACCAGAATGCCTAGAAGCATACAACAGTCTGGAGTATGTACTGATACATTTGAAATATTTCCTGCATCTCTGTCAGTCAAGTTACGTTTTCAGTGCTTTACTTTCTTTGGATTTCTTTCAGCAGTGCAATAGACAAGTGTGCTGGACTAATTAATCAAGATATGGTCTGAACAAAGTTAAAATCAGATGAGCTTCATGATTTAAATGTATTTAAAAAATGAAGTGAAGATACAGCTGAGTTTATATCTTGGATGGATTTTTATGCTTCCTGACTGCCCTCTAGTTGGTTTTTAAGCTAAAGTGAGAGCATTTCCAAACAGCATACACCTTCATTAACTTGTATTTTATTTTATTTTATTTTTTGCTGGCTTTAGGGCTGAAGTGCAGAAAAGACTTCACGAGGACCAGGACTACCCGTGTGAGGTAGTTGGAAGCTGGAATACCTGGTATGGAGAACAAGATCAGGCTGGTAAGCAGTAAATGCAAAAAGACACCTTTGACTGATCACTGCTGCTTTCCTCTATCAAGTTCCCATAAAACACAATTTCAGTGGCTGACTTTTTGCAAAGCTTTGCAGACACACAGATGCTACCTGATGACTCACAACCAGCACTTCACCTTCTGCATATATGATAAATTAACGTGATCATTTAAGTGCATTGCATACATAAAAAGCAGTCAGTAACTATAAAAAGTAATTGCATGGTGATGGAGGTTCTTTATCTCTTAGTTGTGTGGGTGGCATCAGACCTTATGCAGTGCTACAGTGACATCTGCTGTTGTTTTTCTGCAGTGCATCTGTGGCGATACAGAGGAGGCTACCCAGCTTTGACTGATTGTCTGCAGAAGTTGAGAGCTAACAAGGCATGCTGTGACCTTTTTAAACGTCTCTTATTCAGTCAACATTGCATACAATACATACAAGGCCTTTGATTTTCCAGGGGAAAATTGCTTATTTTGTTGTTTTAATTTGTTGGGGTTTTTTTGTTTGCTTGTTTTTTTTAAGTAATAATTTTCTTTAAATGTTAATGTGTTGTTTCTGTGGAGAAAAGGCATTTCAGAGGTGCTGTTTTTTGTTTGTTTGATTTTTAAGATATAATATTAATATTCACTTTTTAGTGTTATAAACAAACATTTTATCCTTTTTTAGGAGTACTTAGAGTTTCGGAAGGAAAGGGCCAAAATGTTGCTTTCAAGACGAAATGAACTTCTTCTGGAGTTCAGTTTCTGGAATGAACCCCTTCCCAGACAAGGACCAAACTTCTATGAAATGCGCACCTATTACCTTAAGGTATCTATTTATGCTACACATTTTTAAAATGCATAGCTTGAACATGTGTGACCAATACAACATAAATACTGTTTGATTTGTAGGAAAACTAACAAAGCAGTCTGTTTCTGGGTTTCCCTAACGTCACTTTTATCTTCAGTAAGCAAGTGAGCCTCTTCAATTTTATTTTTATACGTAGTCTTCCATTTCAGAAGCTCAAAAGTAATTGGACAGTTCATTGACGAGCAGTTTTATGACGAGGTGAGGCCTGTTCCCATTTTACTCCAAAATAATGGGAGGATAAAATTGTAGAAAAGGAAAGACACAGCTCACCATCCAAATCATCCCACGTTGTCTGTCAAATATGGTGGAGGCAATTTTGCATATGGGCATGGAGGCCTGCTAAAGCATGCTTTTTATCTACTGAAGATAGAACTGAAGACAGAGAGACCCAGAAACAAGAAGCAAATGAAGGTGACAGCAGGAAAGGCCTGGCAGAACATGACATCTGCTCTTTAGATATATCCTGATTACTTGATTTGAAATCTCCTGTGGTGATTTACAAAGGCAAAATTACAAAAAATATACACATCTGCATGTTGTATACTATTTTTAAGTGCATGGCAGGGTCCACATTTAGCAAAATCTAGATGTATTAGTGTACTGTTCATGTGCTGTTCATGTGCTGTTCAAACAGAAATAATATAACTTTGGTAATCCTGTATAACTGTTAGTGCAGTTTTTATAAATTTGTTACATAACTAGCATAGTTCTTATTCTCGATGTTTTCTTTCCATATTTTTCAGCTGCTTGTCTTGAACAAGTAATCCAATTCTCATCTGTTTGAAGTAGTCATATTTTTTTCACCTCTGGCCTATTCTACAATTTTGCCCTTCCAAGGTTTCCTGCGTAATTTCAGCTCACTTATTCAGACCTGACTCACTGAATTGAAGAGTGTCACAAGTGGAGAGAAGTTCAAAAACAGCTATGATAAAAATCTGTTTACTCAATGCTCCAGTTCTTCTTGCATGCAGGCTTGTGACACCCAGAGTTCTCTGATCAGTTAAAAAAAACAACAACAAAAAAAAAAAAAAAAACGTAGCTATGAATAATAGATAAATAGTGCTTTCAGTCTTTCAGTTCTATGGAAATATGATGGTGGTAATGTCATAATCTAGTTTCAAACCTATTCTAATTAATATTATACTTGTGCTTCAGCCAGGAACCATGATTGAATGGGGCAATCGCTGGTGAGATACGTTGAATTTATTTAAACATGTCATTTGTCTGAATCTCTTTCAGTGGAAGTGAAAATATCAGAAGTGTTTCAGTGATCTTTATACTAAATAAGATAATGTTTTGCAACAGGGCGAGGGCAATCAAACATAGACAAGAAAACAATGAGGCAGTAGGCGGTTTCTTCACACAGATTGGCCAACTCTATGTTGTTCATCACTTGTGGGGTGAGTAATTAAGCACTCTACACTTAGAACATACCAGTAAGATGAGGTGATTGACTGCTGTATGTTAAAATGTCTGACAAGTTTGGTCTGGCTGAATTTCAGCTAACTGAATGATCCTGCATACATTCTGTATTCTAATGAATCACTAAAGTTCAGTGTGACGGTTCCAACATAAGCCCGGGTGTGTCAAACATCAACAAAGGATGATTTTACACTCGACATAACATTTGGACTTTTGATTGCATCTTGGAACAGGAAGCGAGTCAATCAAATTATTAAAGGTGTTTTAAGAGTGGTTGTCCATATTTTTAATATCATCTGAACTCTGGTTCAGATGATATTAAAAATATCAAGCCTCTGGGCTAGAATCATAAATTTCACAAATTTTTGAAGCCTGTATTATCTCAATGAAGTAAGGGCATTCAGACAAAGAGCTATGGCAGTGTGTTTCTTTAAAATGACAATAGCATGAGGAAATACTGAGACATATTGTTGTATTGCAAATATTTTCCATATGACATGTTTGGCTGTTTTATTCACTGACAGACAGAATGCACTAATACTTGAAATTCAAAACACACGGGAAGAAATATTTGGGTGGCTTTTTTTACGTTGATCAAATTGACCCATATGTGACCCACAAACTACATGTTCGTACCTGAAATGTGGTAGAACAGGAGATTCACATCATGTACTGCACGTGCAGCTGATGAATTTGCAGTAACAGTGCGATCCTATTACCGGTATGTGAAAATGGATCGGAGTGTTTCCAGCACCTGGTTCAATCTGTGTAGTTAAGAATTGAGTTTTGATGGCAAAAGAGATTCAGCCTGATGTTAGCAAGGTTGCCAGTGAATGAAGTTGAACTAATGAAGTTGCCAGTGACTATAAATTTTATCCACACATAATGCGATGTAATGTGTGTGTGTGTGTGTGTGGTGGGGTTTTTTGCTTTGCTTTTTTCGTTGGAATTTTTTTTCTTTGCCGTCTTTTGATAGCTTACGAAAGCCTCCAGTCCCGAGAGGAGACAAGAAACTCTGCCTGGCGGAAAGAAGGATGGGACGTAAACGTGTATTATACAGGTAAGAAAGAAATGCTTCACCCAGATGCCTTAAAAACCCAATGTTTTTGTCAGGGCTTTATACCTCGCTGATTATTTTTACCTGCAATTATATTCAGCAAAGTTGAGACTCGTAGATCACCAAACTTTTTTTAATCATAGATGCCTCCCAACAACTTTCTGCTGAAATGTTTAATGTGGTCTCTGTACTGGATCTGAAATCTGTATTTCTTTGAAGTAGGGCTAAAATAAACCTTCAATGTTTTCTTTAAATGTTTGCCACACAATCAGAAAATTATATAATTCTGCCTCCCCTCCCCCATTGTTGTTATTGATGGAGATGACAGGATTGCAGTAATAATAATAATTTTTTTTTTTTTTAAATCGTAATTTATTAGTCATCCATGGTAATGAGACTTAAGCAGTATGAGCATCAAATTATAAAATGATACTGCCCAGCTTGAAGAATTTTAAGAGCTGTATGTTTGTTGTTTGCTTTCCTGTTTGTTTATTATTACAATTGTAATTTTCGGTATATCATTTTCTAACATGTGTCTTTCTGTCTGTCCTCAGTGCCTTTGTTGCAAAGTATGGAGTCAAGAATAATGATTCCAACTAAGAGTTCACCTTTACAATGAGAAAGCGACTGAGACTGCAAATAATTCAATGACCAAATTTTACTAATTGTAGTTTCCATTTCTTTTGTATGATCTGTGTTGTTACTAAAAGCATTGAAGTAAAACTTCTGATTCCATGTTTGTGATATTGCCAAAGTCAAAAGTAGTTGTACAATTTCCAAGCACATTCAGTATGAAGAACATGAAAAACCAAGATTTGCAGGGGTTTAGATAAAACGGGGGGAAAACACAAGAGAAAAGGTGTTTGTGCGTTACGGTGTTATTGAGGAATTTTTACCTTCTGATTTAGTGGAGTGAAGTGAGGTGTGTTTGCTCTGTTTTGATCATTAATTGATGTAACGGAACACATATTGGGGGTTTTGTTTGTTTTCTTTTCCACAATAAAAATTTTTATGATAGTACTATTAAATGTACATGAATGACTTAATGAATGAGATCATGCTAAGTTGCAACAGTGAATGTAAAACAACCATTTGATAAAAAAAATTAAAAAAGCCTGCCTCACTGATTGTACTTGAAAATTAAGTACATTTCAATTTTGCAGAATTGAAATCTACTTAAACAGAATTTTTTCTGTTTATGAAAGTAACAGCTGCAATTATTTGATAAATGAAAACTTTATCATATAAGATCAAATCAATAAAATATGAAGATAAGATCAATCAAGAAACTAGTCAGTGAGTTCACCTGTAGTCTATGGCCATTAAGGTCGCAAGAATTTTACTCAGAGGTCAGGTTCAACAAGCATTTCTTTATTGACCTTTGGGCAATGTTACAGACACAGAAATATCCTTTATTGCCCATACTTGGGAAATTCACATGTTTCAGCACCAAAGTGACAGGCGGATACAGATTCTCACAAAAGTAAAGAATATAAAATAAAAAAACAAGAAATGGAAAGCACAGGGCAAATTTACAATGTAAGAAAAAAAATACTGTATACTTATTAAAAATATACCCAGGCTCAAAGAAATGTGCAGCTGAGTAGGATGGGTTTTTTTTTCTTTTACAGAAGTACAAAAAGTGCTGTGAAAAGTGCTTAAAAACAACAAAGAGACACACTTTACAGGAAATTGAAAAACTGTGCAAATAACAGCAGTGATGCAAACAACTTATTGTGTTCATTGGGATCAGTGATGGATACAAAGTCTAACAACTGCTGGGAGGAAGGATCTGTGATAATGCTCCTTTGTGCAGCTAGGATGCAGCAGTCTGTCACTGAAGGAGCTCTCCAGTTCTGCAACAGATTCATACATGGGGTGGGAGACACTGCCCAAGATTGATTTATTTTGGCCAGAGTTCTTCTGCCTCCTACCACCTGCACTGGGTCAAGGGGGCATCCTAGAACAGAGCTGGTCTTCCTGATGAACTTATCAGGGCGATCGTCCAACTCTTGGGCGATCGTGGCTCAAGAGTTGGGCGTTCGTCTTGTAATCGGAAGGTTGCCGGTTCGAGCCCCGGCTCCGACAGTCTCGGTCGTTGTGTCCTTGGGCGAGACACTTCACCCGTTGCCTACTGGTGGTGGTCAGAGGGCCCGGTGGCGCCAGTGTCCGGCAGCCTCGCCTCTGTTAGTGCGCCCCAGGGCGACTGTGGCTACATGTAGCTTGCCATCACCAGTGTGTGAATGGGTGGATGATTGTGTACAGTGTAAAGCGCTTTGGGGTCCTTAGGACCAAGTAAAGCGCTATACAAATACAGACCATTTACCATTTATCCAACCACTTCCTTCCAGCTGTAGATAAGTTGCTGTTCCAACAGACAACACCACAGAAGATGGATGATGCCACCAAAGAGTCAAAAAAGCTCTTCAGGAGCACACCCTGCACTCTAAGAGATCTCAGTTTTCTCAGCAGGTAGTCTGCTCTGACTTTTCCAGTAAAGAGTATCCGCGTTGTGACACCAGTCCAGATTATTGTTCAGGTAGGGGTACACCCAGGTACTTATAAGAGTCCATTATCTCAATGCTAGTTCCCTGGATGTTCACTAGTGTTGGTGTGGTTGATCTGAAACCCATCATCAGCTCCTTGATCAGATCATTGATCAGTAGATGATTCTGCTGGCACCAGGCCACTGTCTGTACTCTGGGTCATCCTCAACTTTGATGAGGCCTGCTATGGCAGAGTCATTAGAGAACTTTGGTAGATTTCAGCATGAGTAGTTGATGGAGGGGGGAAAGCAGCAAGTAATTATACTGATATTGTTTTGTTTACACTCTTGTGAAAAAAGTGTAAATAATTGTAATAATAGTAATAGTTATAATAATTGTAATCTTTTGTTTTAGTTGTTCATTCAAATCCGCTAAATGAACAGAAACTATTATGAGAATATTTGATGGCTTTTATTTTTGAAAACAAAACCGGAAGTCGTCACAGCTCGTTTCACACACACCCTGCGTGCATGTGCCAAGCATCGGCATAAACCTGTAGCTTTAAGAGGAGGGGGCGTGTCTTTTCTAGGGCTGTCCCTTTATTTGAATATACAGTAGTTAAGCGGGGCTGGCGTATGGTTGCGTCGCATGTTTTTCTCTTTTCTGAGAGAAGCACCAGCGTGACGTGGGTTTTTTTATTCGGCGGAAATACTCATGACCTATGTCTCTTTAACATTTGAATGATATCATCCAGCTAGGAAGGCGTCTTCTCCGCCGCATGCAGAAACAGAGCAGTGGAGAGGAACTGCTCGCAACCAGAAATATGGACTTGCACATATTGGACCACAGGCTGAGGGTCACCAGTATATCCAAGAATGGTCTGGTGAATTTCACACACCCACTGATAAAGCTGATATTTCTCCGGAACAGGACACGGTAAGGAGATTCGTTGATCGGGCCAGATGGTCATGTCGCTTTGCTTTACGAAACAGCTTTGGTAATCCAGTACGGATATATGAGATAACCTACAGCGCCTCTTCATTCACTGGGTGGCCGAGCTATTACTGGGCGATTTGCCTGCACATGCTTTGCCTCCATGAATCATTCACAACAGTGCATGTAGATGTCAAGAATTGCAGTAGCTTTTGTTTTTAGACATTCTGTTTTATAGTTGCATTTGCACAAAAATCTGCAGCATTTAAACTGAATTTTTGTGCCCTGCATACCTTTAATACGCGATTCTTCCAGTGGGCACAAAATCAGCTTTAATCAAACTACTTCAGAAGCGTGCAGTACCGTTGTGTATTTTGGTTGGATCCCGTCTCTCCGAAACAAACTTAATACATGACATCCTGCGCTCGAAACCAACGTTCAGTCTGCAAATTTTTCTCATCTCACCCAGGCATTAGTACCAGTTTTCAGCTAATCCCTGGATATCCCTCCATTGTTATGCAATTGTTTATTCTTGCGGCTGGCCCACATATAAATGACCAAAAGAAGAGATCGGCATCTGTCTTCAGACCACCATGATATAGGCCGTGCGGGGTTCAGCTGCAGCTCTCGTGTTGAGTAACAAAGAACCTGTAAACGACTGTCTAGAAAGCGCTTCCTTATGTCATCGCCTTTCTGGATTCTGAAGTCTGTACATCACACCATACTCTGAAAGGTTCTTATGATGTACCTTATTTTGGCTTCCTCTTAAAAAGAGAGCAACGTTTTCATTATTTGGGGCAGATGGGCAGTAAAAGTGCATTCTTACAAGACCATAGAGAAGTTACATCTAACATAAATCCATATGTCAAATGCATCTCTGTACATGCTCGATTGATTTCATCTGTACTTGGTTGAGTATTGGGTAATGGAATAAGTTTGACATGTTCAAACTAGACACACTGTGTCATGATGACTTATTCTACAGTACTGTAGAAAGTAAATAACATGTCTCTGTGAATAATCATAGATGTGTGGGATTTGTGTGAGGAAGGCATTGGGCAACCGGTTAACAAGAAAATCCATATAAATATATAGTTACTTTTAAAAACTCACTTGAAAGGTATAAACATTTTTTGAACAGGTTTAGTGAAGCATTCAGTATATGTTTAAAAAGTAGGCGAAGCACTGAATAAACCAGAAAGGGCATTTTGATCATGCTTTGGAGTTATGTCACCATTGTTTTTCCTGTTTCTTTTTCCATGAGCAAGAGGGATTTTTAATTTTTTCCACCTTTTGGTCAAATACTAGGTGATGCGGAATGGGGAGTGGTGGTGAAGTTTGTTTTTAGTTGCTTGATTTCAATCGGGGAGCAAAAACAAGCCTGATTGCTCCGGGACACTTTTAGCCATCTCCCTTTTTCAGGCCTCTGCTATTCATTTGTGAACAACTCCCTGTGCAAAGCGATTTGAACGCAGCTCTGAGCAGAATTTTAAGGAGGTAATCACATGTGGCATAGTGGATTTTTCTTCAGCGTCCATTGGCACTGGAGCTACAGCTACAAGCATTTCACCCCCATGTCATACTGTGTATGGTTGTGTGTGTGTGTGTGTGTGTGACAAATACAATTTGAATTTGAGCTTACAATGTCTATAGTGCACAGGCTAAAAGTAGTGAAAGGAACACTTTTGCCTTGTCTACAAAGAAATATTCATATGACGGAATAAAGTTTGCACTATTAGCTACAATATTACTCTGTAAATGTCAGTGTCATTACCAACTTAAACATAAATGTCAAATACTCTGTTTTGCAAAAAATAAAATATCTAAGTTATCAGTGAATTCTCCTAGAATGGCTGGAAAAATGTGCACCTTGGGCTTCTAAGCCATTCTAGTCTTATTAGTATTCTGGTTTTGTCTTTAGTAGTTGTTTACACTTTGTAGGTAGAGTAATAAACGAAGCTCAGCATCAGCTCAATATATTGTTCTTCCTGAATTGTGGATGTAGCCCCGCAGGCTCCACACAGTCCTCCTTTCTTCTCTTTGGCGGCTAACTAACAAGAGCATGGGTTGGAACAATACTTCAGCCGAGCCAGAAACCCGGTTGGGAGTTTTCCACTTGTCTGCTTCAGTGATCCGTCAAGGCTGGGGCTCCCGCTCCTCCTGTTTACAGAGGACTTCCCACACCCCGTACCCACCCGCCTTTATGAAACTGGGGGGGGGGAGAGCCCGAGAGAAAACTAGGAATCTTGTTTTCATAAGTTGCTAAGGTAGTAGACAACTTGTCGTGCTGTGATCATAGGACTTGAGTCGCTTGAGGCTCATTCCTCCCCCTTGAGCATTAGTTTTCTGTGTGCTTATCATGTTTTTTCAGCTGGAGCATCAGTTGCAGGCCCAGTGCCATCACCAGCCCTCACTCCCTAAGTGCTGCTACCACCCGTTGTTTTGTGCAGCTGGATCAAAGTCCAACCTCTTGTGTGCTTGGTTTTCATCTTCCCCACTTGGCCGCTCCCTCGCTACCCGTTGCTTCCTCATCTCTTCTAGTTATTTTCATCTCCTTCTCTCAGTGTTCCTTCTACTTCAACAGAAGCTTATTTTTCCAACCCATGTTACTGGATGCTGTACGAAACATGTTTGGGGCACTGACTTTGCTTTGCCACTGTAGATTCTTTGCCTGAATCTACAGTGGCAAGCCTGCAAATGGATCTGTGCCACTGGTGTCCACCAAGTTATGAACAGCAATAACTCTTTTTGTTGAGCAGATTTATTCTTTGAAGGAAGCTGAAAGAAAAGATACTTTTTCTACAACAGTAGACGTCAAATTGGATCTTCCTTTTGACTTCATAAGAGGTCCTTGGCTGTACTGACTGCAGTTCTGCAGTCTTCATGTGACCGCAAAAACAATGCAGTGCAAATGGTTTTCCAGCTTTCTTCTTAGTGCATTATAATGCATAGATGTATAGGTGAAACATCTGTCTTGCATGTACTTTGCAAACAGGAAACCAAATATGCACACTTGTTTCACAGATAGTTCCCTCAAACTGTCAGAATGTTGCTGAGCTGTGGCTTACTTGGATGTACAAAGTCAGTCTTCACCCTCTGCTCCAAACAACACAGCACATTCATTTGTGCACTAAACGTTGCCGTTTTTACTTGCAGGAAAGCTGCTTGACATACACTAGCTGCAGGAAACTGCTTGCTAGGGAAGGTGAGGGGTCAACAGGAAATGAGAGATGTATTGTAACACAATTGGCTGGCTGAGCTTGCTAGCAAAGCCGGTAGTTACTGTTAACAGCATTCTCTCTGCCTCTCTTTGTCTATGTGGCGTGATTGTCCCATTTCATGCCAGGGATTACTTTTTGCTGACTCAGGAGTTAGACTGTCTCTCTCAGGTTTTGGCTGTAGTAGTCTAAGCTGACTGATAAGCAGAGGAAGAGGAATGTATCTTCAGCGACATTGTAAGAATACAGGAATATCGCACTTCCTTGTTAGGGTTTCAAATGAAACAAAGAGATCTTCGATTTAGAAACTGCTTTTAGGTTCTCCATCACTAAAAATAAAAACACTCGCTAATGAGGCCCCTGCTATAGCCTGACTTCTTTCTGGCAAAACGTGTTTATTATCCCCCATTGTTAATCCACCAGTTATTAGCAGATATCTCCCTTTTAAGGGTATAAGTATTAACTAGTTCTAGCTAAAATCTGGTTCCATAATTGCCAGTCCATCTAAATCATATGCTTTCAAGCTTATCAAATCCTTTCAGTGCTGCTTTTCTGACACTTGCAGAGGAGCACAAAATAATGACATCTGACCTGTGGCAGTGGAATTTGCACACCTGAAGTTTTTTTTTTTTTTTTTTTTTAGGTCATTGATCAGTTGCTTTGGTCTGCCATTTGCTTTTGTTGTTTTGTTTTTTCAACACAGGACATTAAATAGGGACCAAATATTGACTTTAAAAAATCAGTGTTATGAAGAAGAATCAGTAAAAATATTGGTGTTTAATGAAATTCCAGAAATATCAACCCCTAATCCTTTGTTGCTTTGTATACTCATAGGGCACTTCATTGGGTGTACCTCTTTGTCCCTTTTGCCTTCAGAACTGCTGGAAGCATTCCTCAGATTTGTGTCCATATTGTGACATGATAACATCATACAGTTGCTGCAGATTTGCTAGCTGTACATCCATGATGTGAACTTCCTGTTCTACCACATTCCAGAGCACTCTGTTGCATTGAGATCTGGTGAACGTGGAGGCCATTTGATTACAGTGACCTCAGTTTTCAAGAAACGAGTCTGAAATTATTTGAGCTTTGGTGGTCATAGAAGGATGGACATGATGAGCAACAATATTTAGGTAGGCTGTGGTTTTTAAATGATCAGTTGGTAGTAGAGGGGCCCAAAGGGTGCCAAGAAAACACTCTCCACACCATTACACCAACATCATGAGCCTGAATTGTTGATAAAAGGCAGGATGAATCCATGCTTTCATGTTGTTTACACCAAATTATGCCATTATTTATCCAAAGAACTACCACTCACTGGATATCTTCTTTTTTTTTTTTTTCTGGGAGAGAGCGTTGTGGGAAAATTCCTGTAGATCAGCAGTTTCTGAAATATTCACATTTAAAATCCCATAAATCACCAATCTTATGCTCTGTTTGAACTTGATGACATTGCTAAATACATACACTTACTACCAAATTATTGGCTAATTAGACATTTGTGTTGATTAGCAATTGAAAAGGTGTACCTAATTAAATGGTTGGTAAATATATATGCCAAGATTTGGCTCTTCAGTATGAAGTTTCAAGTTTATCTATAGCAGCCTAGAAGACAGTGTTTACTATCACATTGCATTCTGTGAGACAAACATCATCAGCTGAGCTCTGAAGGACAGAGCCAGGCTACCTGTGTTTCCATCCCCAAGTCAAGCTTGACATCAGAAATGTTTGATTGTAAGTGTTAGAAGTCCTCCAGTCCAGAATGGCACCAGATATGAAACAAAAGGACAACAGTTTAAACTCAACACATCAGCAGTGTGAACTGTGGCTGTTTTTCTTTTTAAAGAAGTGCAAATCTTAAGTCTAGCCTGGCCAGTGAAAAACGAAACCCTGCTTTGTTTTGTCAAAGTTCATATTAATGTTTAAGTAGACAATAGACAGAGTTATGCACAGATCAGTTCTATCAGCTTCCCTTTGTATTCTTTACTTGTATGTTCTTTGAGAACGTACCAGATTGTTGAGTTTTTTTTTCCTCTGTCAAACCACACAAAATCCTATTGGCCTAGTGTTTTTTTTTTTGTTTGTTTTTTTTTGTTTGTTTTTTCACAGAGACACCATTCAGTAGGACTGAACATGAGCCACTGAGTCTGCCTTTTTACAACAAATAGCTCAAAGCTTGGTGAAGAGATTACAATAAATTGTCATCAATGTTCTGTCTTGTTTCATACCAGCTGCTCTTTTCTTCAAAAATTGTTAACCCTGTTGGGCTGTATCAGCAGGCAAAACGACACCGTTTTCAAACATTTAATGGTAACTGACACTTTTTTTTTTTTTTTTAAACAAGCTTCAAGAAGACCATAAAGATGTAAACTGTTGCCTATGGTTCATCCAGTTGTGAAAAACAGATTTAATTATAGATGTGTATAAACAATCTAGTGACTTTTATAAGCTCACATATCTCCTTTTAAACTGTGCTGCCCAGACATTATTTGAAAGGAGCGTTTGTCAGCCAAAGCAGTGCCCCAGTTTGGTATGTTTCCCCTCCATTTGCTATAGACAATGGAGTGATAGAAGCATAATATAGAGCTTTAGGCTTGTGATAATTAAAGGACATCCAGTCCTGAACCCCATGTACATATTGGTGAAAAATTCCATTTACTTGTTAAAGGAATATATTGAACCTCCTTTTGTTGGTTGCAAATGAATAACATGGCCTTTTTTCCTGTTTCTCTTTCCCCTATTGTCATCTCCTACTTTTCATTTTTTCTAATTTTGTGCCTCCTCTCCTGTTTCAGATGCAAGTTCTTTAGTCTGACTGAGACTCCAGAGAACTACACAGTTGTCCTTGACGAGGAAGGATTCAAAGGTATAATACCCTTGTTCATTTGCATTTCTATTTGGCAGAGGGTTATGTTTCCACATTTTAGTACCAACTGAACACTGTGTGCAGATATCGATAAATGTGTGCTATGTCTAATCGTTGTAGCATATCTGTTTGTCAGCCAGCCTTATCAGAAGAAAAATAATCTACCAATAATGTAAAAATTTAGGAGAAAAAGAGGCAAAACGCACAGACACGGTCTGATAAACAATGTAAGGAAGCTACTGCCGATTCCAGTAAAAACACGATTTGGAATTAGTATGTATTCTTGAATTGGTCCACAACATAGGGCTGTGTTGTTTTAGCGGTCTAATGTTGCTTCCTTCCTTTCTTGTTCAGCCTCACAGATATCACACGGTAGAATGGTTGTAGACTTAAAACTGTGGAGATACAATGAGAAGAAAACAAGTCTTGTAAACTTAAATTATGTCAGTCGAGCAAAAAAAGTGTTTTTCGTGGCCTCCCAAAGAGCTTATGCAACTTTTGCCATACTTCCAGTTTCACAGGAGATGATCTAATTTATCTCTGATATCAGTGAAGGAAAGAAGGACTGACAGTATAAAGCATCACTAAAGTGCTTTAAACTCCCTGCCACATCTTAACAATACATTCATATAGAACTTTATTCTACTCACTTTAAGCACTTTATCAACCCGACAGCCACGGCCAATTTAGATTTACCGGTGAACCTTACATGCACGTCTTTAGGATGTGGAAGGAAGCAGGAGTACCCAGAGGAAAACCCACAAAGGAACCCAGCCAGGGTTCAAACCAGAGACTTTCTTGATGTGAGGCAACAGTGCTAACCACTCCACCACATAAGGCTGTTGTCTTTGTGCAGAGTATAATCTGTTGCATACACGGACAGGTAGTCCATGGACGAGTCGTCGTTTGGTTTGCCTAGATGCCTGCACAGAGCCTCACACTTACCATCTGATGATGAAATGCACAGCACCACATAACCTACAGTGGTCTAATGCAACTTTCCGGGGGAAAAAAGTTCAGCTTATTTTGCTGAACTGGGTAGAACAAGTAGAATCTTGTGTAAAATAAATTGTTAGAGCAATTAAAAAAGGAAACGCAGCAATGAACTTTTCCAGACATCACGCAGAGAAGGTGTGTGTGACAGCACCTGCTGCCATCTCTAGTACAAAGTCTTTGTAATGTCAGAACGAGCCCGTGTGAATCTGTGAATAGACCAGTTGTCCAGAGAGTTCAGTGCAAGCGAATGGACGTCATGTGTCCTGCCTCTTACATGCTCTACCTAGGCACCACCTCTCAGCTAAACCATGTGAAGTGTTTCAAGTAGTGAAAACAAAATCTCCCATTGTGTTCTACTTGTGAGAAAATCCAACTTTAGACAATGCCTGGACCCGATTATCGCAACATTGTTGAAGTTCATTTGGAAAAACAACTTTCTGATCCCATCCAGTGCTTTTGCTGCCATTTTTGTCTCGTCCTTTAACACAAATGTAGTTGTTAAAGGCATGTACCGCCTCGGGGTTCTCCATTACTCTCCTCTCTTGCTCTCCTTCTGATGGGAAAACCTATTTTAAGAGGTTAAAGCTGGTGTAGTGAAGCCGCAAGGGGCTTCCTGTGACAAATTATGGCGACCAGAACATTGCTTCTTTTGAAGGGTATAAAGAAACAGAAAGGGGAATATTCACTGCAGGAGGTAGACAACATTTAGTAATGTTTTACATTGTGAAGGTTTCCCGAAGTTCAAATCAACGTGCATGTCAAAAAGCATTCATGGATGTGTTTTTGTTTTTTAAATGTTTATAAATAGTTTATGAAGGGTTTGGCATAAAAGATGAAAAGTTACAACATGCAATTCCCAAACTTGTAACCTGAGTATCTCTGCCTAAGCTGTTATTGCACATGAACTCTGGGCAGTCAAGACATTGTATTCAGTTGCTTTTTGTCACAAAGCAGGTTTATGTAAGAGTGCTGCCTGGGTAAGGCGTGCCCACAGAGTTGCTGTGAATTCTTCTGACATTTAATGTTGCTATTACGTGGGCAGAACGTTGCAAGGACTGAAAGTAAAGACTACTTAGCGTATGATCTAACTGCATTGGATATATGTGATCTTGCATAAAGCTCATTGTGATAATGTTGAGAAAATTTCAGGGGTAGCGTGAATTTGTGAAAAATCTAGACTGTATATAAAAGATGGTTGTAGCCACCATGAAGGTGGGCTTTTTGTTGTTGTTGTTTTTGTTTTTTTATTCTCACTGTTGAAGCCCTTTGCATGATCGCCTCCACCTTCTTTTTGTTTTTTGCAGGGGGTTGTAATTATATTTGAACAACAGGATGAATTCCTTATGAGCTATCGCTAGTAAGCCTGGATGGGTGCATTGTGCAAACAGATGCCTGCTTTTTAGCATTAAGTAACATACAAATGAAAGGAAATACAGTTTTCCACTGGAGCAAACACTTATTAGATTGTCTATTAGACAGCTGATCATACGGCAAGCCATATTAATTTTAATATAATTGCAAAATAGCTTTAGAGAGTAAAACTTTTGGGCTGTAAAAATTGTGTGGGCCCCGCCTCAAGTGGCTACTAGAGTTTTCGGCACTTCCACATTAGCCCCAGAGGTTGCCACTACCAGTTAAGTTACAGACATGCGTTGCGAGGGATCATCTATTTTAGCTTTGCCCCATAAAAGCACTGGTAGTAAGTCCCACTCTATGATCAAGCACTTGCTGTAGTGCTGCTCACATCTTATTTCACTGCTGCAGTGTAAGTAGCAGGGACATATTAGGTTTCTGTGGCAAAGGAAGAGAGAGCAGGTGGGAGAGAGAAAGTGTGGGTTCAGTGTACAGAGCAGAAAAAGCAACAGGAAGTAATCTTTTAACACCGCCTCGTTTGCAGCCTCACAAAGATACAGATACATCAACAGCAGCAACATTTTAAGAATCCACTTTGCTGCACTTGATCCTAAAGTAGATTAAACTGCTACTGTTTGTGGAACTCATGACTGATCCTCTGAGAAGCTGTGCGGTTGCTCTATTAGAATTTTGAATATTTATCAAATGTAAAATATTTACACAACATGTACGCTCAGTGTGTTTTCAACGGCTATGCTGCCAGCTGCAACTTCTGAAAGTTTTGCACTTTTTTTTTTTTGCAGATTGAGCTTTATGAGAAAATTTGCTTGGTTTCCTATTAGTGTGACAGTGGCATCATTATTATTTTCTTATAGATAAGTTCTTTTTTTTTCTTCTTTATTTTTTTTTGGTAAAACAAAAACATGGCAACAAATGTAAATGGAAGCCACCATGTTGGTAATTTTTAAACAGCATCTAGGCCTCTTAAGTCAAAGCACTTCCACAAAAGTAGGACAGATTTTATTTAAAAGTGAATTATTAAAATCTGTGGCACCAAGGCAGTCCTGAGTTTTGAAATCTCTGCTTAAAAGTTCCAACACTGCATCCTATCAGTTCATCCCAACCCCAAATTTCTCAATCTACAGAAACCCCCCCCTAGACTCGCCATGAAGGGAATACTGAAACATGCAACATTTTCCCAGCCTGAGTAGTACATCAGCAGCATTTTAACAGTATCAATATGTAGTTGGGTCCTGCTGGACATTGAAATAAACAGTAGCCAAGGGTATTCAATTAAAATGAGCCTTTTTTGTTTTCTTTTTTAATCTATGCATCTTTTTGTTTTTTGCTTACCAATCATCTTTACTCTTATTTGTACCCTTAGAGCTGCAGCCCTCTGAGCACCTCCAGGTAGAGAGCGCCATCTGGCTGCCACTCAACGTGGTCTCTAATGGCAGTGCCTCCAGCAGCTCTCAGGCTGTTGGCGTGACTAAGATTGCCAAGTCGGTCATTGCACCCCTTGCCCAGCAGCATGTCTCTGTTTTCATGCTCTCCACTTATCAGACTGACTTCATCCTGGTAAGCACCATCTATTTAAATCTGCAAACATTTTTTTAATCCATTTTTATTCTGCTTGATTACACTCCAGTCTTATTAGCTTCCACATCTTGTTTAATTAGCCACTCTAAACTATTCACGGTCGTATAATTTGGATCAATTTTTTACATTCTAAATACAATTTTAAATGCATTTTTTTTTTAAAAGTCACCCTGCAATTATGCACTGAAACCTTTTGCTACTACTGAGTTTTGCCAGATAAAAGAAGCCTGTGTTTGCATTTTGTCCATTCACCAATTTGGCAGTTAAGGGATTAATCCTCAACAGTGCTGAGGACACTAAAAAGTTACATATTAGATGTGAAAAGTGTGAAGTGGGCACAAATACATAACACCTTGACAGATGTTTGTGTCAGCAAGTATATTAATGTCTCACATGCTGCTTGAGCTCAGGTATTTCCTTAAAGTGAGCGAGTGTAGTATCCTGAAACAGCATGACATTATAGACAAATGAAATGCTTATGGAGGAGGTGTTGCATATGTTTAATCGATAAGCTGTCTTACTAGTGATGTTTATTTTCAACAATTTCTTTGTTGTGTAGGTGAAAGAGAAAGACTTGTCTGTGGTCGTCAGCACACTAGAGGAGGAGTTCAATATCTATAAGGAGGAGGGAGGAGAGTCTGTTCCTGTGCATTGTCAGGATGTTTCCAACGGCCTCCACAAGAACGGCAGAGAAGGTACAGGTCACAGGGCTATTTAGTATGGATTTATTCATTGATCCAATTTGTCTCAGAGGAAGTACGGACATTAAAATGCCAGAGCACCACCTTCACTAAGGCCGGTGTCATCAGGTGACTGTTTTACAGTCCAGGTCACAAATCATTAAACGACAACTGAAGAATGATTTTATCTATGGAAAAGTACTTAAAAGCAGTTGTTTTTTTTTTGTTTTTTTTTTCATTCCACAAGCATCTTATTTTAGAAAAGTCTAACACATGCAGTTGTGAGTACACTGCAAATATTGTAGCCGCTTCTGCTGTGAGTGGTCTTGCATTCTCAGACTAACATTTGTGCAACCTTACACAACTCAATTTGAATGTAAGGCAGCCATGTGAGCCCATGCAAAGTCATTATTGATGCAGCCGTGTCAGCGCTGGCATCACTGCTGTTCTTTGATATTTTATAACTCAGCAGTGCTGCCACAATGCTGTACTGAAGAAAGAGAAAATGCTACAGAGAGAAGCGAAGTCATGATTGAAAAGACAGCAACCAACTGGGACTTACAGCACTGTGCAAAAGCCTTGACTAACCCTCATTTCCTTATATTTTGCTAGGAAAATGTGAAGTATGTGCAGTGATTTATTAAAACATGCACAGTATTTTAGGCAAAAACAGAGTTTGTACAATATGAATGAGCTTGAAGGTCAATATACACGTAGAAGCTGAAAAGCTACCACATTATTATTATTATTTTTTTTTTTACTTTTGTTTTTAACAATAGAAAACAGTAACAGAGTAGATCCATAGATCAACAAAGATCCACTGATAAAAGGATTTTTGTCTTAAAAGACAATTTGTTGTCTAGAAAAATCTGAAAAACCTGTGTGCAATGCCCATTTGTAGTAGTTCCAATCCTTCCCATTTTTACAGCTAACACTGTGCTTGTTCTTGCAGCCATTCAGCCTACAGTTCACCCGGTTCTGATCCCAAAGAACCAGTTTTGTGTCATGTCCCTGGATCCCGATACACTGCCGTCCATTGCCACTACACTCATCGATGTTCTCTTTTATTCCAGCAGGTGACGTTTTGTTTTTGTTTTTAATCACTTCACTGCAATACCTGTTTTAAAGCACAAGGTGGCAGCAGAAGACTCAAAGTAGAGTTCAGTTCAGTCAGTTCAGGCTTTTTTTGTGTTTGTTTAATTGATGGTAGTATGAAT
The DNA here is from genome assembly GCF_000239375.1 of Pundamilia nyererei. NCBI lineage: Eukaryota > Metazoa > Chordata > Actinopteri > Cichliformes > Cichlidae > Pundamilia > Pundamilia nyererei. The sequence goes on from NW_005187528.1 coordinate 813,815, forward strand.
TTATTTCATTTTTTTTCTTTGCAGCATTGCTTTGATTGTGTTTATATTACCATTAAAGTGAAAATTTATAAAGTATTTTTATTAATTTTAGGACACGCTTGAAACGAAAAAACACTTGTAGCATATTTTATACTAAATCTAGGCTGATAAAGACTGCTTTTATTCTGCATACATATGTTTGTTTAACATGTTTTCACGTATAATTCTCCTAAAGTAAGACCAACATTTTTATTTATGACTTGCTTTTTTGCTCTGTGCTTGACAACCGTAATAAATGTGTGGCTGACGCAGTTTGTTATTGTGGTGTCCTTATTAAAAATTTAAAAAATGTTACTGTCTTTCTGTCACATTTAATGTGTTTCCTCCTTTTCAGTCCTAAAGAGGACCCCCAGCCAAGTCCAAGCCAGGATTGTGTTAAATTCTTCTCCTTCTCCCTCATCGATGGATACATCTCACTGGTGATGGACACTGAGGCTCAGAGACAGTAAGCAATCTAAATTTCCCACACTCTTAATTTACTTCATGGTTCTTTGCTGGCATCTATGACTTTCTTGCTTACGATGTATGAACAGGTATAACCCCTCAGGTTCTCTGGCACGAGTTATTCCAAAGTTCTGGATTAAATCTTTAAGTCATATGTTTTTGCCACTGAACAGTCAGAGGACTTGAGAGCCGAGGTTATTAAAGTTGAATAAAACTAAAGTAAAGTCAAAACCATTTTAGCTAGCTAAAATAAAAATACACTTAAGAAAATGTTACAACTAACTAAAATGCTTTTATGAAAATAGAAAAAAGACAAAATAAATAAAAATAGAAAGGAATTGACCTTAGTTTTAGTTACTGTCAGTCTGGATAAATCTGCCAACATGGCCTGCCTGAGGAGCCTTTGTGAACATTTATTAGTGCTTGCTGATGTCTTCATGACTCTCAAGTCACCTGCCTTTATAAAGTGTTTGAATTGTTAAATCTTTGACTTTCCAAAGTCTTTTAGGATTAAGTTCAGAGGTTTTAGGTTTCATTTTACAAATTGTCTAAATAATTTCATTACAGATCATGAAGGCAAAATATATTTTAGAGCCCTTTAAAAAGAAAAATCCTTATTTTAGTATATTTGTTGTTTAATCTTCGGGTGGCAGCCAGAGCATTCTCTGGCAAGAGACAAAGCTTAGTTCATGGTTCAGTCCCCCACATAAGTAAACCCACATAAGTAAACTCATGCTTGATGAATCCAGACATTTCAAACTGAGTCTTATTCTGGCTTATAAATTGCTCAAGTTGCTTCATGTCTGAAGTACTTTGAGCTGCACATGAATAGGTGCCACATAAAAAGTTTGCTTACTTGAGTGAGTGCACTGAAGGCTGCTTTGAGTTCATAGCAGGTTTTCTGTCTTCTTAATGTCTCAGGCACAACACAGCTCATGTTGTTTGACGCTGCTCTATGTGATCATTTTAATGCAGGCGTTTTAAGCCAAGTGTGGATAATTTAACCTCATTGAGTCCAAAAAATAATGAATATCAAACTGAACAGCAGTTGTTTTGATGTTTTCTCAGCGCACTGCATTGCTGCTTTTGCAGTATTTTATCTGGTGATTGCTACAGGATGTTTTTCCCCGCTACATTTCTGACGTAACAAATCAGCGTTTGATTTGTGTGCTCCAGGTTTCCGGCCGATCTTCTCTTTACCAGCTCTTCCGGGGAGCTGTGGAGAATGGTTCGCATAGGAGGACAACCGCTGGGTTTCGGTACGATATTTTACTCATTCCTCAAATGTTTCAAAATCCGCCATATGTGTTATCAAGAGGTAACTCTATGCATTTGGCTGTATCCGTCTTCACTTATCTCGACAACCGCAGATCTAGTCCACTTCTGATTTGGCAGGTAAGTAATTAGGAACTTGGTGATTGGTGGAAGTAAAGACTACTATGCTATCACACTTTCACAGCGACTTGTAGTTTGCCTGTCAGGCAGTTGGATAAATGTAATATAATATAAATTATACCTATGGGGAAAAAACCCTGCCTTTAATTGTCCCCAAACGGATGTTTTACTGTGCTGACCAAATTAGCATACCTGATGGTTGAAGCCACTTTTACTTATCAGGTTTTTAAATGCTTAACAGACTTATGATTGATTTGATTTACCATAATCTTTGTCACCAAAAACTTGTTCTCTCAACAGGAGAATGAAATGAGCAGGCAACACTGTGCTCATTAAATTTACAAACAACTGAACCCTCATTACTATTATTATTTTTTTTTTTTTTTCGTTTGATTATGATTGTGCTGCTTATTCTCCTTCTCTCGTTATGTTTCATAGATGAATGTGGTATAGTTGCCCAGATATCGCAGCCTCTTGCCGACAGTGACATCTCTGCCTATTACATAAGCACCTTCAGCTTTGACCATGCTCTGGTGAGTCCAGCATTTTGATCACCTTAAATTATGAACAGTCTCAATCTGACATGTCATGGGTTATGCAAATAAATCGAACAGATCACATTTGTGATTAATAGATAAATACGCCACACAAACTTAGCAAAAGTATAACGTGTTATGACGCAACTAGGGAAATGTAATGTGTATACTGGAGGTTTAACTTATTCTGTTATTAGACGACAGCATGGAGGTCAAAAGATTAATGTGATTGGGTAACATCCTGAAGAGAAATCGAATCAGCAAATCAGTGGAAATGCAAATCACTTCTTGTCAGAGTTAAGATTAAGATTAAGCATAAAAACAGGATGCAGATGTTTGCCTTTCGAGTTGAAGTCACAAACTTTGTGTTCAGTCAGTCATATATGATGCTAGTAATTCGATCATATAGATTCAACTAAGTCTATAATGTGAATCGTTATTCAGGCTATGGACCACGATTCCATCTTAAAAGACTATTGTAGGGTCAGATCCCAAACCCTATAGGCTAGGCTGCTACACTTTTTGCTTTGGATGCTTAAAAAAAGTGAAACTTAACTCAGTTTTATATCTCAGTATCATTTTTATTGTCTAAAGACTTCAGGTTTGGATCTGTGTCTTTATGCACAGATAAAAACCAAGTGTTGGTCACATAAATGTCATTCGTGGAAGCATTACTCATTACTCAAGCATTTTGTGCAGTATATTTTTGGATATTTAACATTTAAGTGAAATTTATAGAGGTAAGTCCTATATTACACTCTCAAAGCAAGTTTGTTTTTCTTTCCTCCACAGTTTATTTTAAATTCAATGTACCGTATTTCCCGGACTACAAAGCGCACCTGAATATTAGCCGCACAAGCTAAAATCAGGGGAAAATCCTGTTTTGTACATACATTAGCCGCACCTGACTAAAAGCCGCAGGTGTTTCAATGTTGACTTATCATATGTAAGAGAATATGCACAAAGGGAATTGTCAGGAAAGAGATGGCTGTTTGGAGACACACCCCTTTTATTAATATTTTGAAAAACAAGTTATGGGTACATATTTGCATAAGTTTTTAGGTATATGTACAAGTAGTGGTAATTACAAGTACGAAACATGTACTGTGCTTCATAAATGAGTAACAAATGTAGTACATAACAGTAACCTATAGCACACCAGAAAAATAGATTCGGACTACCTTTTAGGCTCGGGTGCAGTGACACGGCTTTAACAAGAAGAAAAGTCAGTCATTCACCACCATCTTTCTCTTCTTCCTGCGCAGAAGAAAAGTCAGTCATTCACCACCATCTTTCTCTTCTTCCTGCGCACTAAAACCACCAAAGTCCTCTTCTCCAGTGTCGGATACGAACAGGCTCAGGATGGCTTCGTCATCCACTCTCAGCTTCTTTCCTTCGTTGTCGCTTTCAAAACCAAATAAATCCTCGTTGTCAGTGTCAGAGTTGAACACCCTCAGAAGGGCCGTGGCGGTGTCCTCCTCTCCATCATGCAGCAGTCCAGCCCTTCGAAATCCGTTGATGATCATGGATGTTTTCACACTTTTCCACGCTGTCAGATTCCACCGGTGGAGTTGAGCATAACTTGCTTTTCGCAAGTTTATTGCCGCTCGTCATCCACGACTCCCGCTGAACGCGTAGCGCTACTTTGAAGTTTGTTTTTCGCGCTACTTGTACGGCACTATGTTGCCTGGCGGATGGACATGTGACCAACATACCACTCTTGAACCCCGATACTGTGTGTCTGATCACATGCCCTTCCGCCAGGCAATGTAGTGCCGTACAGCAGCGGAACAAACAAAACAAATCGTCTTACGATATGACAAAAATCATGGACAATCCATAGAAAAGCCGCACCTGACTAAAAGCCGCAGGGTTCAAAGCTTGTGCAAAAAGTAGCGGCTTATAGCCCGACAATTACGGTACATGTAAGGTTACCTGTCCCTTACTCAGTCTGCCGTATTAGCCTCCACACACCTGAACCTTACCAAGATGAAGGTGATGGTAGCTAAATTGACTCTAAATACGATGCTGAAACTCTGTACTTTCCATGTGGTTTGATAGCACATCAAAATTTGACGTGTCTTCAAAGGTTCATTTTGATATGCACATTATCGTGCCTGTCAAAAATCGGTTGCATTGAAATTGTGTATGTGCCAGCTTGGTAAGCAAGTTATCTGCATTATCTTGAAAATTACTAAGAAAGCTTTATCTGGCTCATTTGTTGCCATTTCCGAGAAACCTGCCTGTGAATCAACAAAACCAAGTTTCCCCTCTACATTTAGACAAGAAATGCTTTTTCTCATGGTGTCTGTAAAGTGAGTAGAGAGATCTGAGGTAAACCACGTATGATATTGCATTTCTCTACTGCAATATTAGACTTCTTATCTGCAGCTATAATCCAAATAAAAAAGTAGCTGTCTTGTATAAAATGTAAATGAAATGATTTGAAAACCTTAAGAATCTTTGAGAACAGTACAATAATATAATAATAAAATTATACACCAATGCAGCGCCCGGGGAGCAGTGTGTAGGGACGGTACCTTGCTCAAGGGTACCTCAGGGTAGCCGTTCAGTGGAGTCGAACCCCCGACCTTCCGATCATGGGGCAACCACTCTACCTACTGAGCTATCCCTGCCCCTTGTGTGACAACAAAGTGTTGTTTTTAATTTAATGAAATATGGTGAAAGGCCAAATATCAAACAACTAGTTAAATTGGTTAGTAACATGACTGGGTATTTAAAAAATAAATACATAAACTGACTCAGTCTTTCCAGACTAAAGATGTGGAGAGGCCCCCTACTCTGTAGAAGACTGCATAGGTGAATAATTCACCAATGAAATAAATAGTTCTCAACTATTTATTTTAGTTAAAATCCTTAAAAATAAAGGTGCAATCTTTGGGTGCTTAAGCAGCACAGCAATTAAAACCGACAAGATCTGGTTCTGGAAACCAGGACGTCGGGGATGGGCAACTCCAGGCTTCAAGGGCCGCTGTCCTACAGGTTTTAGATGTGTCCTTGATCCAAGACAGCTGATTTTAAATGGCTAAATTACCTCCTCAACATGTCTCGAAGTTCTCCAGAGGCCTGGTAATGAACTAATCATTTGATTCAGGTGTGTTGACCCAGGGTGATGACTAATACCTGCCGGACACAGGCCTTTGGGACCTGGAGTTACCCACCCCTGCAATACATGGATTAGAAAAATGTAAAAAATAAATTAATAAATCTCATACCTCCCACAAACACAGGATCAAATTTAAAGAATGGCAAAGAAAAATGCAGCGATCTTGAGCTAATTTTTATTTAGACACGTTGTCTAAGGAGCTTGGAAAGAAAAGTGTCCGGACTTCTTTAAGTTGCTTGAAGTTTCACCTCTCATCCGAGAAGCTTCTTCAGTTCAAAAGGGTCAACTATGCGAGTGTACACCCCCCCCCAAACAGGCACAATCGACGTCCTAATGATCCTCTACCTAATCACATGAGCCAAGGTGTGAAAACTGGTGTAGGTCATAGTCAGTCAAGGCTTCGCACAAACTCATTTTGAAACTAGTGTGTGGTCCGTGTGTGTGGGCTTCCAGTAAACTTCAGGGTTGACGTTTCCATTCTCTTCAATGCCCGCGGCACAGTCCAGGAATGGCAAACAAAAACAACAACAACAAACTTTATTTATAGAGCACATTTAAAAACCAGCGGTATACCAAAGTGCTTAACATAAGAGACAGAGAAGTAACACGAATATTATAAGGCCTTAGCAAAGTATCAAATATACCCACAGGTCAATGCCACTAATACACAGGGGTAATATAAAATGCATATCAAAATAAAAACATAATAAAAGCACAAGCCATAAAAAAAATATGTATAAGGAAAAATAGAGTAAGTCTAAGAGTCAGGTGCGAGCATTAACAAGCAGGAAAGGCGAGATTAAAAAAAAAGGTTTTTAACCGTGATTTAAAAGATTGTGATCCGGGCGTCCAATTCCATCCAATCGGAAGGTTATTCCACAACTCTGGTGCAGCCAGGGCAAAGGCCCGGTCACCTCTAGACTTCAGCCGAGATCTAGGCTGCACCATCTTAATGCTCTGGCAGGAACATACGATTTAAGGAGTTCCTTAAGGTAGCTCGGTGCTGTGTTGTTGGTAATTTTAAATGTAAGCAGCAGTATTTTAAATTGGATGCGGTATTTTATGGGTAGCCAATGCAGGTCAGCTACAGTTATCCTTTGTCTTCCCTAGTGACCTTTATGTTTTTATCCACAGTGTTTATATGAGCAGTGAAGGATTCAACTTCTTGGGTTTTGAAGAAGACAATTTACAATCCCTTTATTCTGTTCTTATTTATGGTATGATTTATACAGTGTCCCATCTCTTTATGAAACAGGGTTATAAATTTTAAATATTTGTGCAATGTTTCAATATAACATGGATGGGTGTATGGATGACGGGAGTAATAACCAAAGTCTTAGTCACGGAACACTATTGCTTTCTGTTCTGTCACTGCAATCAGGTGCTATCTTTACTCGTGAACCATAACCACACTGTTCTGTTAATAGCAAAGTCTTGCAACTTTAAGAGAAAAAAAGTAACAAAAAAGTAACAAAAAACACTTCCTGTGACGTCACAATGACGTGTGCACTTCTGAGAAATTCTTTGCATCAGTAGATAATTGCAATCCTGGAATATTTTTCTGCTATGTCATCCAGTTGTAGTATTTGAGATGTATTTCTTGCCAATGGGCACCCGCAAACAGAGGGTGTTTTGATGGGGAGTGGGGTAATGCCATCGTTACATTTTTTTTTATTTTAAGAATTTTTTTTTTTTTTTTTCACTGATGAAAAGGATTGAAAGTCATGTTAAACAACACAGCAAGAGGTGCAGTGACTCTTTCACATTACTGTAGAGCAAAATCATTTTAATTCAACCACACTGGAGGGTTTTCGAACACGAGTGACCCGTTTAACGTCAAGCCAAAGTATCTGGTCATATTTAAGACTTTAGTAGGCCACTCCAAAGCCATTCAGAGTGGAGGTCCTGGTGCCTTTCAGATAGTTGTGTTCCTGCATGATTATCATTATGTATTATTAGCATTATCCCCTAATAAAGGAAATCATTTAAAACTGCACTTTGGATTTACTTGCGTTATTTTTGCATAATGTTGAAATGTGATTGAATCTGAAACAAGTGTGACAAATATCCAAAAACAATTAATCAGAGGGGTGTTTTCAAAGCACTGTACGTCAGTAGTCCGTGTGAAAGAACATGTGCATATGAGATGGTGGTAGGTCAGCACCTTTCAGTGAATTTATCACAGTCATTTTATCTTTAACTAAAGTAGATGGGCCAGTAAATGTCAATTGATTTCATGGAAGTTAATCATTGTGTAAGCTCAATGTTTTGGTATTAGGAACTGTAACTTTACTGTTTTGGTTGATTCTCAGCACTGTGATTAACCTTGTCTGCATCCATATTAGGCTAATTTAACTGTAATAAAACAGTTGTTACACTACCTGCCCACCAGAAAACACTGTACAAAGTGAGTCCAGATTTTTTTTTTTTTTAAATGAGATAACAGAAGCAATCACAGTATTTCCATCATGTCAGCTTTATAAGATTATAACACAATAAAGCTGTTCTTTAAGTTGCCAAGCAATAAATGTAATAATACGTATTTAAATTTTTTTTTCTAGGTCCCTGAAGAGGACATAGTCAGTGTGACAGACATGCTTCAGCACCAGAGGAACGAACCAGCCACCAGCTGATTTCTGAAGGACTGATAGTTCTTGATGATCTTGGCTCTTTATGTCCTCTAGCTCCAGTTCTAACAGCTAGAGGTGTCAGGCCAGCAGAGAAGGAGACTAACTCTGTGCCTAGATTAAGACTGCATTGCCAGAAGTATTAACTACTACAAATTTGCCATGAATACCGCAAGCGCTTTTCTGTGGTGCGTGCACACAGTTTGTATGCGAGGCCTCCTGTTATACCTGTCGAGGCAGGATGCACAGGATGAGCCTTAGGGGGTCCTCAAGCTGACAAATGCACATCACAGTACACAAACACTTGAAAACGGACACAACCACACTTTAGCATTCAGTTTCACAAGCTGAAAGTTGGGCTTGAGCGTGTATAATAGACATGTATGGTCAGAAGATGAATTGTTTTGCAGCATAGACCAGAATACACTCAACACACATCTTAGTCTTCCAGTGTGGTGTTATATTATAATATCATGTCAAAGCAGCAGTTGTTTTGTTTGTGAGGGAATTTTTTTTTTCTTCTTTTTTCATTTAAAGACCATTTGCAAGTATTGCTGTTTTCATTTGTGTTCAACTGGAAGTGTGTAGCTTGAAACGCAACGCGGTGACAAACAATCGTTTGTAATTATCATGCAAAAAAATTTTGGTTTTGACAACAGAGCTCACTTGTTCTGGTTTGAGAAGAAATATGTTGATTCTTGTGTCAAAACTACCACAATCTCTGTTGGGGGCGACCATTTCTCCTTTTTTAAATAAATAAATAATGGGTCAGCATTTCTTAACCTGAGGTCAATAACACTATGTCTTATTTTTTGTTTTTTTGTTTTTTTTGCACAATAAACTTTGTATCTAGCTATTATCACTTAGAACGTTTTTCAGTGGTACAAATGCATTTTATACAATTTGAAGTAAAATTCTTTTTGTGCTGCTTCAGTTAATAAAAGTTCTTCAAAATAAGTTCCATGTTGACTTTGGTGTAAGTCATTCCAACAAGTACTGACGACAAATGTTGCTGTCATTTGTCCTACATGATGCAACTGGGCCTGTATTAAGTAGCTTTGATAATAGTTATTTATGGGAGGGGGGTTTCTTTTTGAAGAAACAGTTGAGACAGCTGAGAGGCGAAATGTGGTGTTCTTTTGGTTTTCATTTTAAGAGTATTAACAAACCTAAACCAACACACTAAAAAGTTCTTCCCAGCTGGAGGTGCAGTAGGGCTCAGATCAGTGATATTCCTGTTGTGGCTGTAACAGGAGCAATTACCTATTAAGCACATTTGTTGAAGATTTTCTTAAGTTCAACCCAAATCAACATTGAACAGGCTATTGGGCAAAAATCCTGACTGTTTACCTGCAGGAATTTGGTGTTTAAATGCTCATCGCTGAGTTTAAATTCCAAAGATGAAACCAAAGCATAGCTTGTGCGTATTTGAATAAACAATAATATTTATTAAACTGATTGTTGTCCAAAGGTGACATTTAAAAGACAAAGTGGAGGTCCCAGAATGGATCCTTAAGAAATAAAAGAAGGCTGATCTGTAGATCTCCAAGCAAAAGGGTAAAAAAAAAAAGAAAGAGAGAGAGAGTCTGTTGCAGGTTTGCTCTGATCATTTTTGTTAATCACTGACTGAACTATACACCTACTTTACTGTTTTTGTAAGAAAAGTTGAAGAAAATGCGACAAAAGAAACGTAACAATTTTGCTTAAGACAGCTTTTGAGCTTCTTCTCCACCTCTTCTTTAAGGTTTTTCTTTTTCTCTGTAAGAGATTTTATTAAGCAACACCAGCAGCAACATAGCCGCAAACACAGCACCATGCTTTTCTGCGAAAGCAGGCTAAGTCTATTCTTGTCTGACAGGTTGGCGTCTGCGTGACATCTTAAAGCTTCAGTCATAAAGGGAAATTTGTGGTTGGAAGTTACATAAAACCATGATGGGCAGGCAATATCGGAAAAACATAAGAGACAAATACGATTTTCTTTTTACTTGACATATACTGGATGCAGTTAATGTCCTTAATAAGACATAAATTTAAAAAAAATTTTTATCAAACCTATTTACACAATATTTCCCTACCTTTCTGACTTGTGTCCCCTTTAAACAGAAGTGGGTACTAATGAGTCTTTGTCAAAGTTTTAATATATTATTTTAATTAAATGGGATTTTCTTTTTCCTGTGTTAACTTTCAAATGGTTTATTGTTGAGCGTTATCCATGTTATCCAACTTCTGTTTAAAAACCTGGCCTATATAATGCAAGCCACATCGCATGCAGATGGAATGTTTTTCATGCTCTGATATATTTTGAGGATTTTAGTTATCTGAGGTCTATCTGACCATGGTCACACCTCTTATGAAATCATATGATCCAATAATATGTCATAATGTGAGTGATGTTAAAAAAAAAATTGTCATGGAATTCCTTTGTATGAGGTGAATGTGGGTGTACCTAAAATGCAATTTAAGCCGGCCTACCAAAGCAAAGTTGCATGTTGCTGTTTTGTATGGTTTATCACGGACCACTGAGGATAAGAGTTAGTACTGCTACTATGGGTTCTAAACTCAATAGATCTCTCCTGCACTATGGTAAATATATATTTTTATTATTATTTAACAAACACAAATTTGACATGGTTAGGCCATTTGATCAACAAATACAACTGATACTACATAGTTTCATCGTTACATCAGGAAGCCTCATATACTACTCGTTTAATCTGGTTGCATTATTTTGGTAATTTTACAATTTCTTGTTTAAGAGAACATTGTCCAATTCCATTTGTTTTTGTTTTTCTTCAGCAATCCTCTTGATCTTCCTGGAAGTTCAGTGGAGTCCTGTGTTTTCTGCTCCGATTTGTCCATCTAATAACTCCTGTGATCATTTGAAGAGAACCAATGACCTTGCCAAGTTATTCGAATTCGAAGCAACTAAGCTACTGAATTTATCTGTAAGTACCATCTAGTTAATCTGCTGTCATATACTCTTTGCATGATTGCTGTAACTATACACAGGACATTCTGTAGACTTTACCTAACTGCTGCAAAATTGATCCAAATCTTATATGTCATATTTAATCTCGATCATCTTCCAGAGTTTAGTCTTGATTTTATGACATTTCACCTCATGTCTGTCCTCAGAGAAAGCCTGTTTAAAATGGTTTTAAACTCTAGAGTTTACTTCATGTAATATTTAAAACGCGTCTGTCGAAAATGTTTAAAATGCTCACTGATGTATAGTGGATGTTTGCATGAACAGATGTAGTCAGTAAGAGCTTAAGTAGCCAATACATAACGGTACTCTCAAAGGCCCCTCAGTGTAAATGCCTAGTGTCTTACTTGTGTCCTTTTAATCTAAACTACTAGTGCAAGAACCTGCTGGGGTTGCAACTTATGGAAGTATATAAATATAAATCTTAAATTAGTAATGCTGAATGACATGAATCCGTCATATCTCTTTGAATCTGCTGTTTGTGAGCACAAAAATAGACAAGTTGACGACGTACACGGCACATTATTTTTTCCAAAGTGTATTTAGTTACATTTATTCACTCATGACTGTTCTTATTACTTGTATGAACGTGTCACAAAACTCAGTGCAAGGCTGAAGCATCAAGTGGTTCTGTTCTTATTTGAATAGAGAATAAGAATTTTACAAGTTTTATGGTGAATTCTACCTGTTTTTTTTTACCTACAGATAAAAAAATATGGAAAAAGGAATGAGACAATACGACATGAAGTTCCTGACACCCAGATATCTGGTGAAAGCACTTGTGAGAAGCTGCAGAACATCTATATCAAGAATGAGCTTTTTAAGTTACACGTTTTACAAGCCAAAGAATATCACCAACAACTTTTGAGGTACCCAGTTGAAATTTTTAATAAAACAGAGCACGTTGAAAAAACACTAGAAAATTTAAACATTATGATAAAGGCTATGCTCGGACCATTCGATTTCACTCCCCCAACCCCACCCCGAGAGTTAACCGATCACCACAAACAAAAAATTTATGTATGGAGTGTTGCGGTCAGACTGACGGAATGGTCCAAACAAGTGCTGACGGTAGTTAATCAGACACTCTGTCACTAAAAACAGATAAGACTGAGAAAATATCTCTGTTATCTGGGATCCACCACCTCTCTGCTATTCCTGTCACGGTTAAGGTTTCCTTTTTAACCCTTGATGATGTTTTGACAGGGAATTCAAAGTTGTGCATTTCAGAATGGTCTCTTTGGCCATATATTAATTATTTACTGGTACCTTGTTTTTATTTATCTATTTCTTTGAATATGAATATGATGTAGCCTAAATTTGCAAAATTATTTATATTTGAGAATATTTATTTATTTTGTTATGGTTAATATAATACCAGTCGCAGTGTTAACAATATCTTAAAATGTTTTATTATTTAATTGTTCCAGTGTTTCAGAAAGGTTCATTCATTAATTTGTCATTTATTTGTTACTTAATATTATTCGAGTGTGCATATGTGCTGTGCTGGTGTGTGTGTATTTATTATCACATCCTGTTTAAGGTAATCTTCTGATCAGTGATGAGTAAAACCAGTGTGCTCTTAAAACAGAGGAACTTGTCAAATTGTGTAAAGTTTTTCTGCAATAATCAACCTTCTACTGAAATTGTGGGTTGTGCATGTGTACCCAGAGATTATGTAATACCAACAGAAAATTGTTTATGTGAATTGATGCATTCAACTGAAATATGATGTTTCTGTATGTTTCTGAAATGCATACTGTATGTGGAGAGTATTACATAACTTGCAAGTTTTAGTTTTGTTTTGTTTTTCTGTTTGAAGCTTAATTTTCTGTAACCTATTTATTTATTTATTTTCCAGCCAGTTCTTTTTTTTAACTTATTTAGTGTTTTTATTATATATTTATCTCTTGAAAATGGCAACTGCTTTGTATACAAGAGGCAGGTGTCTGCGGTTTATATAAAGTGCAGCAATGACCTCACCTCTGTAAAGTCTTTAACTAAACCTTACGACCTACATTAAATTCAGATTCATCAGCTCGTTGTTTTGTTTTGTTTTAACTTACGCTGGGAAAGAGTCGTTTGTGTTTTGTAAATACAAAAATTTTACTTTTAATCCAACTTCAGCGTTTTGAATTGAGCTGCATTTCAAATTCTTCTCCCTCTGATTTGCTTGTGAGATCAACCAACAGGGTTGAGTTAAAATTTTACTCAGGACATGAAACTAGTCAAAACTGTTGGGCTGTGGTTAGCTGCATCTACGCAGTACTGCATGACTCATTTATAGAATATTTCATAGAGTACATATGTCATCACAGAATTCTTGCTAAACTACTTACGTAAGCTAAAGAAAGCTCATTTAAAAACTAAGAAATAATCATGCATTTCACACTTACACAAACTACAATTTCACTTATGTTATGTAGCTCATATAAGACAAATAGCAGCCAGTTTTTAAAATATACCCTTGCTATCTACAACCTAGTTTCTTAGTCTCCTTTTTTAAATTTTTGCAGAGAAACTAACCCATTTATCTTTTAATATCAGTTTTTCTTTTCTTTTTTTTTCTCTTTTTTTTAGTTTTCAACTCTATAATCTAACTGTTCTAGAGTCTAGAGAATACTTATCATCATCATCAGTAATTTCCTTTGGTGGAAGAGGTGGTGACCTGCCAGAAGAAACTGAATTGATTGGTTCAGTGGTTGACTTTCTTCATCAGAGGATATGGTTAAGTAAGCGATAGGGCAAAATTATATTTCACACACCTACTGCCCTTGTCACAGTAAACTATGAGGAGAATTACAATGGGAGAATATAGAGCAGGTACAGTATACCATGCAACAATGTGAAGTAGTTTGTATGAGAAAGTACACCAAACTTAAAATGTTGTGATTGTACACTTGGTTTACAGGTTTTCTGAAACTGGCTTGTATCTGGATGGCGATTCTGATGCACGGCTTGGATGCACAACTTGCACCAAAGAAACATGCTGCAGGTGCATCGTGCAGTCCCAAACACCTGACAGCCCTGACCGAAAGCTTGGTCAATGAAAGCTTGAGATGCTTTGTAAGTAACTTTAAAACTATTCATTTTCTCACCAGTGCAACCCAGAGAAGTGGTTTTGTGACGCTATTTGCAATCTGCCAGCGTGCTTGGATGACGCAATAGCTGTGGGGAGGTAGTCTGAATTTTTCTATCACTTAAATTTCGCAAAAACAGTGCAGCTCCCAAAGCTCTGCTGAGTAGTGCTGTGTCACAGCCTTCATTTCTAGAGTGTGTTACTCCAGATTAAGACACTTTTAGTGCCAGTACCATAGCAATTCTGTAGTCATTCTTTGAAACAGTTTCAGTTAAATTGCACTTTGTTGCTATTAAGATGTCTGCTTTTTTTTTTTTTAACAGAATTACATCTCAGGTGTAGATTAAACAAGTTTTATCTATGAAAGCGCATCAGCCAGAAAACTAACTAACTAAACTAACTGGGTATTTTTTTCTGGTTCTTACAAAATAAACAAGACATGTCCTTGTGGGGGATTGGAGGAATATTTTTGTGAGGACAGAAAAAGTTGTTATTTCTATTGCCTGAACAATCTCAGGAGACACAGATTTTTTGTGTATATAATGGGTTTAAAAACACATCGTTTGATTAAATCTAGTGTTAAGTTTCTTCTTTTGCTGTGGTATAGATTCATGCTGAGATGCTTTGCATGACCTTTCAGAGGCAGTTTAAGAGATTAGCTGCGTATTCATGGGATGAGCAACACACGTCTTCAAAATCTCCTCGCCTCACTCTTGTCTTTTTTTTTAGGATGAAGCCAATGGAAAACACCTTGGTATTTGGTTACCTGGCTTCCCTGAGCTCCACGTCCAGAAGAGCTTTCCTCCTAATTGGACAAAAGTTCATTGCAGCTTGCGCTTCATGTATGAAGGTCTAAATGACATCTTGGAGGACCAGAAAAACAACCTGAATCCTCAAAACGTTTCACTTCACAAGAAGCTAGAGGAAACCATTGCCAGGATTAAAATGCTTGCAAATTGTATAAACATCATCTTTAAAAGTACATGTCCCTCAAAGCCATCACCACCTAAAATGCCTAAACAAGTATTTGAGAGGAAACAGTGGAGTCATACCCTGCTAAAGGCAGCCGGGGATTACCTGGTATGGCTGGAGCAAATGTTTGTTTCATATGTTAAAGGAACAAAAATGGGGAAAGGTAAAGTAACAAAGACCCAGCCTCATAAGTACCTGGAGGGGAGTGGATACCTGCTCTGATTATGAACAAGTTTAGCTGAGTTTGTGGTGAAAATGCGGTTATAGTTTGTGGCAGCTTTTCTTTAGCCCCCCCACCCCCGTCCAAGACTTTTAAATGCTACTTTTTCATGCATTCAGTATGCTGTTATGCATTAAGGATCTTTACAGTGTCTCTCTCTATAATATATCTGATATTTCAGTACAAACATAACAACCGACATGGTTAAAACAGCCAAAGAGGTTTTTTTTAAAATAAAATTTATGAAGGGTGTACTTTGATATTTTGGAAAATTGAGCTGTTCTTATTATTTTAAATGAGAAAGTACATGCAAATGTCTAATCGACAACATAAGTAAGGCACAACTGGGGAAGCAATTATCCAAGCTTAAACCTGACAGACAAAAAAAAGGTGAAAATCGCTGCTTTTGTCTGCTATCACCCAAATCCACCAATCGGCACCTCTTAACAAATGTAAACCCCAGTACTGCTGCGCTAACAGCTGGATCTTTTTCTAGCTGGCTGCTATTTGACGCTTCACATTTGATATCACAGGTGTGAATGATAACAACCATCTCAACAAATTCTAATAAAGCAAATATCTCCGTTTACCAAAACGTCATGTTGCTACCATAAAAGCGTTATCGGAAATGTCTTTGTTCCAAACCTGATAGCTCAAAGCAATCAACATGTTCCCTTGTGGCAGTAATTAATCAACTTGCCAACCAGGAAAATGAGAAATGGCTCTAATACATCTCCTAATTATGACAGTTTGTTTTCCTCAGCCTTCACATTGATTAATTGTTTTGCTCTGACCAACTATCCCATGTGTGGGGGCTACATTGCCTGAGGTAGAAAGAAACAGATAGCAATAACTTACAGAGAGCTATTAGTTTGGACTCCACATAAAAAACAATCAAGTTATATTAAATGTTTCTATATTTTCAAGAACTTTTAATCAAATTTTGATTTTTTTTACTGTTATTTATCCTGAAATTCCTTGCATTATCTTTCTTTTCTGTGGAACTTATATTTATTCACCATAACTATTAATTTTTAAAAAAATAAATAAATAAAAAAAAAGCTGTTATTTCAAAATGATGTCTTGTTTGATTTTCTTCCTGGTGCTTTAGACCCACAAGCTTAATAAAATTTGAATGCATGACATTGCTATCTACCACTGTTATTTCAGTTAAATAAAACCTGCTAGAGAGTTAAACTGCCATTTAAACCACACTACTACAAAATCTACATGTCACCATTCAGAGAGAAAAAAGCAGAAACTCATTCAGTTTCACAGTCCCTTTTATTAAATAAGCATTTCATCTGCATGCACTATACACAGAGGTTAGGACACATTCTTTGCCATTTTAAAATGTTCAGAACAAAACAGAAAGGTTCGTTTGATTTCATGACATGACTTTATGACTTGTTTGAAGCAAATGTTGATGGATGAGCTGCCTGCTAAGTAGACCTGATGATCATCACGGATGAACGGATAAAGCGTATTATGCACTTATGAAGTGTAAATAATTTAAAAAAAGAAAAAAAAAAAAGCATACAGCATTTTGTCCTTTTTGAGGTTGGTCTTGCATTCCTTCATCTCTTTGCCACAATATTGCAAAATTGTCCAAGCATTTCATATGCACCATCTCTTCAACAAACACCCTTATTTGTCAATTGCTATTCCATTGCTCTTCGATTACTAAACACCAGAAGCAAGTCAAATAGGCTCATACAGGCAGAAGTTCTGGAGGACTCTCACCATAGCAGTACTTTGCTTGAGGGTTTCGGTACGTGTTTTCATGTTGAACGCTCTGGAGAAGGGGAAAAATAGAAATGAGACAAACGAAAAAGTTTTTTCACAAAGCACTTATATTGCTCTTCTCAATACCGGTACTTTCACAGTACTGAAAATATTCAAAGCTTGTGCAGATTCAGTGATTTACAATGAGATTAGCCGAGAATCAGTTTTGTTTCTGTTTTTTATTTATTTTTATTTTGGGGAGTTTTTCAAATTTCTAAATGAACCAACTGTCTCAGGAAATTCATGAGAAAATCATTATGTGTCATAGTGATGCATCAAGTTCAAATAAAAGCGTATCTTTTGTCAACAACTGTCTGAAAAATATACAGATAAATGTATGAGCAAAATATCGACTTTGAATGTCAAGAGATAAGGGTAAGTGTTGCTGCATATCCGCCAGACTACTAATTTCACTATTCCTTTGTTTCCAAATGATTACAGTTATTGTTATTATGATTTGTATGGGTCAACACTTTAAAACTGGTTTGGAAAATCTAACAATTCATGTTTGTTTCTTCTGTTTAACTTAACATACTTGTGAAGATGTCCTACACTTGGCCAGACACAACTCAAAATGATCCTCGACAGCAGTGAAAAGATTCTGGAAACCTTCAGCTGCACGATTCAGGAAGCGCTCAAGAAGAAGTTGCTAAACAAAAATAGAAAGAAAAGAAATTGAACATGTACAAAAGCATGTATAGATTTATAATCACTTAGATTTATTATCTGTTCCCATTGCATGCACTGCTTTGCTTAAAATGCAAACTCAATATGCAATTTTAAATGATATCTTTGGTTTCAAATGTGTGCATGCAAAGGTGCACAGCATGTGGGCAGATATGCCTTTTCCGATGAAAGTTAAACGCGATGATCCTGAAGGCCCTTGATGTGACAGATTACCTTATCGGGCTGGAGACAGCATGACACGCAATACTCATAGATGCTACAGCATCCATTGGCCAGGCAACTTTTACATATGTACTGTCTGGTGCTGGGAGCATTGACGTTACAGCAGCCATTAACGAGCAAGTCTTTTCTCTCACAGACATATCCTGTAAAACATTAATGCAGATTATGATAAGAACTGGTTACAGGCTACATCCGATGTGTTATCACTGTATGGTGGTGAGTAATAGATTTATTACTCACCAAGTTCGTCTGTAAGCAGTGTCTTGCCCTGGATGGAATTTCTACACTGAGTGATCTGTCGGCTGCTGTTCCCCAGGTTAAAGCGGACTTTCCAGGGGATGCGATGATCTGAATCTCTAACTTCTAAGAGTGTTCGGTCTCGTATGGTCCGCTCCTCCTGAAAAATGCACACATACAAGAAACGGGTCATGGAAAGCTAATGAAGAGCAACATAAATTTCAGAATATGGTTGTGCATATAACCCTATTCTAAATTCACTATATTATTATTCTGACAGATAATATCTGTCAATAACAGTAATGTTTTGAGAAACTATAGCCACTGTTTCAACAATGTAGAAGACAAGTAGAGTAAGAAGGCCATAGTGATCGATGTAGCAATACCCAGCAGTAGCAATACCAAGCAATAGCAACATCAGGATGAAGAAACACGAGAAGCTTGAGAAATACCAAGGGCTGAGAGAAGAGCCAGAGAAGATGTACAAGGAGAGGGGAACAGTGGTCACTTTGATGATCTGAACACTCTGGGCAGTGAAAAAGCAGATTCCAGGAATGAAAACCGACATCTTTGTCCAGAAAAGTGCAGTTCAAGGAAAAGCAAAGATCCTGCGCAGCATCACCGTAACCAAACTGAATAGGCACATGAGTCCGCACATGAGCACAGCATTGGAAATAACGGGTACGTTGACCAGTAGCTGGGTCAAAGCACCAGCTACTGGTGCAGCAGTAATCCGAGACTCTAGACATTAAGGTGTCATTCAGACTGAGTGAGTGTGTGGCTGAATGGTTAGAAAGAAAGTAAAGGTGATCTGGACTGAAGAGGTGGAGCTGCCAGGAGGCAGAACGGTCAGCTCAATGGTAGTCATCGGATAATAATAATAATAATAATAATAATAATAATGAGAGGGCCACAGGTGCCACTGATGAGTTCTCCACCCAAAGGCCATCACCCTGAGGCTCTATGAGCAACAGAGAGAGGAATAAAGAGGATTAATGAGTGTCAGAGCCACAATCCAGGAAGAAACGTGGAGCCTCCGTTAATGCATCGGACAGAGAGCCCCCAAGTTAAGCTGCTCTATGAGGTCTTCAGCTGGCTGAAGGCAGCTGGTGATGAGGAACAAGAGGAGCTATCATACAAGACCAAGCCCCTAAATGGGGTGTACCATCAACAGATGGAGGAAGTGGCTGGCATCAAGAAATCCTACCAGTGGCTAGAGACTTAAAGGACAGCACAGAGGCAGCTCATGGCATCACAAGAATAGGCTCTAAGCACCAGATCCATAGAGGCAGGGGTCTACCACAGCTGACAGAAGCCAAGCTGCAGACTGTGCAAAGGCTTCCTAGAACTATCCAGCACACTGCGGCAGAATCTAAGATGCAAGAAGGGACAACATACATTGAGAGGACCTATCAAGTGGCTGGGATAGTGTACGAGAATATCTATGCGCATGTGTTTTAGAAGTCTACTAATACCTGCTGGCTGAAAACTGCAGGGCTAAGACCCTGTGGGACTTTCAGGATAGAGAAGAAGCTGATGGCCAGCCACACAGAAAGTGGTGGCTGACAAAAAGCAGGAGACTGCAAATGTCTCTATCCCATGGGACAACAACTTCAAAAAGAAAGCATGAGAAAACTGAGAAGCTGAAGGAACAACTGAAGCAGACGTGGAAGGAAAAGTCAAGTGGCCCCAGTGATACGAGCTGTAAACCCCAAAATTGAATAGTGGCTCCAGCAGACTGCAGGCTGACCATCAGAGGCCTGTCCAGAAGAGTGCAGTCATAGGAACAGCTAAGATCAGAGCCCTCACATTCTCGGGCTGCTGGTAGAGGACCCAAGCTTGAGGAACACATACACACACAAAACAGAAAGCACAAACATTTTCATTTAGAAATCTGTCAAAAAAGTGGGCAGAAATTATTGTTTAGATGCTGGTAAAGGTCTGTAATATTAGACCCAGCTACACTTTCAAAAAATAATGCCACAAATTGTGATTATTCAGAAGAATAGTTATTTGGACAAGGTAGAAGCTTGGATATACAGCTCCCTACTAATGCGTGTATGTTTGGTTTCCTACTTAGAATTGGCATGTAGTGTGTTTTTTTGTTTTTACAAAGCAAAGAAAAAAGAAAGTGACTAGATCTTTTTTTCCTCTTGCATGTTTTTTTCTGTAATCGACTTATCTCAGTGTGAGTTTCTGTACCTGTTTGAGTGTGCTGGTCAGAAAGTAGATGAGGGAGAGTCCAAAGACAACTCCCAGCACCCAGCGCTTTCTCAGTAGCCGCCGTAGCACCATCATAGCATGGCTTGCTTTGGGGAAATGCAAGTGACAGCCCAACACATCAAACCTCCACGGATAGCAGTTCTCTGGCTGTCTTCAATTTTCAGGAATATGAAAAGGCTAACTGTAAATAATGTAAAGCTAGCTCAGTTGGTGGTAAAAATGCAAATATAGGACATAGACGGAAAATAGCTAACTCTAGCTAACCCATGTTTTAACTCTTAAACTCACAATAGCAACCTTTAAATATAATGTTTTGAAACTACCGAATTACGCGCTGGACATGCAAGCTAAGTGTTTCACTGTAAATGCCAGCTTTGTTAGCCTGCTAGCTAGCGCCGTCTGCTCTCGGTGTTGCTAGATAAATAATGAGGAGCGATAACCAATAAGCTATGACGCTGTTTAATAACGCTTCTTCGTCTCCTCTGTAGATAATAATTCGATCATGTCCAAAATTATGTCTAGTAAGAAGAAACGGTGGGATTTTTTTTTCAGCAAAATCTGACATCCAGCATCAGCAAAACAAATCCCCAGCACGGATGTAATGTGGTCGGAAAGAAGGTGCTGATTGGTAGATGGCGGTCTTAGTGACGCCACACCGGAAGTTTCCCGAGCGGATCGTCTGGGCAGCAGCAGCAGCTGTCTAGCTAACCATTTACAACAACCATGACAAGAGCTGTAGTCCAGTACACCGCATTAATTCAGGTAAAGTGGTTTATATTTTTGGTCACTTCTGTGAATCACATACTGGTGATGATACTGTGGATTTGTGCGTTTACAGGACTGGACCATGTGGTGATGATCGGTATGCCATGCAGAGGAGACACAGCAGCAACACGGATGGCATGCCCTCTGAAAGGTGGGGAAAGGAGGTGCTGCACAAATGCACAGATGCTTTTGTCACCCCTTCTGCCTGCACCGCCTGTATGCTTTCTTGGTAGTTTTGGCAAGGCCACATATTTGCAATTGTAGGTTATATGTGCTTTCCAACATTGTTGCAACACTTTGAGTTTGGCCTTCCTCCATTTGTTGCCTTATAACTCTTAATTACTCTCAGCACAAAACAAAAGGAGTTAAAGCCTTTTTACTGCAAGGTGTTATAGATCAGCATCATTTCATTTTGCCAGAATAAAAAATTGGAGCTCCAAACGCGTTTAGTTCAATAATTCAGTGAGCAACATACTGGCAGCGGAAATGAATGGCGCTCAGGCCGGCCTTTAGAGACATACTAAAGACCTCGGTCATACAGGAGGAACTCAGAATAAAGCTTTTACTCCTCTGCAATGAATGAATCAGTTGAAGTTGTTTGGGCATCTGACATCTGGACCACCTGAATGCCTCCTGGGTGAGGTGTTTGGGGCATCCCCTACTGTGAGGAGGCCTTGGGGAAGACCCAGGGTACGCTCAAGAGATTATGTCTCTGAGCTGGCTTGGGAATGTCTCAGTGTCCCCAGCAGAAGAGCTAGAGGACGTGGCTCTGAAGAGGGAGCTTTAGGCTTCTTCATTTAACCCCTGTTTAAGAAAAACTGCAACCGAAAGCCAAACTCATCAAGTTTTATCATCAGTCTCAATTTAATATCTGTGACTTGGAGTAAAAGAAAAACGCATCTTTGTCCCTAGAGGTTTTCTGATAATTGGAGAACACACTACACAGATTAAGATGCTGATGATTATTCAAAGACTGCATACTATACTACGTGCAATTTTTCTCCATTTAGGAGCCGAAGCCAAACTCTGGGATCGGAAAGCAGCCTGGATGAGGGTGGTGTGTTTGACTGCCTGAAGCCTGAATCACCCGCTTCTCCCCAGCAGATCTTCTCCGGCCTTGTTGGTGTCCCCTCCAGCTCTGTCTCCTCTGCCCAATTCCAGGCAGCCGGCTTAGTCTTGGGCTCTCCCCCTGAAGTTTTTATCCAGATGACAGCATCATCCAGAGAGGAAGGGGGGCCCCATCGCACAGAGGGTGGACCTTTTCTCCCTCGGCCACCTCAGCACCATCATCACCATCACCACTTCCACCATCAGCCCCTTCAGCATAGGACCTCGTCCCTGCTCCAACAGGCTACCACAGCAGCTGGCTCAGAAAGGCACAGCTCCAGGGAGGAGGCCCAGGAAGACCAGTCCACCCCAGCCCCAGCTTTGTCTGAGTTGAAAGCAGTGGTCACCTGGCTACAGAGAGGCTTCCCCTTCATCCTTATTTTGTTGGCTAAAGTCTGCTTTCAGCATAAACTAGGTATTTCAGCTTGTGGAGGACTAATGTGGCTAAGATTGTTTAACGGTACCTCTCATGCACTGATGATATTGCACCTCTCTCGCAGGAATTGCTGTATGCGTGGGGATGGCCAGCACGTTTGCCTATGCCAATTCCACTTTAAGGCACCAAGTATCATTACGGGTAAAGGGTAGAACAAAATCCAAGAAGTATAGCTATTTTATTCTTAGATCAGATTCACGCTAACGTTTTCCAAACACGTTTTAGCACAGCAATTATTACTGAAAGATGTAATTATGTTCCTTATTTCTCTTTATTATACTTAATAAAACTGTTAAATGATGTTAAATTAGTAATTATTATTAAATAATATTTTTAGTGATGGTAAAACAGAATGCACTGATCCATTTTTTGACGATATTGTGTGTTAAATGTAACGTAGTGCCATTTCAATAACAATTGGACTACAACAGAGCTGTATTGTAAAAATAAAATAAGTGTAATCATTTTTTGGTAGACAGAAGATTTTTTAGGTAGATTAATTCATCATCGTCGTTGGTCTTGATGAGCATAAGAAAAATATACGTGCTGAATAAGTCTTATTCTAAACATGATAAATCAATTTGGTGTATAATCGCTGAAATACCTTTTAAAATTGACTTTTTATGTGAGAGATGTCTATGTATACATGCTCTTTCACATTCAAACAAACTCATAACACACCAAGCATTCTGTTAGTTTGCAGCATTATTTGAAATACTAGCACCTTACAGCACATTTACAAGAAATGTATGGTGCATGTTGCTTGAAATCCCTCTATGTGTTTCTGTTACCAGGAGGAACGTTCTGTATTTGTTGCTCTATGGATCATCATGTTCCTTGGAGGGAACATCGTGTATATCTACTACACATTTAGTCATGAAGAGCTGCACAACAGGTAGTGTACCAGCAAAGACTTTTCTAGTAGTTCTGTGTTTCTTTGCCTGCCATTTTATTTTATTTTTTCTACATATACATTTAGGTTTTTCCCCATTCATTTTTATGTTGTGCGTTTTATTTTTACTTCCATTTCCTTCAGGCAGTGTTCCCGTTCTTGTCTGATCTTGTCCTGTGAGTATTTTTGTTTGTTTTGTTGTTTTGTTTCCACAGAGTTTCTGACATGTTCTGACATCTTTTCTTGCTGTTGTTTGTCATTAGACGAAGTGTAAGCAACACCATCCTTGACAATAAGTCGCTGAGTAATTATTTTTTTCTCTTCTAGCCTCATATTTGCCAAGCCCATCCTCAACAGCTTTGATTTCTTTGATCTGATCTGGGCAGTGGGCATCACAGATTTTGTACTCAAGTACGTCACCATCATCCTGAAATGCTTTGTCCTCTTCCTGCCTAAGATTCTCCTGGCATTCAAATCCAGGGTAAGAAATCCAGATTCATTCATTTTCTAGAGCTTTTTACAGAAAATGCACGTTTTTCATGTTAAAAAAAGATACAGAGACCAAGACAACATTTTGATTTCAGTGAAAGTGTAAATTAAGAAATAAGTATCCATTAATTCAGCGGTCCCTAACCTTTTTTGTGCCACAGACTGGTTTAATGTCAGACAATGTTTTCACGTACCGGCCTTTAAGGTGTCGAGGATGATACGACCAAGACAAAAAACTGTGGCATTTTGTAAAAATAATAATAAATGCAAATTCACTGTGTAATTGTGTAACTTTATTAGCAGCGTCCTCCTGAAATGCGCCAACAACATTGAGAGTAACATCAACTCTCGCGGCCCGGTACCAAACGACTCACGGACCGGTACCGGTCTGTGGCCCGGGGGTTGGGGACCACTGCTTTAATTTTCTTCCACTTAGATCGATGTCCAATAGAAACGTCCAGATTTTGCACATTTTTGAAAAACCTCATTTAGAATGTGGCCAGAAGGTATAATAGTCAGATACCGGTAGCTAAATCATCTCAACCAGGTCCTTCCACTGTGACTGGGCAGCGGCTTTAATCTGCAACTCTGTGCTCATTACTCTGTCATCAGGTCTGGTCAGAGTGATGTAAGAGTGTTGTAGATTTCTTCATCAGATAGTGATGCAGTGAACAGATATAACAGATAAAAATGAATTCTTCTTTGCCTTGATTTTCACTGTAAAGCAATCATTTTGTCTGTGTTAAAATCAAGCGCACTCCTTTCCTTGACAGCAGTCCTCTTTTGCTCCTCCCTAAAAGTTCAACTTTACTCATTATTTAGCTCATTTAAGACCAAGATGATGGAAAAAGAGTATTTCGTTAACAAGCAGTAATAGACATAAAAGATTTCGGTAGGTAAACTTGTGGAAGGCAATTTAATGGTTGCAAGGTCTCAGGGGATTTCTCACAGTGTCCCCTTTTGGCGGTCAGTTGTTTGTTGGCTTTATGTTCTCAGTCTCTCTCCCCATGGCTACCACGCTGGCTTTGCAAGCACATTCAGCTCGGTCGTCTTGTTGCCTTCATCTGCAGGCCTCCTGCAGTGGAGGCTGCAGGCAGGGAGCGACTGCCAGGTGACTTTGCAGGAAGGGTCATAAACTCACAACCAGATGACTTGTGTCTTTGACCACGTTCACGTTTGCTTTTCATGCGATTTCTAATTAAAACCCAAGCAAATCCTGTATTTGGAAAAAAAGGGAATCAAATGCAAATGTTAAAGTTCATGAAAAATCATAAAATATCAAATAATTGAGATTATAATTATTGGCCATACAACTGATTAATTTTGATTAGGCCTTTACCAAAACTGAGCATCTTTACTTTCCAGATCATGTCATTCTTTTCTTCTTCGATTATCACACTGCAAATTATTATTATTATTATTAAGATTTAGAACAACTTGATCAAAAACCTTTCTTTCTCTTTAACTCATTAATGAAATACCAGGTTGTATATGTTGTAAGATTGTATAGCAAACTTGAAAGACATCTAAGCCAAGTTTCTGTCAAAAGGCAGTATTCATGCTTGTTCACAACACGTCAAGTTACAGGGTGCTCACTCTTAAAGTTGTTAAGCTCGGTTCATGAGGTGAAAAAAGAAAATTTGCTAAACTATGATGAAATACTCCACTGAGTGAACAAAGTGCTAAAGGGTCACAGTGTGAAGCTGTTTTGTATTCATTAGGTTTTAAACGGTACTCCTTAGGTGAGCCTTGTGAGTGCGGGTGTCTGCTTGTGTGGTTTTTTTCTGTCCTGAGGCGACAAAGTATGACTGCAAATGCGCACGCACACATACACACACACTTTGATTTCCATACAGGTGCAGCTTGTATTCCCGTTGTGTGCTTGTGCGTTAAATGGGAGGTAGAGGAGGGGGGAGTTACAAAGTATTAGGATTAAATTTTCCACTGATAAACAAACCTAGAGGCCTATCAGAACCACACCAGCCAGCAACTGAGCTCATTTGCCCTCGAGGGGATTGCAGAGGTGAGGTCATCCCTCCCTGGAGCTGGACCATTACCTGTATCCTCCGCTCACAAACACACAAATATACACACACGGATTGAAGCTTCACAGTTGTGATGGGACACGTAAAAATTTTTGGTAATCCCCAATTATATCATCAATTCTTAGCTTTTTTCTCATTGAAGCCAGACAGTGCTGTCTGTTCTGAACCCCATGAAGTCATATAATCTGCCTTTTGGATTCATTACTGTGTCCAGCTGTGGATACACTAATGATTCCACATAATCACTGCAGTCAGCACAAGTTTGCACAAGCAATAGCGGGCATGCGATCAGAAGTTCCATGACGGTTATGTTTTAAAGGCATAGACTCATAAAACTGCTTTTGCTTGAATCTTATTTAATGGGTAATTACTAAACATGTATTTTCAGTGTTATCAAGTTGTCGCTAATTTCAGTCGTGCTAATATGGAGTTAAATATATTTTAAATACATAAGATATACCTAATAAATCCCAAGAGTAGAGAAATTACTATAAAAGAAATGCATATCGCAGGTATGCATATCAAAGACCTGACACAGAGTCTTTGGATTTTTTTTTTACTCTATTTCTTAAGAACATGACTTTCAGCTACTGTAATCTACTGTAGATCATTTTTAGGGCATTTACTTCTTCTTTTGCCCTTCACTTTTCCTCATTTCTTTTAAGGACACACACTTTTAAAAAACAAAACAAGAAAAGTGTTCAACTGAAAATGGTCGAGTACAAAGACTGAACCGCACAACAAAGCTGCCAATGCCCAAAGAAAACCTTTAAAAGACCTTCAGAAAACCTGGGAAACTTTTGCTGAAGACTACTTTTCTTTTAAAAAAATGACAAGAAAGGCTGGTTCCTTGGAAGAACAATATAAAGAAGTGAGCATTTGCTCAAGACCTTTGCACAGAAATGCAGCTCTGTTAAGATAAAATAATAAAAATAAAATAAAAATAATAAACTAAAGAAGGTAAAGAATGCACAAAAATTATTTTAAATGTTTGTTCTGCCTGCGCCAGAAAGATTTCCTTTTTAGACTTTTGGTAGCTGTGGAAAAAATGACTCAAACAGGAGCGTCCAGTAAGTTCTATTAACTAAATCTCATTGTTAAAGTTTTTTAGTTTGAACAGTCATACAAAGTCAAATTGTATTACATGTAAGGCAGTATAGAACAAAGTAAATTCATGTTTCGGGTGAATTGAATAACTGTGTGGCTAATTTTAGTGATAAGATTTGTCCAGCTTGCAGTTTCTGTGTAACTGTCACTGCAATTGTTCTTCTTGTGTAACTTTCTTACCACCTCCATACACTCGTATTTTATATATAGCTAAATTTGAGTGACGCTATTATTACTGTTATTTTATTCATATTGTGATAATATTAGTGCGTCCTTTTTTGTTTTGAGGTCCAAAATAACATTGGATATTGCAACAGCCCTAAAAGAATGACCCACAATGTGCCAGTCAAAGGAAGTAAGAATAAGCTATGACAGAACCGAATACACATTTTGTTTGTCAATCCTTTCTGAGTAATGTAGATTCCAGTCTTGTAGATAAAAATGTACAGTAATGGCTAAGCTAAGGACTACTCGAGCAGTATCTGCTACTCACACTGGCTGGCTCATCTCCAAACTTTAAATTTGACAGTTTTTACGTGGGCGTGATGGGCACTGTGGGATGCCAGACTGAGGGGACAATAAGGAAGATGAATTAGTAGCTAGTAGACGTCTACTTCCCCTGCCTACCCAGCTGCTTGTGCCTCTTTACCCACAGTCATCAATCTTTGTCAGCTATCATCCAGGAAGTCATTATGCAAGCCAGGGCAATCGGGGAATCAAGTTTGCCTTCGTTTTGTTCGCCCCCGCTTTTAACTGTCCCCAATTCACTTAACACACTTTGTGGCAGTGGGGACAGAAGTACATTTCTACTCTGTGATTACGGAAGGGAGGCCCTTTAAAGATAGCTAGCGAGCCCCCATAGGGCTGAGCTTAATGTGGGCACTGGGTAGCAGGTGGAAAGAGCCGCTGCCAGTTTCCCTTGCAGTGTGAGGAAATTGCTTGTACTGCTGTGAAACTGCTGAGATCTGGACAGCGGCCACATTTGGGCTGGAGGCATGCTGTTTTAAGCTTTTAATACCACACTGCTCTCAACTAGATAGAAGAGTGCCCTGAAGCTACTGAGTCCTTTTTGCTTTTTTGGACAGCTAGTGAGTGGATCAGACAAAGAATACATATTGTCTCCACTGGGTATATATTTTTTTTTCCTTATAGTTGAAACTTGTGTTATGTGTCTTTTTTGTTTCTTTTTCAAAAGTGCTGCCATTCAGTTTACATGGCCACATATAGTCACTGACACTGAATAATTGAAGTCTCAGCTATTGATGTAGTTTTTAATATTGTGTGTGTTTGTGCAGGGTAAGTTCTACCTGCTGATCGAGGAGCTGAGCCAGCTGTTTCGAGCCCTCGTTCCCATCCAGTTGTGGTACAAGTACATTATGGGAGAAGACCCCTCAAACAGTTACTTCCTGGGAGCTACACTCATCATCATCTACAGCCTCTGCAAGGTTTCAGCACCTGAGGGCAAAATTGTTTTTGTCCTTTTTTTTTTTAGGTTTTGCATGGAAGGTTTCCACTAAAGACTTACTTTTAGACTTCTGGTAGAATTTTAGTGGTGCTCCTTTGCAAACAAATTGTCAAAATTCAGTCATTATTTTCAGTCATGTATTGGTATGAGGGGGAGAGAATCCAGATGAGGGGTAATTTAAAATTATCAGACTTTTCCTCAACCATTCTTTTCTCCCCAATAATTGTAAGTCATTAGTACCATTTAGTCTGCTGTTCTCAGTATGGACAGGTAATGCCTCTGCAAATTTCTGTAAAACTGGTGGAAAAAAAAAAAACCCCCAGCATTGTCACATTTGACAATGATGATGTTTTTAAGCAACATTAGTTTCAGAGTAAGAATGCACCTCAGCTCATGGACCCGTGACAGCGGAAGAAAGAAGGCAGAAAACTTAGTCAATGGTCACAGGAAGGTCAGCCTTTAAAAAGACTTCAAAACTCAGAAAATAGACTTTCTTGGGCAATGACTCACTAAAAGTTGGACACGACATTCTGTGGGAGAACAGAAATAGTGAAAATTAATGGAACATGAATGAGCAAGTCTATGGATGATGCAAAGATTATTTACACTCTGAGACTATTCATTCTACAATGTGTGGTTACAATTATTGACCTGCTTTCTTTAAATATAACAGTGATTCAGATGTTGTAGTTCTTAAATATGGGGGTGTTCGACTGAGTTACGTGGGTAATCTCCTGGATGTGCGTACTCCATGTACAAGTTGCAGCACACAGGTGTTTTCCAGAATCAGGCAAAGCAAGGCTTGCTTTAGTATAACAGCATGCTGATATGAATGCTTCTTTGAGTCATTGTCGTCATAACGGTGTTGAATGACTTGGCAACAGTTGAATGAACTTCAAAGAAACGAGCTTACACCAGAAGGCTGTAGGTGGAGGAAGTTATCAAAGGTCTAGTTTGTGTGTAACTGAAACAAATTGGACTTTTGATCAATTTGTAATGGCTTTATTTCATATAAAGACAGTGAGATAAAAATTAAGTTATTGAGGTGTGCCCTTAAAAGAAATCCATTTTTGTTGTTTTAGAGTTGAAATGAACAGTTATGTAAAATAGATTTTTGTTTCTTTGTTTTCATTTCAAAGCAGCGGTGTGCCCAAATATGGACTTGTGAATCTGTTTGCATGTCTGTAAACTAAGTCCTTTCTAATTTTGGATGAAATGGGGAATCCTGAGGGATGCTGTAATTCCATTTTTTTTTTTTTTTAATAATTGTGCTTTGTCTTGATCTTGATGGATTTGCAGTCCTTTGACATCTGCGGACGTATATCTGCAATACACAAGGCCTTGGTCATGCTCTGCAGCTCCCAGGTCAGTCGTGGGTTTTGTTTTTTGTTTTTTTAAGAATTTATAAAAAATCTAAATGAGTATCCAGAAGATTTCACTCCTTTGTGTGTTTGTGCATATGTCATCCAGAGTTATGGAGTGAGAGCTGGCAGTCAGCAGTGCAGCGAGGCAGGTGATGTCTGTGCTATTTGTCAGGCTGATTTTAGAGACCCCATTGCACTTCTCTGTCAGGTAAGGGTTCATTAACTGGTAACAAAATGGTAAAAAAAAAAAAATCTAAATTTTGCAAATTATTTGGCTCATTTAAAGTCAAAATTGTTGTCACTGAATGTCACTATATACTGACTGTTACTTGGGTGTGGTTAAAAGTTAATATGACCTACTTTTGTTGCTCTGTTATCATCTGTAAATAACAATTATGTTATAGACTTCTATAAAAGATGGACATAGTTTCTGGGTCTGAAACCAAACCTGCATTCTTTCTAATGGCCAGCAGAGGGGGGCTCTGTGGTCACAAACAGCTTTTAGATTCCTTGATCCTCTAATAAGGGCTCAGTCACTAGGTTCAGTGACTGATGTTAATTTTTGAAATTACAGCCCCCTTTATCCAAAAGAGCAATAATGCAGGACAAGCCTAACATGTGATTATTGCTTTTGTTGTTTCCATGGTTATGTCACATGGTTTCACAGTCAGATGTTCCCTGCAGTTGTGACATCTGGTTTCGGAAGTGCTCATATGGAGGGTCAAGTATGCTCAATGTTTCACAACAAGGCTTCATTAACCCGTGATGATTTCATGGTGACTATGTCCATTTTTTTTTAGATGCAGTTTTCACAAGAGTAGCTTGAGTGACAAATTTACTTATTTATTGGTATTTTTAGCAAGATATCCTAGCTATGTATGTGTCACACTTCTGCCATCAAATAAATGAAGATTTTGTTATTCTGCAGCACGTGTTCTGCGAGGAATGCTTGTGTTTGTGGTTCGATCGTGAGAGAACGTGTCCACTGTGTCGGTCTACTGTCATTGAGACCCTGAGATGCTGGAAGGATGGCACCACCTCAGCTCACTTCCAAATTTATTAAGTTCTAATAATATAGCATGAGCATCCAGAGATATGTGATTGTACTCTGAAGCCAGGTAAACAGTGATGTTTCTGTAAATGTCTTATATAAATCAGGCTAGGAATAATTGGGGTAATACATGATATATTGGGGACATTAAATTTATAGGCATTTGAGAAGGCCATAATCGAATATATTTAAAAACAATCATCTCCTATAAAACTGGTGATTGAGGCCACATGTTTAAAGAAATGATCAATGTGGTAAAGGAACATAAACTTGAGCTCAATTTCAATGGTTCGCTACTGTTGTAATCTATGGGTAACTTTTTATTTGACTTTTTTTAATATAAGAGTTTGTTTTAAGTGCGGTTATAAAGTAAAACGTGACTGAATATACACTCTGAGTTGTCTTTACAATTTCATCACATGTATTGATTTAGTTCTACAAATGACTTTATTTGAAAATGAAATGTCTCAGAATGATTCTTAATGGAAAATCAGTTTGTACTCTTTAGGTAGAAGATGTTGTGGTTGGTAAAACATAAGCATATTTAGATACTGATTAAGGAACAAGGTGGTGTGTGCCGTTTAAGTAGCCTGACCATAAACGGTGCATTGTAAAAGTGTTGATATGTAGTACATACATTGTCACTGACATCAGAGGCACATATCTGATAATCGTCCACAATGTAAATTGTCTTCCATTGTTATTCCTCATTTATGTTGTTACTGTGTATTTTATTTAGAATAATTTTCCTCGGGCTGCTTAATAGACTCTAGGACTATATGGAAAATGCGCAGTGAAGCACTGAGATCATTGGTTTTGAAATAAAGCACTTAAGCTCAAATATCAGGTGTATTTCTTGTCTAAATGCAATGACACAAAGAATATATCTCAGTAAACGTTTTTTTATTATCAGGACTGCTAAAAATTCATATGAAATGTTTTAAAAGTATAAAGACCATACACTTTATAAAAGACCGTTTCAGGAATTTTACCCACATTACATTAAATATACTAGGGGGAAAAAAGCTTTTTTCTTTTTTGCAGAAATCACAGACAGCATAACAGCATAGCTTCCTAGGAGTTTTCTTTATAATAACAAGCCACATAACACTCCCCCCAACAGATTAAAAAAAAAAAAGCAGAGTAATGTGTAAACATCATCTAAACACTGTAGAAAACACCTGTAAAAACCACTCTCATTATTTACATGCTTACACTTATAGCTTATGTTTAAAAAAAAAAAAGAAAAGGTACAGTGCATTATGAAGCTTGGAAACATTTCAGTGCATTATTAAGGATTGCTGCACTAATTGTAGCCTAGATACAGAAGGTCTAATGAGTTTAACCCCAGTTTTCACTGATGCACTCGCATTGTGGGAGGTGAAAATTTTAAAGGCGTACTATTAGTAAGCTTTTCCCTCCACTCTACCAGGGGAAGATTACATCACCGGCTTGTAGATGGGATGACAGAATTGGAGAGTCATGTAGGGGTAGATATAGCCGCTGACTGACTGCAGGGCTGCTGGTGTCGTCTCAGCTCGGTATAGTGCATCCATATCCGACCTGAGTTAGTCTTCATGCCACATGCAGAATAGTCAGAAACGCAGTTCCGTTCCTGAAACACAAATTTAACCCGCTTCCTCGTTTGTCGCTTTTCCACCCGCTGTGCACACTTCTTCCTGCACCGCGTCCTCCGACTCTCCTCCATCCTTTGCTTTAAGTGCAAATGATGAGAGCCCGTTGCTTTCCCTCATGCATAATCTTAAAGGCACCGTCTATGATGAGATAGAGATACA
Organism: Pundamilia nyererei; assembly: GCF_000239375.1. NCBI lineage: Eukaryota > Metazoa > Chordata > Actinopteri > Cichliformes > Cichlidae > Pundamilia > Pundamilia nyererei. The sequence continues at coordinate 846,911 of NW_005187528.1, forward strand.
CGCACTTTATTGAGACGCATTATAAGAAACGTGAAACCTGCAGTAGAGCTATAATTTCTATTTAGCACCGTCTGAAAATGAAATGTAGAGAATGGCATCAGTTCTATCCTAATATTTATTTCATCTCGTTTTCTGTAGAAGTGCGACTCTTAATAATTACCTAATACTTAAAACATTTTTATCGCCAAATTTATTTATCCAGTTTTTATGGTCCCTTGATGAAAGTTGTTGTGCAAATATTGAGAGATTAAATGTATTTTTATATCTTAAAATGGATTATTTCATTTGGGAAAGGCCAAAAAAGTTGATGGAAGTAGTAAAGAAAATGTTTTCCTGGCCTGCGTCAAAAAAAGCATTTTTGTATTTATTTAGTGTGTGTGTGTGTGTGTGTGTGTGTGTGTTTCAATTTGACAAATATGCCTAAATGAATTTTCATCCAAATCTGAGATAGGCTTAGTGGTTTCGCGCTCGAACAGGTGACGTGACTCTGTTTACTCACCTGTTGCTGGTGAGGCAGCCTCGCGCCCTACAGGTGTCGCCTCGCGACGAACAGCACGAGCACGGTGAAGTGCAGCGCAACGCACAGGAAGCCCTCCTTCAGGTGACCCCGTCCGCTTACCACCACCGTCCCTCTGTCCCCGCAGCTGTAGCCGACGTCCGCCCGCTCGGTCGCCCAGCTTTTCTCCAGCTTATCCCCGATCCTCCGTAGGCGCGACGCGAGCAGTTGAGCCACGGAGCACGGCGAGGGTCGACGAGAGCTGCAGGTTGAGTCACCTGGAAGCAGCAGAGGATGGTCTATCGGCAGCCAGCACATCTCGTCTTCGCGGCAAAACGCACGGTCTACTCAGTTTAAGTCTTGAGGATACAGGACCCTCCTTCTCTTTTTCTCAGCAAACCTTTACAGTGTTTGCGTCCCCCCTTTCTCCCCCACCTCTCTCACTACTGTATTATTCATTACAGTGTCACATGGTGTGGGGTTTACATCATCCTTTCCCAAAAGAGCGATGCAATGATTAACTCTTGGATCGCTCCTGTTTGGTTTTATCTTGGGGAGTTTTCTGCATTAGCACGCTTAAATTCTTTTAAAGTTCTAATAAAAATTGCACTTTTTCTAAAATGTGATCATCCTGTACACATAACTATGTAATACGAAATAATAAATTTTGTATAAAAACAAATTGCCAAAACATTGCCCACAAATACAATATATCTCCCCCTGCAATCGACGCGTCTATAATAAAAATGCGGAATTAAAAGTTGGCGGAACTTTTGCACATTTGCTCGCTTTCCCTCTTCGGACTGTTTATACAGGAGGACGTGCTTGTTTTTTGTCGGTGTCGTTCTGGTTCTATTCTTAACTCGTCTGTAAAACTACAAAATTTTACTTTGTAATGTTGAAAAAAAGTTAGATTTTCAGCGATGACAGAAGAATATGGCAGAGAACGATCTTGCTGCGTTCAGGGAGCGTTGGAAACGAGAGTTATCGAGTAAAAAGGGGGAGCAACGACTGGTTTGTGCGCCTTCCTCTTCCCGGGATATTGATGATCAGTTAGGCCAGAGAGACTTAAAAAATCTTAACAAGGCCGGTAGTCATTCAAAGCCAGAAGAAGGTGGTTGCACTGAGCATGTTCGTGTAGGGGGAAAACCTGCTGCTCTTGCTGCTGCCGCAGAGACAGAGGATCAGCCTCAGTATGTGTCCATTGCAAGTAGTTTGCTGGATGGAAGGACCAGCCCTCTGTTGGACAGAATTGAGGAGGAGAGGAGCAGGAGAAAGAGGCAATATCATAACATGACTAATGTCTGCAGCTCATCCTTGCAGCAGCAGCCTCAGGGAAAGGTCAAGAAAGAAGAAGAGCTGGTAGACCAACTCATTCAGGATCTGGTATGAGAGCGATAATGCACACCGTCAGATGGTACTTGACCACAGTCAGCTGGGTATATAATGTGTGTTTAATGATCTGTTTTGCAGAATGAAGTCAATGACATTCCCTTCTTTGATATTGAGTTGCCGTATGAGATAGCTTTGAAGATATTCCAATATCTCAACTGTGCAGAACTAGGCCGATGTGCCCAGGTAAGCAGTCTGAGTAAGAGGCTGGACAAACGTCACCTCAGGGGTGCAGGTCAGTGTTTTCATCCACCAGCTCCAGAATGAATCTTAGAGGTTAATCAGGTTTTTCACAAGACGACGTTGCAAGGCCTTGTATTCACTGATGGAAAACCCTGGTACTGTAGTTTTCAGCCAACAGAAGGGATTCATTTGATGAAAAAAGTGTTTACATAAATAGGACATTGTTTTGGCAGTCACTTCAAAATAAAATAAATTGTCCAATTAATGGGACAGGAATGGACATATGCTTATCTGGTTACTCGTGAGTATTCTTCGCTATTTTCTTGTGAAAATAGAGCTCTAAAATGTGTTTAAATGGGCAACAGAGAAATAAATCATTATTTTATTGAACTACTTGGTGACTTAAGTCTTGCTTAAGTGAGCGAGTGGATAACATCAAGGGGTTATTGCAAGTATCTATCTTTCACATTCTAAAAAGGGTTTTTGAACCTCTACTTTAGAAGAACAGTTGCACACTGACAAGCGTTACAATCTGGGAGGGATTCAAATTAAAACAACTCTGAGGCTAAAACAAATTATTTTGTTGCACAGGGACCAGAAATCTTCATGGCCAAAACCGCACCCCAGCTATACAATAGCGATGTGTTGTGATTTAAAAAGTTAAGTTCTTCATTTGTAGCAACACATACTGAATTGCTTAGGGCAGCTTTATTTGCCTTTCACGACTTAATTTGGTACAGATTAATAAATTACATTTTGTGTGCCAGACCCGCATGTGACGAGTCCATTTGGCAGTCAGCCGAGCTTGTTAAATAGAAATAAGTGATGCAAGCTCTTAATGTATGCTGACTCAATCCACAGTTACACGGTTTAATCTTCTCTCAGGTGAGCAGGGCATGGAGAGTCCTTGCAGAGGACTCTGTTCTGTGGTTCAAGTTGTGCGTGAGGGATGGTTACCATCAGAATGCCAGCATGTCTGACTCGCCCTGCTGGAAGAGTATGCTGCGAGACTGCAGGAACTCTTCTAAAACGGTGCGCTTCAACTGGAAGGTGAGCTTGAACTACTTTACTGTGGCGAAACAGATGCTTCCATCCAGCAGCTGTGCAAAATTGAAGAATAAGTCAAAAGACAGTCTTTGAATGACCTACAGATTCACAAAGATTTCATTTTCACTGCATTTCCTCACTGGACTTTGCACAACTGGAAAAGCTGGTGACATGTTGACCTAGATAACTGCCTTTCCTGCTTTCTCAGAAAAAAGGCAGACTTTGGGAAAGCGTCTTCTGAAGCACTTACTATTCAAAACTGGGGCCCATTAAAATGTGAGACATTATGTCAATTTGTGATACTGGGACAGAGGATGAAAATCCTGTGCTGTCATACATAAACTGGGACATCGACTTACCCTAATTGTATCGGTAAAACTAACAGACAGACATGCACTCACACTTGCACCTACCTTCAAAATATGTGTGAGGTAGCCAGAGAAAAACCCGCACAGGCAGAAGAACATGGACACTATACAGCAAGGCCCTTACAAGCTTTCTTTTGTAAAGCATCACTGCTTCACTTCATTGGGAAATACTAATTGTTACTGTATTTCTCAGACTGATATTAGTGCAGAACTGACAGTAGACCAGCTGCGCGTCTCTCATCTAATAAAATATATCAGTTTTCAGCCAGCCTATAATTTTCACCTAGAATCGAGTGGGATCCATCAGCCAGCTGCAGTTCGAGTTGGGGAAGGTGCTCTGTGACGTCAGCTCCTATGACAACTTCGTCTTAGCTGGGTGAGTATCAAGGATGCATGTAGGACGCTTCTGACAGCCGATTAATAACGATGTTAACTGTAACGTTGACTCCTCATATACTCAATTCTGCTTCTGTCTCTTTTTCTTGTCAGGTGTCTTGGTGTAAATTAATCTTGATCATAACCTTTCTGATTCTTTACTGGGTGTTTAATTAAACATGTATGACTATATGTCTTATTGCAGTGGTTACTGACAGTCCAACACATTTGGTTTTCCCTTCTTAGGGGGATAATTCATTTAAAGTCAATTGAAGAATCAAGTGAAGCAGTTAGAAATGTACTTGCAGTAACACTTAAGTGACTTCAATTTCATGGGATGAGACAGGCGGTGAATTTAAGACTATAAGCTGGTAATAATTTTCTGGTCAAAGATTTGGAACATGTGATAGTTAACAGTGTAAATAAATGATTTTCTAACATTGTTACCAAAATTAACATGTAAGTCAGTACTTATCAAATATCATTTATTGTTCCATTTTTACAGTTGAGATCAGTTTTTCACTTTGCTGACATTCACCACCACCACCCCAAATTTTGAGAAGCTTCAGAGAAAGAGGGTGGAATTGAAGTGGTGCAAAAGATTTTGAGACTAAAGAACGTGCACAGACGGATGCCTTAAGTATCCAAATGTATTGCCACATTCAGTCGCATGCCATTGGCCCACATGAGTGTGATGTCCACAATTATCATTCGTATAGCTCACAGCACTGACATTTACAAAAAAGCCTTAAAGCCTCCCATAGGGTTAGTTGCCAGGGGGCTAAACTGTTAGTGGACGTTCTATGTGCCATCTTCTAATTCCTTTTCCATTTCCATTTCTTTTGATGATGAAGATGAAGATGAAAATAAAGGCCAAGTTAAAAGAGCCATGATAATGTACTGAGTACTCTGGAATTTAGTGACTGGTGTGATTCAGTCAAAACGAGTGTCTTTATGGTCCTATGGTGAGGGAAGGGTTAAATAAATTGCAGTTTAAATAAACTGCAACTGCTTTGAACTAGTTGGCTGAGACAGTGATTGATTGTGAGTGGCCAAAGGGACCCAATAAGGCCTCAGAAATTAGGAGCATCTCTTTAGAGTGATGTGATTAGAGTCCCCTCAGTCCTGCTGTGTCCCACTGATAAAAAGCACACGTAAGACACATAAAACAACGAAAATTGCATTTATGAAATAAGGCACCTTGCACAATGTTAACATGCTGTTAAATTGTTCTTTTTCTTACTACTGCTATTAACAAATTAACAATATCAATACTTTTCCCATTATATTAAAAGTTAATTCAACTACTTGAATTTGTTTATCTAGAAAGGAATCAATGGCCGTTAAGAGTAATCAGAAGTGATTCAATTGTCTCCACTAAATCTTATTAGAAAACCAGTGAAATGAGATTTGGCACTTAAAAAGCAACATAAGATGCTGTCTCGTTAACCCAACAGTTCTTAAAGTCACACAGTAACATAGAGGCCGGATCTCCTGAGGCTTGCGTGAAGATTGCAGTAATCAGTGCACAAGTCTTCCTGTACAAAGTTTTTGACGAGTTCCTTGGATATGATTCAACATCATCTTCCTCCTGTTGATAGCTGGCATTGTGCTGACGTGCCAATTAAGTCAAAGTGTGTGTCCCAATTGTCTACTCTCTGCCAAACCCCGCTAACAAAGTCATGCATGCAAATAACGGGTGCTCGCATGAACACCCTGTGTCGCACTTGCTGTGACTGCATGACACACTGCGACTGCACACTTGTTCAGACATGATGGTATCCGCGGAGGTGGGAACTTTGGCAGTTTGCTGTCTCCTGTAGAGAGAGCTCATTGGCTTAGGCGAAAAAAGAAAAAAAAAAAAACAGGAAAGAGGAGGGTTTGAGAGTTTTAGGTGTGATGGGATATAGTTAGGGCTTTTCCACTAACTTGGAGTCTGGTGAAATGACATGACATGAACAGAAGGTCATGTTCCAATCTGTTGAAGAAATTGTGCTGCTAGAAATGTTATTTTTGAGTGAGCTGCATGAGGTATTTTATGATCAATTAATCATCCTTGCAAATAAATTCACTTTTGTGTAACTAATGTTAACTTAATCCCTGAGGTCTACATTGGTGTGACCCATTGATTGGATTCCCGATAAGTTAGATTGGTTTGGCCCCGAGTTAGGCAGAAAGCATCAAATGTATGAAAGAAAATGAAAGAAAAACTTTTTTTGTTTGTTTTTCCTTGAAAGACTAAAAGTGGAGGAAAAAAATCACCGAAAGGAAATTTAAGCTTAATTTTAGCATCTGGTCTAGGGTTATTAATTAGTTTGTTGATAGATAAAAAATGTATTTCATTAAAACTTTTGAAGAAAAACTGGTAAAGTAATTTGTCAGCCAATTGACCAAATTAAAAGTTTTTAAATGTGAGAATTTCTCTAATATTTGTAAATTTGTAAATTGCATACCAATTAATTATCAAGCCAAACTTCATACATGGTCTGAATTAGTTTTGTTTTAATGTGTCTGAAATCGTACATGCATATTCTTCTTCTTATTATTAATTTTTTAAATAAATAATGCATCTCTATGTATTATAAGGTAAGCTAAAACTTTATTTATATAGCACCTTTCTAGATAAAAGATCACAAAGTGCTTCACACAACGACAACAAAGTATAAAACAAAACAGACAACAGTTAACTAAATGCAATTCTAAAAAAAGTGTTTTTATTTGTTTTTTTAAAAGAAGCTACTGAGTCCAGAGATCTTAAGCTCGGTGGGTGTGAGTTCCACAGTCTGGGAGCCACAGTGGCAAAAGCTCTGTCTCCCTTAGTTCTCAGCATTGTATAATGAATGACAAGTAGACCCTGCTTACATGACCTACAGTGACCTGCTAGGGACATAGGGCTGTAGAAGTTCAATGATGTAGGCAGGAGCTTGTCCATGAAGAGCACCAGAATGTTAAAATGGACTCTGAATTCAATGGGGAGCCAGTGCAGCTGTTTTGGTCAGAAGTCTTGCTGCAGTGTTTTGAAAAATCTGTAGACGCTCCAAAGAGTCTGTTTAAACACTTAAACAGTAAATTACAGTAGTCTTGATGAAATGAAAGCATAAACGACAATCTTCAGTTCAGTACGAGATACAACAGGGCTTAGTTTAGAAATGTTTCTTTAGTGATAAAAGCAGGACCGAACCAGAGATTTGACGTAAACATCCGAAGTGAAAGCTGGGTCAAAGATTGCCCCTAGATACCTGATAGACGATTTCACAAATGTTGCAAGGGGACCAAGAGCATTCATTATCTTAGGTACGTGTCTATCAGGAGAACATACAAGGACTTCAGTCTTTCCTTCTATAAGTTGGAGGAAGTTGTCAGCCATCCAAACTTTAATGGAATCTAAGCACCCATTCAAAATCTGTAGCTTAGAAACATCTTGGGGCTTAAAAGAAATGTATAACTGGATATTGTCTGCGTAGCAGTGGTAACAGATGTCCTCAAAGGGGCTCAAAACATGCTGGAGGGGAAGTAGATATATTAAGAACAATAAAGGCCCCAGCACAGAGCCTTGTGGCACACCATAGTACAGGGACGTCGAAGATGGCCTGTATTTACAAACTGCCACAAAAAAGTAACGTTCATACAGATATGATAAGAACCACTCTAAGGCAGATCCAGATACACCGACCCAGTATTTTAGTCTTTCAAGTAGGATGTGATGGTCAACGGTGTCAAAGGCCGACGTGAGATCCAACATCAGCAAAACAGAACATTTTCCTGCATCGTTTTGCAACAAAAAATGTCACTGGAGACCCTAAGAAGGGCTGTTTCAGTAGAATGGGTTCTACGAAAGCCAGACCAGAATTTGTTAAGAATATTATGTTTGTCTAAAACTGTAACTGCTGGTAAGAAAAGGTCTAACTTAGGTTTTTTTAAAAGGGGTTGTATACCAGCATTTCTAAAATAAGCAGGGACTTTACCAGATGTCAGAGAGGTGTTAATTATGGTGAGCACACAGGGACCAGTGGAATGGAAGACACTTTTGAATAGCGATGCAGGCAAACAGTCAAGTGAACAGGAGGATGCTTTCATTGAGCTAACTATTTTTACCAGCTCGGGTAGTGAAATGGGTAGAAAATGTTCTAAAATAACAGACCAAGCTAGAGTAGGATCAGACAGTGCATAAGCTGATGGGGAAAAATAATTTCCTATATTACTAATTTTTTCTAGAAGGAAGGAAATTTTCACAGTCTTCATTTGAATAAATGGGGGCAGCAGGTGGAGCAGGAGTAATAATGTCAGTACAGTAATAGTGTCAAATAACACCTTAGGATTACCTCTGCCCTTTGCAACCAGATAAGATAAATAGGCAGCCCACGCATCTCTAATTGCATTGTTGAAAGAAACTAACAGATCCTTGAAGTAAAGGAGATGAACATTTAAATTAGTTTTCTTCCACAAGCTCTCAGCTTTGCAACAATCACGATTTAAGCAGGAAATATTATCATTTAGCCAAGGTGAGGACTAAAAACAGAAGCTTGTCTCATTTTAACTGGACAAATTTCATCCAAAATGGAAAGACAATGCTTATTAAATAGATCTCTTAAGAAATCGGCATCGCTTTGAGGGGATGGATTTACATTAAAAGCATCCCGCTGTCGAGGAATTTATGAATACAGCGGCGAATACAGTGATGATCAGAGATAAAAATGTCATCAGAACAAATAAAATCAATATTTAAACCCAAAGTAAAATCAAGGTCCAGTGTGTATCACTGTGTATGTGTGCATATCCCAGTCTCAGTGAAAGTATACTTTTAAATAAATGATCAAATATTACTTCATTTGTAGTAAGACAGAAGTTTTAGAGCTGTGATGTATAAAAAATTTAAAAAGGAACTGAAAACTGTCCTGGAAAATGGGGCGAAATGTTCGTTATTGTGTCGCCCAAACAACACCATCGTAATTGTCGAAAGATCGTGTAACAAAGGATGAAAACAAAATAACAAGTCAGAGTGAGCAAAGGAGGAGGGTGTGAAAGGGGAAATGATTCAGCGGTGAGAGGGTGACGTCAGGTGTTCTCGAAGGTGGAAACTTTTCAACGTGCTGTAAAAAAAAAAAAGGTCAACAAAACTTTCCTTACACTGATGAACTTTTTGCGTGTTTGGATTTAAGGTACACGTCTGGTGATGTGAGGCTGTGGGATACCCTCCACTGGGACTCAACGGCTTCGTACCTGAAGGCCAATAGTCTGTCTGCTAACACTGAGCCGAGACCACATGTTAGTCACGTCCAGGTCAACGGCACGCTGGCTGCTGCTGCGTATGAAGATGGTCAGTGTTTGTGTGTATATGTGTAATGCAGTGGTATCTTTTGGGCAAAGCATTGCCCACACCAAATACACACTATGTATAACTTCTAATCAAAAGCAAGGCAATCATTAGTCTTTTCAATCAACTTTTCTTTATCAAGCCTAGAAACCTATGGTTAGATGCACTTGTAATTTCTGTACATGATGCCCTTTGTTTATCATTTTTCCTTATGCGATAAATGCATACATTAAATGCATACAGTAAAAGACTTGGGGACTGTTTTTGGGATAGGCTGTGTAGACCTGTGGAGCACAGAGACAGGTGGGGAACCCATCTATCACTACCAGACTACAGGGAGGATCCAGGTCCTGTCCCTAAGCCCTGACAGTCCTGTCCTGATCTCCGCCACTGGATCAGATGTTCGGCTTGACTGCGCAAAAGACTGTGGCTACTGGAGGACAGTATGCCAGACTCAGCTACCCAAGACTGTGAGTCAGAGTTCTTCATTTTTATCAGATGACACATTTCAATGTGCAATTATGTTAATTATTAGACTGTTGCTTTCAGCTTTTCTCTGAATATCAAGTTAGAAATTGGCTTTCGTTGGGGTTTGGACTGTGGAGGAAATCACTTAAAGTACTGGTTATTTATTTAGTATCCTGGTAGTTTGAGTTCACAGGCATAGTAGTAGGCATTTATGTGGCAGGTAGGGAAGGACAAAAAAGACCAAGGTGACATGATCAAAGAATTAAAAAGTTCAGTGATTAAATGACTTGTACATAAGTGTGCAAGTAATGTACTAAAATGCAGTTATATACTTAATAAAGTCACTTTCTATACTGATGTATATGTAAAAAAAAAAGTGCATCCATCCTGTCTAATCTCACAGGTAGAGAGCATGACTTTAGTCCCAGGTAGGGACCAGCAATGTCCTTTGGCAGCTCTGGCAGCAGGAGAGTCCATGTACCTGTTGGACCCACGGGAGGAGGAGCCATTGATGCTCCACTCAGTCTATGGTCATCCTGTTACCTGCTTGGATGCCTCAGAATCCCATGTTGCATTTGGGGTGAAGCGCACAGGCTGGGCCATGCATGACGGAGGGAACAAGGTGGGTTCAGCTTCTGTGTACAGTTCCCATAGAAAATGAACACATAGGTTTTAAAAGTACCTTAATTTAATCAGTGTAATTACACAGTTTCTTCAGAAAACCTAAAACTGAACCCTGGCACTTTTTTGCTATGTGATGTATATGGCACATGAAAAATCAAAGTTGAGTAGGCCTTAATGTTTATAAAGCACTGCAAAGCTTCAGGTCTGCTCGTGGATGAAATCAGCAATAAACAGTACAGCTGGCCATGATTGTCCAGTTTTTGACTATGATGATGTAGTATGAACAGGGAATTATTCGTCTGCTAATAGTGGCAAATGAACCATTTTCTAGTCTGGTGTAAAATCCATTTACTCAATAATAAATGGATTTTTTTTATTGGGAAAGTGAATTATTTTATTAAAACTAGGGGTTTTGTGATATACCAGCATTAACAATGATTATGACATTTAAAAATAAAAACACATGTAACATTTTTGTTTTTGTAAAGCTTATGCATGCTCACACATGCACACATATCAGGTGTTGCTAGTTAGTGGGGACATGTCATTGACATAATGCTTTTTCTAGCTGCTTATCCTAACCCTAACCATCAAAAATGAATGCCTTACCCTAAACCTAACCATAACCCAATTGTAACCCTGACACTAAAACCACATTTTGAGTGTGAAAAATGCCTTCAACCCCATAAGCACCTTGATTTTTGGTCCACATGTCAACATAAAGAACGTTGTTATAATGGTACATCTGCAACTCTTCACTTGACATATGCATTTTTTTTTTCTGGGAGAGAGTAAAGTCATTATCCACAGTTTTGGTTTTTTTTGGCCACTAATTTACATGCTGTTATGATGATTATTTAAGCCTTTATGAAGGGCACTCCAGTATGTATGTATGTGGGATTGTAATCTAGTGTTTGTATGTTAATGGAATTGATGGAGCTGTATCAAGGTTTTGTGGTGGGTGGAATTGAAAATACTGCGAAACACAAATAAACCTAAACAAAACCTTGAACGTCGACCAACTAGATGGAAGGCCTCTGGACTCTGCAGCTGGATTTTAAATGTATAAAAAGCTACCTTGACCTCGCTAATTGAAATGGAAGGTTTCCATCAGAGTTAACAAGGTCAGCTGTGCTCACAGCAGGTGCGTAATGAAAAAATGGGAAGTTGTACGGGGTAAATAATTTGGTTTGTTTAAATGGAATGATGCATGTTTTGTTGCACAAATATAATTTACTGAGTAAAAAGCAGTGAGGACAAAAGTTTTGGCTTTAGGCCAGTGTCAGTTTTAATCACTGGCTTGTAGCTGAAATACCAATCTTCTCTTAGAAAAAAAAGAACAACATTTTCCCTTTTTAAATCTGGTCTATATTTACAACTGCTTCTGGTTTTTAGGTGCTCTGCTCTGTGTCTAAACTTTCTTGCGGGTGTGATCACTATTACTTGAGGTCCCTTTAGACCCCCTGGGTCCCTTTAGAAATAATGTCATGTGCCTGTAGGGGATTAGTTTATAGCATAAATAGCTAGCCTAAATAATGCAAACCCTCTCTGGACCTCTGCTCTTAATTACTAGAGCTTTAGGAGCACCTTTTGTGGAGTGTTGTTCCTTGATCTGTATCTGTTTGCTTCTAATAATACTGTGTTTCTAAGGACTCCATGTACCTAATTGACTCTTAAGCCATTACTTAGAGACTACAAATAGCCATGAGACAAACTCATCTTTTGGGATCTGGGGACAACTAGTCAGCAGTTATTATGTGGTCAGGTTCACTTCATCTAAATCATGTATTTCTGTGATGATAAACATTCAAGTAAACTGCTTATTCAAAGAAGGCAGTCTCAATTAAATGTGGTGGTGGAGTGGTAGCTGTAGAGCTGCAAATACCCACTGTGTGTGTGAGTGCACACACCAGTTTGTTGGTGACTTATTGCTTTTTGGCAAAGATACTACACTGACATCATTCCTGTTAGAAATCACAGCTGGAACGCTGCAGCACATTTTCAGCGACAGCACTAAAGCACCACATAGTGGACCAAAGAGAGACTAGCAGTGAAACCTTAATATATGATGATGCTCTTAAATAGTATAGAGACTGACATTTAGGTAAGCATTTGTTATTTTAAGGGTCTCACTTTTGTATCACTTAATTAAATCCACCAACCAAGAAGGTTATCTGATTGATTCAATTAATATATTTCTGTTTGTTTGTCTGATTGTTAACAGAATTTTTCAAAGATTCTAGCTAGAGTTGGGTGAAAAAATTTTCCTGGGGTAGAGCTCGATCCAACTGGAAAGTGGTTAACTTTTTTTTTTTCAGTTGGAATTTTGGAAGTATTTTATGCCATCGAAGCTGAGGCAAAGTTAGAAATTTCCTTTCATATCTTCACAAAACTCTTTAACTGAAACAAGATAAACTGGGAAGCATCCTCTTAATGTTCTCAAGAAAATATCACAAGCTAATACGGATGGATCCATGGATGCAGTCTCAAACGTGCTGTTTTTGCTGTTTCTGTATTTAATTTTGAGCTGATTTGTAGAAAAAATATTTGTAGCTTGATAAAAGAGGAAATTGGTTTTATAACTGAAAACATTCTTTGCTTCTTGCTTTTCCAGAGTGAGAATTATCTGTATTTGTCTCTTTTTGCTTCATTTTTAATTGATTACTATCAGTTTTTCTTGTGGGATGTGGGGGTCTGTAAATCAGATAGCACCATATATGAAATTTGTTTCCTAATTTACTGGTGTTCATTGACAGCGTGACAAAATATTTACTGGAAAAATTATAGACAGCTAACTGGATCGTTGAGGCTGTAGTTGGCGCCCTACTCCTAAAGTGTTATCCTGAGTACTGTACATCGTTGGGATTGCCTCTGATTCTAAAACCCCCCACCCAGCTCTAACATTATTCCGTAAACACAGCTAGTCTCAGACAGTCCGACTGAGATCATATTTTTTATCTTCAGCTTTAAAATTGGTTAAAATTTTAAAGCTGGTTAAAAATGAAAATCAAAGGTTCCTCTCCCAGTGTGCACTGCCTTTTAGATCTGATTAATTTCACTCGCAGATCAGATACATGTGGTCTTTGGTATCCCATCTCAATTATGCCAATTCATGATTGGCATGACTAATTAAAATATCTTACAAATTTAATTAACTTGTCTGTCACTCCTGTCACGCTTCTATCAGCAATTTTCATACCGTGAAGAAGACAAAGCACAACTTGGCTGCAGCTATTAGTTATGCCTTTAGTAAGAAAACATATGGTTCATTAAAATCTGTTAAGATACATGGAGGTGGCATCCAAGGAAGTCATGTAACACCTTTTTTTCCAGACAGAAGAGTGAAGTATTTCAATTTACAGCATTTTGACCCAGATAAAACTAACCGTGCTGCCACGTTTCTGTTGAGCTGACTAGAACTCGCTGTGTGACTTTATTGAAGTTTTGTTGGAAAATCAAAGTTTGTTTTGTGTCGATCACATCAGAGATTATCTCTCACACGTTGTCTTGCAACGGCTTTTAGCTTGCACCTTTTTCTTTCTTTCTTTTTTTTTGTAAATCTCCCCTCCCTCGTTTGTGTGTGTGTCTCTGCGTGTGTGGTTGAAGCTACTCTCCAGGTCCTCATTACTACTAGTCTTCCCCTTGCCATTGGACTGGGGGCACCCTGGCATCTGCCCAGCTTGTGGCACTGCATTCAGCACAGGCTGGCTTCTTCACTGGCAAACTATCAATCCTCTGCAGTGGATCTACCGCTGAGCTCAAGTGCTGTCTGAAAACCTGTCATCTGCTTGTTGCCCAAAGTTCAGAGGGCTGGTTAGATGGGCTGTGTTTGTACAGCATGTACAAATGTGGGTTTTCTATATTTATATAGAGAACTACTAATCTGTCAGGACAGAAATCAGATCATTAGGGATGAATTGCTCAATAAAACCTGAAATGGGTTCCTTCCCAGGTAAATAATAATAATAATAATAATAAAGTTTTTAAAAGAGCCCAATAGCAATTTTCAGTCACCTGTGCATGATTAAGTAAATATTCTGTAAGTATGCAAATCTAAAAAGAGCAGCATGGCGCGACATCTGACGTATAAATGTAAATTTTTTTGTTTGTCCATAGAGAATTCAGCCTCAATCCCAACCCTCTGTACGACACTGTAAGTGTTCACAAAGTGAAATGTAAAGTGCAAGTCTTAGAAAGTGTTGGCTGGAACAAACCTAACAATATGCGTTTCATCCGATGCGCTCACATCTGTCTGTCCGTATAGTTAAAGCAAATATAGAGCTGAATCCAAACAAAAGGGTGTGGTCCAGTAAAAAAGCCAGCAGTCTGTAGGTTTTTTTTAAACCGATGGATTCTTTTGTTGGAACAAAAACCAACAGAAGGTTGAGTTTCCATGTCACAGGATGATTTCCCATTGCTGGTCTATGATATGACACACCAAGCCAGTTTCTGCGCTTTTGTACAGATTATCAAAGCATAAAAGATTTTCTTTGAGATGTAGTAGTAATTAGTAAGCTTTTCATCTTTTTAAAAGCATACAGAGTAATTACATAAACATCCCAAGACAAGCAACTATTAGAGCTGCTTTTGTTTGGAAGCCTCACTGGAGATTCATCTAATGCATTAACCTAACAGCTTCTCTGTCGCCATACGATTATCCTTTCTCTGCTGCTTTCTTTTAACTGCCTGTAATATTATCACTAAACAGCTCCTTTGCCTCCCTCAGCGATAATTTTAGTGGGTGAGGTAGGCAGATATTTAATAGAAGTATCTTCCAGAATCTGCAGTGATTCATTGTGAACAGCAGGCTTTGTGCCCCCCCCTCCTTTCTCAATTCATGGTACTCCCTCTTTTCTCCTGTCCAAATCCTATCAAGCTGTCATTTCAAAGTCCGGTGTGATTTGGGTTTTGCCCCGGGGTGGTGCACAATTAAAGCTCTGCTTGGCCCAAATAAGGGACACACAAAAACTGCTGGCACCTCCTCAAGGCTTACATCATCTTTCTCCTTTTTTGAAACTTCTTTTATGTTTCCTGCTGTCTCTCTACCCCCCCCTCTCTCTCGCTCTCTCTGTCTGTCCTTTTCTATCCCTCCTTTCCTTTTGGCCCTCTTTCGTTCTCTCCCTCCCTTCTCGCTTTAATTTCTTTGTCGTTTTAATTATTCAAAGACAATTTTGCCTGGCGGTTATCCTGTTTGTTCTGTCTCGTTTGGATGAGAAAACACCAGCCGCTAATTGACCAATTAGGCCAGCTCCAGATGACATCATTGTAACTTGTATGAGGAAAGTTTATTGCCGTCATCAAGCCAAAAGCAGGAAAGGCTGTAATTGAAGTTTTCCTTCAGGTCTTTTTTCCCCCCCTCAGTTCGTCTTCATGCATTCACATAATTGGCCGAGGGTGTTTGCAGTTACCTGTAATTGTCAATTGTACAGTAAGTTAGTGCAGTATTACCGTCTATCCAGTATCATAAGTTTTACTTTGAGGTGTAGTTACATATTGTGTGTGTGTGTGTATAATTTATTTGAGGAAAACAAAGTGGATCAGAATGATCTAAGCATCATTCATTGTGATTCAGGCTTTAGCTATTTGAACTTTCTCCTGGTACATTTTCACCTTGTAGGAGATTTTTGATTAAAGTTTAAAAACAATATCTTAATGGAGATAAACATATTAATGTGTGTTTGAATATCTCTTGCAAATCCCAGGACTTAAACTATTACAATAGTTATTCACCTGTGCTTTCATTGCTGCACTTGAATTAGATGCAAAATGAAGCAGCCATTGTTAGGTAACAGGAAAATGTTTTTAGCCTTATTCACTGTGTGTGCGCAGATCAGATAATCTATGAATTGTAACACTTTTTACACAAAATTTTATTAGCATATATAACTAGATGATGATTAACACCGATAAAAACAGTTAAAGTTGTTATATACAATAGATTCTTTTTAACTGTCTCTGTAACAGTGCAACCCACTGACAATGCACCCTTATGCAGTTTTTATATATTCCCTGGCGACACTCAGCTGGGCATGCTTGCTGGTTTTAGGAGCTTTTTGTTGTATTTCTAGTTTTTCAGTAGGATGCTGTTATTTCGGTTGATTTGGTTTCACACTTCCACTGTAGTGTCTTATATTGAGAGCTAAAATCTGCTGTACGGTTTATGCATGTGGTGACAGTCTTGGAAGTTGACTAACTGTCATATATGAAAAGCGTAATGTTTGTCTCAAATTTCAGATCCACATCTACAGCCTGGAGACGCGCAAACCGACAGTTTCTGTCGGCAACTCGCCGGGAGATTTCACTTGCATCAACCTGAGAGACAGCTCTCCTCATCTGCTGGTGTGTGGGAACAAAGACAGGAGGTAGGACACAAAAACACACATACAGATGTAAAATCGTGCATAATATCAGAAACCTGAGCCAAGAATGCAAGCTAAAAGGAGTGTGCCTGTGAAATTGTTTTCTCAAAGCGACACCTGATGATGAAGAAGGCTGGAAAGCTAAGGTTACTTGAAGTGGATAACAGATGTTTTGAAAATGTGTGAAAGACGTGGCTTGATTATATTTGTGAATTTTTTAGAGTACAACCTTTTATGTTGAAAAACAAGGCTTTGAAAAGCTTTTTGAGATGAAAATTAATTCATTAGCAGTTTTTTAGAAGAGTGATGTTCTGTTCTTTGTCTTAAATAGACAAATATCTCGCTTTTCATTGTCTTTCTCCTCCAGTACCTGGGATACTATAGAAGAGAAAAATTTGGCTATCTTGATTCTCTTCATTCATGTAGACACACTTACCACATTGCTAACCTGGCTCTCCAGTTGAGAAAAGGACACATAAAAGAGCCATTCTCTACTTGTTAGTGGTGCTACAGTGCATGAGCTGGCAGGAAAGAAAAAAATCCCTGGCGTGTCTTTGTCCAAAGCTGCCCCCGCTGTTTCTATTCAGCACCAAATCCATCTGGCTGTTAAGTAGTTGGCTGACAGCGAAAGACAGACCACATCGTATTGTTTAGGTTCTATTTTTTTCCCCCTCTTCTTACTAGTTATGACTCCTGACATTCATACAAAAGCAGGAAATGCTCCACTAAAGATCTTTTGTCAAGTGTCACAGAATTGTGATTTTCATAGTAATATTCAACAGCACCCTTTGAATGAATAATTCAGTGATTTCCTCTTGGACTTTCTGATCAGATTTTGTCCAGAGAGGTACACACACCAGGTTGGCTCTTCCACTTTGGCCCCAGCTGATGCAGCGCACAGCCGAGGACAAATGGAAATTGGGAAACTGAGGGACAGTCTGAAATCTTGGCCCTTCAACAGGGTGGCTTAAGGCCAGAGCCTAATGCATCCCTTCTTTTTGTCCAAATGAGTTTTGTCCCTTTGTTTTTTGCGAGATCCAAGGAGCACATGAGGAGTCCAAATGATGGCTGTCGGGAAAAACCTTGCCATATTTGTGTAAACAGGAACAATGTAACAAAGGGAAATATTACATATATTTAGAAATTGAAGAAATAATGAGTACTGTTACAATTAAGAAGGACTGCACATATTGTGTTCAGCTTTGAGACTGTTTTACTGGCAAACTTATCCTTCAATCAAATGTTTTGTGGCACAGCTTCATGAACAGCTATGCCAGTTTGAAGTTTGATAGATTATACATGGGCTTATCATGCTGACCTACAGAGGTCCATTCTAACCAGGAACATCTCTGACATTCAGTGAAACAGTTAAGGTTTTATTGAATGGTTTGGACCAAAATATTTCACAGACACTGTTGTGACCAGACATTTACATACGCTTGTAATGATTTCTTTAAACTGTTGATTTTTCAGGGTAGAGCGATTGTACAGCATGCATCTTTAATAATCTTTTAAAAAAAAGAAGACTTGGGTGTATAAGCCTGAATTTTGAATATTTTGGATTTTCTCTTTTGCAAACGCGGTCAAAATTACCCATGTACTTAAATACATATATTCACTTAAATCTTTTGAGGACAAAGGGAAAGTCCAAGGAAGGTCTAAGAAGGAGAACTGTAGATATACAAGTTAGGAAGGTTTTGGAATGGACTAAACAGGATAACACTAAGCTAATGTAATGACACGCCCAAAGCTCTGACCTCAACCCTACTGATATTTTTGGACTGTGCTTAAAAGTCGAGTCTATGCGAGGAAACCAACCAATTTAAATAACTTCTTCCAATTCTACCAAGAGTGGTGAAGGATCCAGCCTGAATTATGAATGAAGGAGCTTGTTGATCACTACCAAAATCACCTGGTCAAGGTGCAACTTGCTACTGGACATTTACTTGAGCAAGTATACTTTAGACAGTATGTGGATTACAGATGCACAATGCACTAAAAGCTCCAAATTACCACGACAGTCATGCCCATGATGAGTGCTTGTAAACTTCTGACCAAAACTGTATTTACTTTCTTTTGTGGTCCTTGAACTTTTCTTCTAGAGAAATAATGCGGTTGATATTTGTGGTTTTCAATGAAATATTTTTCATTTGGCATTAAATTCTAAACCGCCATTTGTTTCCCACAAGAATAAATAAATAAATAAATCCTAATAGGATTAACATCACTCTCAGCTATACTTTGTGCTAATTAGAAAATGCTAGCATGCTTAGTCTCGAAACAAAAGAAAGAAATTTGATGTCCTTACGTCATGTCTGGGCTCGCCTCTGTAACAGAATGCAATCACTTATTTAGCCTTTTTTCCATCAATCTTTCTGAAAAAATGAATGTCCCTGTGTTTTCCATAATCAAAGACTAATGGACATCAACAACAGCACTTTACATCAGATACGAAAACCTAAGTGATTTTTGCTTTGTGGTATGCTTTTTTCACAAACCACAGATGCATATTTCAATCCAAAAATAGCAGGCTTTCAATTGAATAAAAAATTGCTCGAGAAACGCACAAGAAAATATGGGTTTAGTTGGAGATCGTGTTGCCCACTGCATATGCAAATGAATATTTTTGCTACAACATTTTCGGTGCACAGGCTATACATGGCACAGCATTATCTGGCACACAACACAAACTAGCAGTTTATTCTACGCTAAGGGGAGCATCCACAGTTGTGCACATTGTATTACTCCAAAATCGATCAATTTTTTTAAAAATTGTGGTGGAATTTGGTTTATTCCACTTAAATCTCCATCTTATTGTTGATCATTTAATACTTAACCCATAACTTTGAATGGAAAAAAACCAAAATGAACTTAACAAATTATTTGAACACTGTTACTCAACTGTAGGAGCCAAAATTAGTTATTCCCAGTTTTTAAGACATCCATTTTTACGGAATATCAAGCTTAGCTAAAACTACAAGACCGGTGCAATCATCCAATCACACCACTGAATCGGTTGTCTCTCTCAGGGCGCAATGATTGATGTCTTCTTCCAGCGTTAGGTAAATAGCTTTTCAGGGGTTAACTGCACTTCTCCCACACATCTCGTATTAGGGAGAGCTCCTCTTGATTAATGAAGAAGAGCCTAGCCAGTGACAGTTAACTGAAGACAGAGCCGCCTTCTGCTTTAGATTTATGGTTCCCCAAGGTCTGGCAGTAATGGTCAGTCCTCATTGTTTAAACGTGTGCTTCCATCACGTAATGCCACTAAACAGGCAGAACTAACTGCAGACAACAAGTCCTCAGTGCCCATTTAGCTATTTAAGGCTGATTCTTTTAAAAAGTTTGGAAGGGAAAATGAAATCTGTCTGAGTCCCCAAAGTGAATTTGATTATGGTAATGAGGTCTTGGAAGAAGGTTGGGCCTGGATAGAGTCATGTCCTGGATGCTTTCAGCTGCAATAAACCCACAATGACAACAGATGGAGCTGAGGGTCCCCTGGGCTCATGTTGCTGATAAAACCTGGAGAGTAAAAAGCCTGCTCTTATTGCTTTTCATCCCTCAGATATACCAGCAAATTAATAATAATTATCATATCATCATAAAAGCTTATTTTAACACAGAAAGGATCAGAGAAACATAGAAAAGATTAAAAGAAAATCCTTGTCAAACTTTAAAAGAGAAAAACGGTAACGTTGAATACAAAAGTGAACAAAAGTACAACAAATGAAGTAAAACTTGCTACACTTTATTAAAAACATGAGGTGACAAAGATAAGTGTTTGAAAATGGATCAGAGAAAGTATCCTTTGTCGTGTTCATTCTGTCACGTTCGACATATGAACTGTTTATTTACAGTGCACACTATGCACTCCCTATATGTGCTGTCAAATATATTTATACACTTTGAATTCCTTCTTATTTTCTACAGTAGCTGCACAACAGCAGCCTTTTCATTCCACATTTGTGCATGTGGGTGTTTTGCTCGCCCTTTGTGTTTTCTTTTTTTGCTTCGTTCTTGAATATTGTTTAGATCCTTGTTTAGTTGGTTTTGGATTTCTGTCTGTATTCCAGTTACTTATTAGTTGGTAGTCATGTTTAAATAACTACTATAATCTTGGTTTGTTGAATCAAATTATGAAATAGTTGTCCAGATGCGAGAACAAATCAAGCTGGGACTAAACTTTGGAGTGGGCCATCTGTGCTGAAACGTTTCCTTCAAGAAGTGAGAATAGAGTCCTTTTGTCTGCAAATGAATGCACTCTTTGATAAACTGTGGCTCTCCCTTGGTATTAGACATCCACTTTTGTTAAAAAAAAATCCCAAATTAGCTAGAGTGCTATTGTACTTACTTCACTTATTTTTCTATGGGTCTTACGCTGGATCGTCAGGGGAGTTTTATCAAGGATACCAACAATAAAGTGGCCTGTGAAGGATGTCTGACTTGAATAACTGTAGTTTTATGACAAAAGTAAGCACTTTTCTCTCAATAACTTAATATTAGTTTTGGTTTTTCCTTACTATGTCTCAGGGTGAGGGTGTTCGACATAAGATCCGGCTCTTCTGTCGCATCTCTGTACGCCCACCACTTGGGGGTCACCTCTGTGCAAGCGGATGACTGGAAGATTGTGAGCGGCGGAGGCGAGGGATTGGTGTGTGTCTGGGAGATGAGGATGGGAGCAAAGCTATGGGAGATGCACAACAGGTAGGACTGTTTTCAGTACAAACTGTCAGAAACACTAAAATTGTTTTTTAAACATGTTATTTCTGCTGTATCACATTATGAGTATGGTATTTGACTTTAACATTGTAGTAAATGTAGTTCCTCATTCGAACACATTTAACCAGTGATTATGATTACTCTGTTTTCTTCTCATTTCAGTTTCTTGTGCCACAGTTAACGTAATCTTCTCACATAAATGTTTTTATTTCATGTAAATTAAATTGCTTAAGACAATATTGTGGAGTCAGTTTAGTATCACACTCACATCTCCAAGAAGTAACTGTCATTTTTGTGGCGCCTTCACCGCATAGAAAACATTCAGCATCTTAACTGGTATCTTTTGTAGATGCTACAGTAGTGGATACATCCATCAGCGAAACACATGCTGGCAAGAATGCGATTTATATATTTAATATTCAAGGTGTTTTCCATCTTTGCTGCAGGCATCCTGTAAGACATGTACGCTTCAACACCAGCACTCTGGTAACAGCCAACATCCCTGATGACAAGTCGCCACGGGGAGCTTGCATCACAGATGATGACCTAACAGCTCATCGCAGGTCGTGATCTCCCTCCTACACTTTTTTTTTTTTTGCCTGGATCTCTTCTATTCTTCTACCTCCTATAAGTCTCTTGTACAAAAGCTGGGATAGGCTCCAGCCACTATGCAACGCTGATAAGGACAAGCAGAGAAGAATGGATGGTTGATTCCTTTTGAGAAAAGCGATACAGCTGTCATTTCTGAGTCCTCCGCAACCTGTTGAAAAACAGGTTGCTGAGGACCTTCATTAGCAAGAAGGTAGTCTCACTGTAACCAGAGGTAGCAAAAATCCTTAGGTGAGATCATGTTTTTGTACAGAACAACAGTACTTTCTTTTAGTAAGACCTTACTCATCACCTTACCTGTAATTTGAGAAATCTGTCTGCCTATGCTTCTGTCTGTTCTTGGTAGGTCTATTAGTGGACACACACACACACACACACACACACACCCTGTGTCTTTGTTAGGATGAGCATTTTTCACATTCGAGCTAAAGCGTGTTACCAGCATCTCCCCAAAAATGACTGCTGTGTGGCTGCGTCGCTCAGACAAGCACGTTTGTTGGGCTATTTTTGTGAGGAGATTCGCTGTTAAAGTAGTCACAAACTAACATAAATTTAATTCGTACAGGCCTTTTGAATGGGTATGGAAAAAATGACAACTGGACAAACCGTTTTACAATGTTTAGTCACAAAGAGATGCTAGACATGTTTTTGTAACGTCTTTGGCTTCTTGTGGCTTCCTTCAGTCACTCATTCATGTTGCTTGGATAAGCATTTCTTCAGAAAGCTACAGTTGAACACACACAAACAATCATTAAGTGATTGTTATCCCATATCCACATTTAAAAACAGTAATTTATGATTTCCTGGAGATGATGCATTTAGGGGATAAATGAGCTAAACTGCACGTCTGCCGTTTTGTCTCAGTCTTCTAAAGCAAAGTCTAAGCATAAATGACAAACAACAATACAAAACCTAACAGTTACTGATGTCAATGTTTTGTTTTTCTAAACTTCAGACACAGAGGAGTCATCTGCCACTATGACTTCTCTGAGGACGCCCTGTCACAGGATCACATCCTGCCCATCTGCAGGTCTGACTACATAGAGTCTTATGGCTACAACTACAACATCAGCCTAGCAGTGCCTTACGACAGGCTGTCTGGTTCCCATCCGTCCCAATGACACGCAGTTTTCCAGACTGCAAATGGACTTAATTGACTGCAATTGAAAAGACAGTAACATGTATCAGTTTGAACCTTTAAACTCTGTCGTTTTATTTAACAGGTCCTCTTCCATCATCCTGATCAAATCAAGGCTATTAAAATGTAGTAGTGTCGGTGTATTGTATATAACTGTTGCATAGGTATCTCTATGTTATTGTTGAATCTAGCTGCCCGATGAAACACTGGGTTTGATGTAGTCCAACATCACAGGAATAAAGTCATTTTTACCTCATTTACTATATGCAAATCATTTTAATATTCTTTCCTATTAAAAAAAATGTACACAAGCATTTTTCTTCACATTTATTTTGTTTATTAATAGAATTAATTGAGAGGGCTGTCAGATTTCACCTTAGAGAAAGTACACTCTCCCATATACCAGTAATCAAAAATAGTGCATTTTTCTACAGTACATCAGTAGTGGTTGGTTACACAGAGGAACACAGCAAAAAGAGCTATTCTGGAGCTACAGAGGAAATGGTGTGTGCCTGCAGCGTCTCACTTTGGATGCCATAACAGTTGACCCATGAATGCCAGAGTAGCCACTGAGTTAAGCTAAAGTGAAGATTCTCTCTAGTATAAAGAAACCCTCACATTACCTGCTGACTGCAGTAGAGCTTGTAGAATAGTTGTAGTGCTGAGAGACTGGTGTGTGTTGTGACCAAAGCCTAAATATAAACCTCACTGCATTCGTTCATACTAGCTATTTTTCAGATAATAAAACAAAAACTGAATTCTTAAAGCTTAACTGAAGAACTCTAGAAAGGCACAAGTGACATGCAGTCTTTAAAACTGGCATGAAAATGAACTTACAGCAGTGTGTTACATTTATTTAGCATTTTTTCCTGTTCAAAAATATATTTGTTTGTCTTTATATATTTATTTATATCAGAAGTGGCTGGCTTCATTCCTTTTTAGGACTGGTGACACTGTGCTAAAACAGCAGCAACATAAATATTTCCTTACAACAACAACCCAATCAAGAGCTTAATTTCCCACAACGCATTGTTGCGGTGTTCATGTCCAAAAAGCGAATGGACATCCTGGACTCCATTTCAATGCCTTTTAAAATCTGTGGGCAGAAAACATTGAAAATATATTTATCCATCTAAATCTAATATATAGATATATCTGCATATATAAGGTAAGTGCAAACCTGTTCAAAATGCTCAAATGTGATTCCTTCATAGAAATCATCCGGGGCCTGGAATGAGACCAGTGACTGTGTTACTTCGCTGCACATGTGCAAATTTCTTGTAACAGTTCAGCTTTGGTGAGTTCTCTTACCATGTGGGGCACATTTGTGCTTGCCACCTCCAGCATGGCAGCATCTGCTATCGACCTGGCAACCTCGGTCTCAATGGCTCCGCTTTGAGACAGCAGCTCCTCTACCACCTTGGATGTGAACAGAACATTAAAAGTCGACTCCACACGATGATTTCCAAATACAGCAGAGGTAAGAAACTCAGCTGTTATAGTTTAAGAATGGTATTCGCAGCCAATCAGCTCGCTTCGATTAAGTGCCCAAAAATCCACTTGGATTTATATTAACAGTCTTTGTGATAAAACATTATCTGTAAATCTTGCTTTAACCCAACTTAACATCTGGGTTAATTCTTTGCAAGTATGAACAGTCTTTTGAGCTATTAAACTCTAACTTGTTCTGCAGTTGGTTTGCAGTTAATCGCGTATGTGTCACAGCAGGTGCCTACCATATTATTTTCACACGAAAATTAACAGTGAAGATGGCTGAAGAGTACTGTATGTAATGTCTTTATGTGCCTTGGCTGATAATGCTGTTTGAGAGCCATGTGGGTGTGTACAGACTGGTTCAGTCAGTCTTTCAGTGCAAGGCATTTTAAATCTTTTGCAACATTAGCTGATGAGTCGTCTTAAATATAATTTCAAGGAGATTTCTGCTTTTAAACCTGAGATGTACATTTAGTCATCAACATTTCCACAGTCCAGCCTTTTAATACAAAATACTTAAAGTACATACACGTTATGTGCATGTGGCATTGTTTTATAATGTTGCCTAGTGTTTAAAACAAGGGCCAGTTGGGTTTCAGTAGAGTATATGACCTAGTCTGGTTATCTTAATCCCTGAAGAAAAAAAAAAAAAAAAAGTCAACACAAATAATTAAAAAAAAAAAAAAAAAAAGTTCCTCAAGGGCACTTACGTACTATATCAGGACTGCAGAGGAAAAATGCATTTGTAAGTTCTGGTGAAAGCCAGCCCTTCAGATTTTCTTACACACAAGGAGCTACATCATAGCCATAGTAAGCACTAGTTAAAATTAATAAACCATTAAGAAATGTGCTTCACTTACAATCTCCCTTGATTACTTCATCCTTTATAATAGGAAAATAGATAACGCTGTCCCACAATTCAAAGTGACACAATAGTCGACTGTTCACAAAATCAGTCAACATAACTGACAGGACAGATAATGTAATTGTTGATTAAATAGAGTATTATTCTTTACCTGCCTTATTTTGAACCCACAGGTGAACTTTGAACATTACAGCACTGTAATAAAAAGGTTTGTGTAACATTGTTTTCTCCTGTGATAATGTCATTTTTTTAAAATGCTCTATAAATAATTTGAGCTATATTAAAGTAATTAAAGTGACTTTAATATTTACAATAATTAAGTTTGTTATGTCCTCTGTTTAAATGTTCCTGTGTTGGAATTTTTACTTAAGGCTTCTTATCAGCAGCTATTGTGTATGCTAGTGTGTGCATGGTTAATTTCTCTTACCGTCCTGTACTCATCCAGAGTAATAATGCCATCATTGTCTGTGTCGTGCATGTTGAACAGGACTATAAAACACACAAACAAAGCAAAAATGGTTTATCAGATTTTCATCAAGTCACAGGATTTCACAGAGAAAGTTGAGGAAGAAGCAATTAGACGTATGCTTAAGAAGATACTGGAATAACAGTACTATAACTATTTACTGTAGCCCCATAACAAATTTACTAGTAACAGCCATAAACTACTCTCTGCTAATAACCAGACATTTTGACTATTTTGCTGATCTGAGATTTAATGTCGCATTGTCTCCGTTTTACAAATGTATCAGTGTGACAGTAGGAAGGCTATGCTAACTTAAAGTTGCCCAAAGTTTAAATAAATAAAACATGGGAAGTAAATATTCAGAAACAACAGGTGACAACACACCTTGACATATA
>NW_005187528.1:874303-895103 GCF_000239375.1 Pundamilia nyererei
AAAAAAAAAAAAAAAGCCTTCTTTCCCTTTAAACTGTACTTCAACCATGTTTTGGGTCCAAGGCTCTCCCACAGATTTCACATCAGCATTTATTTGAATCTCATGTGTCTCACTCTTCTATAATAGGACAAATCATACCTTTATACTTGTGACATTTGACATGGCTGTCCCGGGCAACATTCCCAGTCTGGTCATAAATACCTTTGTGGCTCTCAATATAGTACTGGACAAGCAGTGAAGAATTCAGTTGTCATTTATGTGTAAGCATCACCACACAGTCTTATCCAGAAGCACGGCACACTTTTTTTTTAAATTTAAACTTGAGATACACACAAAGAGAAGTGAAGACAGCAGTGGGGGGAAAAAAAACAAAACCACCTCGATACTTACAGCGAAGCTTTTGTTTTCTTACAGTCACCTTCTCTTCTTCTGTCGCTGTTGAATTCACAGGGCGGAAGTGGGACATGACCATGAGGAACTGCTCAAAGCCAATCTCGTCAAGGGAGCCAACATCATTCTGATGCTGGTTCCTGTATCACAATCAAAACAAACCAATGTATAGGCTTGTTTTAACCAATGCAATTTCTGCATTTTCCTGCCTTTTCTGGTTAAAAAAAAGAATAACTATAAATAATGATAATCCTAAACTATTCATTTTGATACAATGGATGAAAATATCTCCATATTGTGGGAAAATAAAACATTTTTTTCTTTATTCAGTTTGTCACAAGAGCTGTTTGCTTGTGAGCAGAAGCCACATGCATTCACAGACAGCTTGTTTATTATGCAGTTCATTGTGGTTTGTTCTGCTGCTTTCCACCCTCCAAAGCATGACACAGTGATTAAAAATGCCAACAACTGTCTTGTAATAGCAACAAAACCCTCATTTTCAAAGCTGCTGCTTCATGTGAACAGGTGGATAATGTGTGTTCACAAAGTGTATGGATGTTCTTTTAGCTGAAGACTGAACCCCACAATAACAGTTACTTCCACATATTAGGTTCTCTTCAGCCTATTGTTTTCATCAGCCAAAACACACAGAAGTCGACAGTAAACAACTGATTCTGATTAAAGAGTTCAGTGATCTTGACATTAACCATACAGGTAACAGAGAGAATATGGTGTCATTTGATTGTACTCACCTTTTATCAAAGAATGCAGTAATAATTTGCTTTCTGATTGGGTTGTTGTTCAGGGCCGGTATGCGCTCCAGGTCATCTCGGCTGCAGTGGGACAGGATAAGGTTTAATTCAGTTTTATTCATGTGGTACCAAATCGCAACCTGTCAACTCAAGGCACCTGTTGTTCACTATACTCCAGTCTACTACACAGTCAGATTGGGGTTTTTTTTTTTGGACAAATTTAAATAACATTAGAGGGTGGTAATGAATGTGAATAGTGCTATCTGTCCAACCTACCAGAACAAACATTTGTTCCCCCTTTCTTTTTCAAAATAAGGAACCAAAACCCGGCCACTGTGATCATGTGGCATGTCTATATATGAAGTGGTGTGTTTGCACAGTAAGTGTTTGCTCTGTATTACTAATGCATCATTATCTGCATGTTATATTTGCCTAATGTCTCTCTTTTGGTGTGTGTCTGTATCACCATTACATTACTTGTTTTTGTCTGTGCTGGAAAAGCCAGAAATCCTCACAGTTCCTCAGCCTGACCATACAGTATTTCATCTTTTAGCAGCAACTGCAACGTCTCCATTGTGAGTCTGAACTGCCAGTCTGCAACTGCCATACTACTATATCAGCCAAAGAAAGCCCAGGTGTTTCCATTAAAACCACTTGCGAGCTGACCCCCATGTAACAAGACACGTTACCTTATTTTTTCATGATTTCCACTCAGCTGCTGGAATCTCTGGTAAAGATTTTTGATCTGCTCCTGTGAAACTGTAAAGAAGCACACATCAACAATGTGAATGTATTTGTGAAGATTTTTTACAGTAATGCTTATAATTATACATTCACTTAACTTTGTTTGTTTTTAATCAAATTGTATGGGTGCTGCTTTGCTATCAGTCTAATGGCAGTGCAAACAAACTGAACACCTTTATGCAATTTCACATGGTTACTTAAATCAGCACTCTACAAACACATACCAGAAGCCTTAAGCATGATTTTCTAGTTCTACCTGGTGACTTATCAAACTAGTTTGGAATTTCTAATCATTGTGGACAACACCCCTGTTTATTGTGACCTTTCCCCCGTTTCCCAAGAGCATGTAAATTAATGCTTTTATACAAACCAGTTTGTTAGTCATTGTTGGTGGTGCAACAAACACTCAACTTCATGGACCAATTAGCCAAAGCCAAAAGGGGGGGCAACAACAGAAGAATCTGTAGTATTGAATCTGTAGTATTAAAGCACACACACTTGTGGGTGCAATGAAACATATCAATTCATCAAACTGCGCAGAACTCAAGTCCAGAAAGCGCTCCAGCTGAGCCCAGAGAGAGACGCACCTTGAAGAAATGAAGGCAATAAAATAGTTCAAAGTCTCAAACATACAAAAGCCATAAAGTTGATTCAAATCTAATCCCCGTTTATCAGACTGGCATGCCGCTACTTGGAGACTCGCCCTTTAAAAAAGAAGACGAAAAAACAAAACTCTACTTACTTCCGTAGTGTTTTAACTTGTTTATTTCACTCTTCCACATACAGACGGTAAAGTGTTGAGTGCCTCAATGCGCCAACAATGTATACAATCGCACTGAACAGTAGACCTGATTTTAAACTTGCGTCTGTTAGTCATAACTATCGCTGTTAGATCGTTTTAAAGATCCTCTTTTGCATATTAAGTACGTAAATATTACACCCGTCACACCATGTGTCACATGTCGAGCCCATTTACACAAAGTTATGGGACCGTCTCATTTCTTTGACAGCTACTCCGTGTAAGCAATCAACCACTCGTCTTCCCGTTGAGATTAGGTTTTTAATTTAAAAATAGGCGTTTGAAAAACATTGGAACAAAATGCGGTTATTCCTCTTTCCGCCTTAAACCGAAATTGACCTACTTTTGCCAAGTACCATTTAGACCTCTTTAAGATATGTTATTAACTCAGAATTAAACAGTAGGGGAAATTACGTTGGGCAACTTGTAGCCCCGATTACGTGAGTAATAAGGAGCGCAACATGGTTCCATTTAATTCCAGTAGTTTTCACACAGTTGTATTTCCTTTTTATTGACCTCATCACCATTAAGCGGTTTTAATATCAGCCAGCACACTAGAAAAACAGGTCGGCACGGCTATCAACTAATTGTTAATCACTAGTCTCCCTTCGTTTCCTCGACGACGCGTATCACAGCTACCAGCCTTTCCACGATGCAAGTGAAGCACTTAACTCAAACAGCACGGCGCACGGCATCAAACGAGAATCTTCCTACTTACATCCACTTTTGTCAGTCAGATCGTCGTAGTTGTGCTCGGGGCGCGTCTGCGAAGCTCCCATTCTTGCTGCTTCACCGCTCCGTCAGAGCGCATACTTTGTTTGAACTTTTCTGTAGTGTTGCAATATTAACCCGCTTCCCTCTGCAAGACACTAGAAGTGTAGTTTGCTTCTGGCGTCCTGGGAACGTCTGGCGTCCTCAAGGTCCTAAATCCACACAGTGTGCGGATAAACCACCTGCTGCTTCATGTTTCTCATTAGCGCAGATGTAGTTAGTGATGTGTCGTGAACTAGAAAACAATGAATACACTAAGCGAGAGAAATGAGTCAGAAAGTAAGTATTACAACCTGGAACGCTTTATTCTTTTTGTCTCCTCAAAACTCAGTCATTTCGGCTTCAAGTAGTTGGTGTCCTTATTGGTTCCACTTATTTTTTTCATTAAAGACTGATGAGCCATGGCATCCTACTTATTTCACTTGTAAATATACAGGAAAAAAAATACTAGAAATGTGAAAGTTAGACCTTCATAAGTGAGTGTCACCATTAAAATACGGAGAAATAAAAGCAAAAGTCAATTTACAAAGTTAGTCGTCTGGGTGTCAATGTACTGGGGATTTAGGGTAAATGGTTTTAAGACTGGTGCTGGATGCGTGGAGTTGTGGGTAAAAGAGCATTCCTTGGTTTTAGACAATGGGGATTTGCAGCACGTGGACACTCATTCTGATATTTACTTGTCCGCTTAATTGTTTACTTTAAATCTAGTGGTTTCTAAAGTTAAATTATTCTGGTTTTGATTAATTTTCCAACTTGGCTCTCTGAAGGTATTTGGGTTGTGAAAAATACATCCCTGCTAAATGAATATCATACATCATTGTCTGACAATTTGAACCTTGATTTTACAACAAATACACGGGTATTAGGACAGATGTATCAAAGCAAAAACTCTCTGTTCCACACGGCTAGAGGGGTCTACTACGAAGTAATTTCAATGGCTTAGCAAGCTACTTCCACATAAAGTATTCTGTGTCATGAAAGTGGTCGTCTTAACTGGCTAAATCACCATGGTAACTTGTAGTGTTCTCGTAACCTGGTCAGGAGCTGGTTATGTTCTGGGTTTTAGTTTGAAAATCATCTGGAAGCGCCAGGTTTTCACACATTGCTAAAGTGACTGAATAAAGGTTCTTTGCATTGTCACAGGAAGGTGAATGTATTAATTTGGTGATACTGAAAATGTATAATTTCTTTTATACTTTTTTTTTATACCTATTCAGTCAAATTGATTTCACTTTGATCTGGTGAGTAAACAGTACTGCATTTTACTGTTATATTTTTCAAATTTCCTTATAGATTTTAATCACCTTTTATAATCATCATCATATAATGTCTCTGATTGGAAAGGGTAGCACTCATATGGGTCATTTTATATGCAAGAAGAGTTGCATGTCATGTGAAACTCCCCTCTTTTATGTGAGCACACACAGAGTTTGAAGCAGAAAGCTTAATAGAGAACGCTGACAACTACCGTCATGGTACTGATCATCTCCAACTGGGTTTTTAGGGTCTGTTACGCCAGCTAAGGCAACAAAAGCCTGGCTTTCTTGAATTTCCTTCATAGTATACCCCTCTGGTTTTGACAACAAAGCACCAGCTAAGTTAATTGTGACCTGTAAGCGGTTAGCCTGGGTTGGCAGAGTGCTAGACAGCGCTGCTTGCTACATAGACATGGCTTGTTGGTTGTTTTGGTCTGTGGTAGGAGCTTCTTCTTGGTTCCCAACACTGGGTGTCAGTCTGTGATAGAACTCCCGGACTGTACACAAGGTTTCATCCATGTCCTCTGGGTATCGTGTCTGCAGTTCTTCATTGGCAACATAGTAGGTGTCAGCAAACTCGGAGAAGTAGCGACCCACCTCTGGGTGGCCAATCTCCAGGGGGGCTGAGTGAGGCTCCAGGTTCTCTGGAGAACAAAGGAAAAACATACTTCAGGTGGGACTGAGTATATGTGACATGTCCATAAGTATTTGAACAAGGACTTATGTTTTTGTAATTTTACCTCTGTAAACCACAGCTGTCAGTATTCAATAAATACTAGTGACACATTTTTACTGGCAGCCATACATGTTTGACAACTGATGTGGTATGCTTTGGATCATGAGCTGTTCTTTTCCCCTCTCCATGCTTTTCCCTTCCCATCATTCTGGTATAAATTCATCTTGGTTTCATCTGTCCAAAGAACGTCATCAACATTGTATCCATTTTTTCCCAGAACTTTGCAGCCTGCTCTAGAGGTTCTCTGGCACGGTGTAATCTGTCCTTTTAGCCCAACGATAGCCTCTACATCCTTATCGGCCTCTTCAGAGTGCCAGTGAACAGCTAACAAATGCAAGTTTAACACTTAAAATTAGCCCCAAATCCTTTATCTGCTGAATTTCTTATGCAATATTGGGGGAACTGACCTTGTCTGGCCATGAAACTGAATGTTAGTAAATGGAGTAATTACTTTTGAGCCTCTGAAAATGGGCATCTATGTACAAAAGAAATGGGTATTTAAAATAATGCAATACTTGTTAAACCTTATAAATTGAAGCTGAAAGGGTGACACGAATCACATCTGATTGATTGATTTTAAAATCCACTGTGGCGCTGCACAGAGGACAATTACAAAATAATATGTCAAAATTGTGTAATGAAAAATTAAGTTCATCAAGATAATTTCAAATTCAATTTATTTTCACATCACAGCTTAAAGTCCTGTTCATTTCTGGAAAGTGGAATAAGCACCAGAGCAGTACAGAGAGACTGGCTAATGCTGCATTCTTAAACAAGTCTAAAGTTGGAAATTCAGCGTTCCCAGTCTGATTGTTTTTGTGGAATGCCCCTTTAACCTGGAATTCCCACTCAAAGTCAGAGCAGACCCACATACCCCAAGTTAGTAAAACTACAAACTTTCAATCTGTACTGCCACTGTTGTGTGTTTTTTACTCAGTAAATAAGCCATACGTAGAGCACTGATCAGACTCTGTCCATTAATGTGCATTATAAGTGCCAACAAAACCAAACAAACAGCTATATGCCACCTTGAAGGTGAAGGAATTTACCAAGTATATACATTATTTACACATTTTTGTTTTCAATCACACAACCTGTACACAGGGGATGTTAATAGTTACCATCACCACACTATTGTATATGATTCATACCTTGTGCTGCATAGCGGCAAGTCCCATCCTGCACGAGTACATTGTAGAAAGGCTGATTAGCCCCATTGGACAGCTGATGGACCCTCATGGTGGAGATCCACTCTGGACTCATTGTACATTTAGGGTCCCATCCATAGATCACACAGTTATACCCAGAGCTGATAAAACAGGTGGAAAAGAGCCAAAATGCTCAGGTGATCAAATATACAGGGTATGATCAGAGAGAAAGATCAGAAAGGATTTTAGGTTTTGTCATGTATGATGCATGGCGAATGACATTACAGTGTGACCTACCGCTTGTGTTTCATAATAAGGCCGACTGAATACTGGACTTCCAGGTGTTCTGGAGCACTACGCCTCTTCACCTCGGGTGTCACAGGGTGTTTCTTGTGCTGGATGTGCTCCAGCGTATGTTGCACCAAGTAACCCACCGCTCCGTGCTGGGAGGGATCCAGTGCCTGAATATGCTGCAGGATGTCAAGCACCTGGGAAAAGGATAAAAGTCAATCCACAATGTGTTTATGTCAGGTATATGACCTCTGAGAATAGCTGTCCTATGCAGCTGCACATTATGTTACATATTAAACTATTGTGCAAGAGCAGTACAATGTTAATTGTTTTATATTTTATAATATTTAACACTTAATTTAGGTAGAGAATGAGGAAAACAATTCCAGTATAGTAACACTACAAAAACTACTTTCAGTAGTCTAAAAATCAAGACTTATTTTTAACAGACAGTTGGCTATTCTGACCTTTTCTGGCCAGATTCCCAGGTGGAAGTAGAGGCGTGCCTGCAGCAGCAAATACTGCACATTATCTGGGTTGATTGTGAGGTAGAGGTCCAGAGAGTCTCGGAGTAGCTGGTAGGATTTTTCATTGCCCTCACTGACAAGGGGGGAAAAAAAAGAAAAAAAATAGAAATAAAATAGTAAAGAGAAGATGCTATTAATTTATTCATCTGACAGACATCAAATCCATTTTAATCATTTATTTTGCTTTGAGACTGTTTAATGCCATAATTATTTTGTCAGATCATAAAACAAAAAGATAAGCAGGAATTTAGAGCAACATTCTTGATTAGCCTCTTTGTTTTATCATCCACTGATCCGCCCTCCATTTATCTCTAAGCGATTGTAGCGATTGTAGAGTCAGGTGTTCAATTTCCCTTACCCTCTCTTGCCGATGTTAAGCAGGTTTCCCACCATCCTAAGCAGCACCTCTGTGGTGCTTATGGCACTGTAGTAATCTGCTGTAACCTGGTGGCCAATGAGGTACTCGCACTCCTTTGCTGTCAGCTGCTTGCCTTTTCCAAAGGCATCAATGTAGACAAAGTCATAGATATCCTCAGTCCTGCAGGAAAAAGAAATTCCATTAATGTCATAGAAATACACATTTCACATTAAACACACACTTTGCCACCAGCTTTAGCTTTGTATAATTTTATAAAACATAAATGATAATTAGCTTAGGAGTTTTAAGAATGTTAAAGGAAGTTAAAAAAAATTGTTTGTCCTTATCTCTGAGTAAGGTGCAGAAATGTGTTTACACATGTTCCTATGTGTCTGTTAAAACACACTGGCATACATTTAACATACTCCAAACTCCCATTAGGAATGGTTGTTCTAACTACTGTAGCTGGATTTCATACCTCTGCTATGCAGCCATCGCCGTTTATCATTTGTGTCTATTACAGGTAACCTCAGCAAGGGAAATCAATGGCAAATGACTGTCTGTGGTAGCTTAAATCAAATGAAAGATAAAAAAATAAATGAACATCACAAACTGTAAACTCCCACTTCCTAAAGCTGATGCTGATGAATGCTGATGGGTGTTGATTTACTGATTTATGTGTGCATAAACCCTGAAAATGGATGCTTTGATCTTGATTATTTATTCCTCTCCTCCATGCTTTCCCTTCCATAAACTTCATGCATGACAGCTTAAATTTCAGTCAATAACTGGATCTGAATTTTTTTTTTTTTTAATGAAAGCTGTACCCTGTCGGTTTCTGGCACCAGCGCAGCAGGAAGTGATTGGGAAAGTTGACGGGTTCCAGCTGAACACCGAGCCTCTGGGCCAATGTCATGTAGAGAACGGAGAGGCTTATGGGAATGCCTGTACGACGTAGTAGCACCTGCACAATTACCAAGAAGATAAGTGAAAATATTCCACAAAGAAGAATAATTTGAAAATTATTCAAAAGCTTGACACCTTGAAGATAAAGGATTTCTGGAAAGTCTACCTGGTGGATATAAGAGTTGAGGGGGTTGTAGTAGTCACACTCATTGCCTTTGTATTGAAGCTGCTCATACAGGACAGAGTTAAGGGCACAAATGACCTGTCTCTGGAGCTCAAAGTCCTCTACAACAGAACAGTTACCTGCAATACACACAAGAAATAAAACATCAACCAAACTTTGCATTAAAGTGAAGGTTATGGATTTTGTGCAGCTGTGCCACCTTTGCCAAACATATTTGCTCATATTGACTTTTTTTAGAATGCACTAGAAATGGAAAGCCCAAGCCTTCAGGCTTTAGGCATCAACTGATGATAAATCTTTGGAGAAACATAATAAAGGGGGAAAAACACAAGAAAAGAACGGAAAAGAAAAGAAAGCAAATGTTCTTTTCAAGTTCTGTGAGACTTAAAAGCTGACCTTGGGCAATACGCAGGCTGGGGTGAGATGGGTTCTTGATCCTCAGCATCTTCTTGACTTTCTCTGTGATTGCATCCAGCTGGGCTGATATGCTGTCAAGTGTAACATCAGCCAGTGGGTTACAATACTGATCAACTAGTACAGCACCTAAGGAGGAAAAAAAAGGAACCACAGGAATTACATAAGGAAAAGGCAGAAAGTTTAAATGTACTGTTATTTCAATATATTGTGCATAACAAATTTATTAGACCACCACCACAGTAGCCTAAACTCGTTTTTTCTAGGTTTCTGTAATGGGTAATTCACCAGTTTGCACAAGCTCGTCAATCGAAATTGTATCTTTTTATGCCAAAATAAAATGATTGAAGTGACTGTTATTTGTTTTGAAAAAAAAGGTGGGAGAAAAATAGTAACTCACATTATTTTTTCTCAAGATGCCAAATGACAGGCATTTACTTGCATTCCTGAACAGAAAAATACATTTTAATGGTTGAATGTTGTCATGGATCAATGTCTGACTTCTCAGAACTCAGAAGTTTGCCGGCTGAAATTTGAGTAGAAATTTTTAGTTTTAAAAAAAGGTTTTTGACAGATTTCTAAAATATTTGTGTTTTTTTTGTAGTTGTTGTTGTTTTTATGACTAATAATTTGTTAAGCACAGTATAATGTTATAATTAGTAGCAAAATTAGTAGCTATAAATTATTAACACAGTAATAATAGAGATTTTTAAGTCTACATAAATGTATAATAACTTTGTATTATCGGGACAGATGCCTCACCTTCTAGAGCTGACTGCTGCTCTGTGGGCTGCTCCAGGAAATTCTTCAGACTCTTCAGGATGTTTTGCTGTCTCAGGAAGTAAAGGATTTTCTTTGCATAGTACTTCAGGGTCAGGCTTTTCCTAATTTTGAGTCGAGAATGGAGAGATGGTAGATCAAAGGAGAGCGCATGCAACAAAACAAAAGCTATCATAATCACAGAGGTCTTAGAGAGGATTAACATGATCAACACCCAAACCCATTTGTGACTGCAAACTGTACACTCACCACTTTGTTAGGTACACCTTGCTAGTACAGGTTGGACGCCTGTTTGCCTTCAGACCTCCCTTTATTATTCCTGGCATAGATTCAAGAAGGTGCTGATCATATTCCTCTGATTTTGGACCATTCGGAAAGGGTAATGTCACACTGAATTTAATTTGGCTGAATGTCCACTACATCCCAAAGGTGCTCTATCAGACTGAAATCTGGTGACTGTCAAATGCCATTTGAGTGCTGTGAACTCACAATCATGTTCAAAAGGCTAAAAGTGTGCAAGAAAATATCAGCCACACTAATACACTACAACCACCAGCCTTACCTGCTGATACAAGGCAGGATGGATCCCAGTTTCGTGTTGAGATGTTGGGCGTTCAGCATTTTCTGAAACTGCTAACTAACACCAGCCTGTATGGCACTAACAACCGTGCTACATTCAAAATCACTTAAATTACTGTTCTTCCCCATTGTGATGCTGATGAACTGCATTACGTCATCATTACAAGCCTAAATACATTGATTTTCTGTAATTGGCTTGTTAGACACTTGTGTTAATGAGCAACTGAACATGTGTACCTAATACAGAGGTCAGAGGGTGTACAGCTACAGAGCAAGAATGTCAAGTACTGAGATTATAGTGTAAACACAATGCTGCTCTCACCTCTTGTCAGAGTTGAGTATGAAGAGCAGCTCATCTTCACAGAAGTGCTCAGGCATTCCAAGTGACTCAATTTCTGCAAAGCTGTCTCCCAGCACCTGACCAACGCAAGGCTGCGTTACAGACCTCAAGATTAGTTTGGAACACTGAAAGCTCAGGTTTTCTTGCATAAATATGTGCGCATGAAAAACCAAACAAAGACCATTATATCTGTGTTTTCCATGCTAAATACTAGACTTGTAACCTGTACAGTTTGCATGTGTTAAGAAATATAAAAAAAATTCAGACGCATCCCACGTAATCTCTCACAAACATGCATTTAAGTTGGTAAGATCAAATGTTGCATCTTAAGTGAAATATGTATAACTGCTACTGATCCATGTGTTGCCAGTCTATCACAAGGTATTGAAGTCACACATAACACTAAAACAGATAATGAAAAAAAACCCCAACACTGATAAAAATGATTACTCACAACTTCTGTGAAGAATCTCTTTGAGATCGATTCCACAGTCCTTCGTATTTGTATCCCAACTCTATGGCGTGTTTTGTATTCTCTGAGCCAGTCACAAGACTCATTCTGACGATAAAACCTCTGCAGTCTTGGCCATCTGTTAATAAAGGCAGTGTAATTATTTTATTACAGGAAAACAGATAAAAATTCTGAATTATTTAACTGCCTGGTGCCTCAAGCATTAGATGTTAGTCTCTAGAACTGTTTATCATTTTGCTGAAGAGGTGTCTTTTGCTCTGCTTAAAAAAAAAGAGCAAAGCTGTCAGCCAAGGCACTCAGGAGGAGGGCTTACAGTAACTAGCTTTTGCCAAGAGCTTCACTCTTCTGCAGATCAGAGGCTAACATTCAAGGTCATACAAATTCATTGTGAATGAATTCATTTGGTGTAATGGAGAATAAATCGCTACTTGCAAAAGCTGTAAACAATTATAAGCCTCATTGTTGTTGCAGGAGGTAAGCCACCGGCATGGCGTGATGATGAATTTGGTGCATCAGCACAATGTCAACGGCTGACAGCTGCCTGTGAGTTCGCAGTAAACGAACCCACCTCAGAGCAGACATTTGGAGATTAATAGCTCTAAACTACGCATAAATAACAAAAGAGTCAGATTCATTTCTATAGACAGCACAAAAAGTCACCAGAAGCCAGCATAGAGTACCACAAAAAAACAGCACCTGAGTTTATACTGGTGTCCCCAGACCTTCCCCCTTCCATGACAAACGTCGTGTAGCCGCTTGCAGCAACAGGAGACGTTACAAATGTCGACATGTTTGAGGACAGGGAAGCACAGGATGTGTTCGAGCAACTCGGTCGGCAGGTCTGTCAGTTTTTTTGTTTGGGGGTCGGGAATAGTCCCATTTAGACTTGGCTGTCCCTCTCCATCCACAGGCGTCGCCATCTTTACTGTTTACCCCGATTACCTCATTGCCTTTTCGCCGCCCCTTTATGGCGCAGGGGGCCGGGCCGAGGGTGGAGCCACGTTCACTCAAGAGGAAATAAAAAGCGGTGCTGCCTTCATGACCATCGGAAATTCTGCATATATTTTATTTATTTATTTATGTTTTATTTTTATTTTTTGCAAAACAAACTACAGGCAAGTCAAAAACATAAAAGGAAACTTTAAAAAAAAAGTACAAGTCTTGTTTAATAGGCAAGTAGTGTCAGATGTAATTAACAGGTCTCACTTATATATTCTACAGCATTTTACTCTTTGAGAAATTATTTAAGATATTAATAATTATAATAATAACATCCATTGTCCCTCCTCTGCAAAAGTCCAAGCCACTGCCAACCAAGCATCTCTAAACTCTCGAAACTCACCCTTAGTGTATTGACTACACCATTTGGTGTAGTCATTTCTAAGGCAGCCCATGATCATTCCCATTGCAAATCTTCCCATTGTCAACTCTGCCTCCTCTAACTCTGCCTCCTGGCTATTTGTAGGTCCACTGTCTCCAAACCATCCATCATAACAGGTCTTACTATCATCTTGTAGTACCATCTTCTCACATCTCCACGCTCTCTTCCACTACTACTACAACTACTACTACTAATAATAATATTCTGTGAGTTTTATGGTAGATAGTTATTGCACGTGGTACTGGTGGGTTACTGGTGTTGATTTCCAGGAACGAGATCCTGTATTTAGAACAGATGTATTTGTTCTTCAAGAATCCACTGCTCAAATGCCCAAGATGAGCTGATATTGTTTTCCTTTAATTTAAATGTTAATTACTTAATTAATTAATTTTACTGCCCAGCACTTTAAAATCAAATATATTCAGATTATGATCCCATTTCACAGACTAAAGCAGTTGCTTCTCATAACTGAGACACAACACAATTAGGTCTGCCATTTTTGTCTGAAAAATACAACAACATTTTTATTGATCACCAGAATAGTTGTGGATTTAGTCACCACAAAGTGAACCCCTTGAGCTTGTCTTAGAGTAAGAAAGCGAAGTGCATGCAAGTATTCATTTATAATGGCCTAGCCATAAATAGCATTCTGCCCTGCCATAAAATAAAATGGCATTTTATGTCAATGCCATTATTATGTACTACTTTGTCATTACAACATTTTGGGCGGTACCCGAATGCATCATTGGATGAGATCGCTAACAAGTGGTTAGCAGCGGTTAGCTGGTGTTTCGCTTCCTTTTTAGCGTAGTTCATGTGTAACAAGTTAAGTGTTTTGACGTCTCCAGACGGAATGATTTGGGTGAGACGCATAAATGTGAACATTGTCGTATTTCTTACGGATTTATTTAAAGTTGTCGCCACTTAAGGGTTCATATTATATGTAATCTTAGTTAGCTAACTAATAGCAAGCCTAACAAGCCTACGCTGTATTTATCTGCTTGGGATGAATATATTGATAATTTTCTTTTTGGCAGTTAAAGGGAAAAATAACATAAATACGTAATTGCGGGACAACAATAGAGCAATAACATGCCAGTCAGAGTCTTAAAAACTCATGTAACTCTCGTTTGAGCATCCAGCGATAGATGAACGATAAATACTAAGTCTGGAAAGTCACATGCACAGCTGTGCTCATCTTTCAACTATGCCGGATGACTCGTCTTCTGTTTCCATCAGAGAGTTAAAAAAGTTAATCAAAATGGCTTGACCGTGCACTCAGTTTGTAGGTAAGTGTAGAAGCGACTTTGAACAATTGAATTGTTAGTTTTTTTGAACTGTTCGCCATGGCAAGTGCCTTTGCAGCAAAAATGGGATTTAACTCGCTGATGAGAAAACAAGCGAAGACCTTCAACGTCAGGATCTCCACAATGGAGTCGGACCTGGAGTTCAGCTGCGAGGTGAGACTAATCTTAAATCCATTCAGCTTGAGCCAAGACTTTTCGACATTTGTAGTGACCGTGGCCACAACGCCAGGTACTGCTAATAACGACTAGTTACTAATTGCTATGCATTGTAATGTATTTACAACTGCTTGATAAGAATCTAATGGATAGAGTAACTGAATGGATACAGGTGTCCATTCCTTTTTAAGATAAACAATTAGCACTTTTCGACACTAGATGGCAGCAGTCAACTGTGACCCATGAACTGAACAGCTGTAGCTGATATTATGGTGATATCAGCTACAGTTTATGTATAATATTATATATAAACATATAACATATAACAGATGATTATCTGTTATATGTTTATCTGTGTCTTCTGCACCAATGTGATCAGGGAAATAGTTGGTGGCAAAAGTCAGTGCATTATAAGGTTTGCTGAAGTTTATCTGCTAACAGAGATTTATGCTGCTTTTTAAAATGTAATTTTGGCCTTTGTGTGGTGTTTTGGGTTTATCAAATGACTTGGGGATATGTGAGAATTGAAAGGCTTCAAAATGACTTGCAGACACCATGCCTTTTTTAATTTTTACAAGGGAGGAACCCCACTAAACTTTAGAGATAGTAATTACACATAACAGCGTCATCCGAGTTACAGGTTTCTATTTTCTGTGCTAGGATGACGATTGTATCAATTATGGGTTGAAGAAGAACCACATAATAAGTATTGGTCATATAGACAGTGTTCTTTCAGCCTTGCATAGAAGTATTGCATGGTCAAGGTTGCCATTCCTTGTGCATGGAGAGTTTTTTATCCTATTCTTTTGCGGTTCTTAGGGCATTTTTTCATGCCAGCCTTGGAAGCACTTGACAGTAGCTTGCAACCCAAGTTAACTCAGAGGCTAGAGATGAAAGCCAATCTAAATTGGATATGTGTGCCTGATATGCCTCCCTCTTAGCTCTCAGCAGGATGAGGAGGACATGTATGATTCTCTGCTTGGAACCCAGTGTTGTAATAGAAATGCCAGTATGACTAGATAACAAAGATGCAGGATATTATGAATGCAAAATTCCCTCCTATTTTTTTCTGTGTTACAGGTCAAGTGGAAAGGAAAAGATCTTTTTGACTTGGTGTGCCGAACTCTTGGACTGAGAGAGACATGGTTCTTTGGTCTCCGGTATAACATCAAGGACACAGTTGCATGGCTTAAAATGGACAAAAAGGTGACTGCTGCACTTAAATTGTTTTAAAAAAAACTATGTGCTATGTAAATGCTGTTAATATAGATATAGGAGTCATGACAATAAAAAAAAAATTGTTTATTTGTTGTTTCAGGTTCTAGATCAGGAGGTGCCAAAAGAAGAACCCATCACCTTTCACTTCCTGGCCAAGTTTTACCCTGAAAATGCAGAGGAGGAGCTAGTGCAAGATATCACACAACATCTCTTCTTTCTACAAGTAACTATACGCTGTTTATGTGCATCATTTTGTACATTTAGACATTTGTTCTCTCATTGTCAGTGTAAGTCAGGACATATGTAGTGCACACTGAAATATTTGATTTGAACAGATTTTTCTTTGGCCTCTGGGTTTGCTATGGAGCTTTTGCTTGTCTCTGACATTATGTTATCTCAGCGGCTCTGTAAGTCAAAATTACTGCAGGATATTAGCTACACAACATCCTTGTCTTGGAAGAACCGTGGATTTTGGATTATTACTTGGGTAATAGGGAAGAGCGTTTTTTTTTCTCTACATTTTCCAGTGCAGGTGTGGGCATGTTTGAGCCTTTAAAACAACACAACATCAGAGGAGGAACTTTCTGAAAAAAAACAAAACAAACAACCCCCCCCAACAAACCTGCACCTAAAGCTTTGAAAATACTTTGCAACACGGAGATTATCCATTGCACATTTGCACAACATGCATTTGGCTAATGTGCTTTTTCTGTGACTTTCTTACTCTTCTAATCCAGTGGCAACAGGGCCTCTGAATCTATATTTTTCCCCCTAGGTTCTTGAGCAGAAGGCTCTGTAATATACTTTTTCTGTTCTCTAGGTCTGATTGTGTGCGGCCACTTGGAATCAATGCACAACATATTACCACTATCCTTTCTATCCTTTTAATACTCTTCTAGGATTTCCCGCAGAGCCTGACACACCATTCCCCTCGCACAAGATAGGATTTGTAACTGTGCGCTTGTCGTCCAGTGCCACCGGCCACGTTTATCAATTAATAGTTAGATTTTAAAGGCTCAGTTATTGCCCCAATTAATAACATATCCTCTATGGAATGTTTATCTCCCCTAACACTCCCATCATATCTAGCCAAATGTGCTAGTTTAACTTGACTTTCAACTGCAGTGCATTCCAGTGTTTGGGTAGAGCACTTATCTACTTAAGGCATATAAAGTGTCTCTCTGTGTCCTTAATCCGTATAAAGGTAGTTGGAGTAATTTATTTATTCCAAAGGGAAGACCTTGCTTAAAAAAAGACAAGAGCAAAGAAATAACAGCAGTGCACAAGAAGTGCAGAGCTACAAGGGGAAATAAATACAAATGTGTAGTGAATTGCGTCGCTTGTCTTCCTATTACTTTGCTCTCATTAATTCCTATAATGTCAAGAGGTGCTCTCTGTTTAGTGTCACAGGCATGTCAGGTGGATTAGTCCTTATCAGAAATGGTCACCCACCCGTATAGAAACACACACACA
This sequence comes from Pundamilia nyererei, assembly GCF_000239375.1. Taxonomy (NCBI): domain Eukaryota; kingdom Metazoa; phylum Chordata; class Actinopteri; order Cichliformes; family Cichlidae; genus Pundamilia; species Pundamilia nyererei. The sequence continues at coordinate 891,286 of NW_005187528.1, forward strand.
ACACACATAGACACTTATCACATACCTTAGACCACTCGCACCAACAGACACATGCACATCTTTGTCACCTCAGCCTGTAATCTTAGCAACAACTTTGTCTCATTTGTAAACCAGATTCCAGCGTCAACCTCTGAGTGCATGCCATGATTAGGGGCTGTCACCTCTGGCTCCACACCTTTGTTAGTTCAAAAACAAGAGAAGACAGCATGACTGGCTTTGCAAATTAATGAGGTTAAAAGCATAAAATTGTCTTATATAAGTACAGCTGAAGTATGTTTGCACCATCTAACCTTACCATTAGATTTTGTGCTCAGTATGCAGTTATGCAAGCATGAAACTCAGTTAGTTTGATAGGTGATGCTATTCAGGTAGTGACACCTAATGAGAAGCAGAACTCTTATCAGGAGGGACCTTGTTATAGGGGATTCATGCCCATTAAAAAAAAAGTCATATTAATATTGTGATCCTTGACAGTTAAGTCAACACTAAACATGCACCGGTCTTTCTGTAAGCTACAAACTGTTTACCACTCTTGACACTGAAAAGAGTGAATTCATAGACAGAACAGTTAATCCTGGAGATGCAGAAATAACACATATTATAAAAACGGGTGGTTCTCCTTTAGTTATCATTTGGTGCTTTTTTAGGACTTGTCATTAGGCTCTTCTGGTATCTAAGCTGGTATTCCTAGGGCATCTTAATGATCATATGAAATGGTGTTGTTTTATGTACATAGTTCCTGGCTCTGTCTAATAGGTCCCTATGTGACTATGATGTTTAAGTCTTACAATATTTATTTGGCACACTTCATCCTGTTTCCAGACCTCTCTCGAAAGTGATCAAATACCAAACACTGTAGCAGTGATAGTTGAAAGTTAAGTTACCTGGTTTGAAGACTGCATTTATGTAAGGAAATAAACACATCCCTTGGCACTGTTGTTTTTAACCATCTTTGATCAAGCAAACACGTAATCTGCTTTGAAGCACTGCCTTTATAATGGTAATATGCTCAAAGACACATAAAATTGACATTTTGTCATAATTCAAATAAAACAGATGAGTCACAAGAAATTGCTAAGTATGATTGTGGGAATCTCGTGAAATCAGGTTGAATCATGCAGGAAGAGACTCAGAAGATCAAGGAGAGCAAAGATGGTCGCATGTGTTGACATGATGTACTGCTACCCAATTGTGAAAGCTATTTCTGTCAGGGTATATTTATACTCATTCGTTCTACACATTTCAAGTGTTATTTAAGCAAGGTCCATGCCTCTCTTCACAAAATTAGGTAAGAAAGATGGTTCTCAGGAAGAGATGAATAGAGACTGTTCTCTGAGGCTTTGAGCTGTCGGGTCTCTGAGACCTTATCAAATGGAAAAATCTACTCTAAACAGAAAATGTCTTACAAGCTCACACCTTCATTTATGACAGCTTCATATTTATAAAGTTAGAGTCTGTGGTTCCAGGTTTAGTACCAATGAATGGAAACTTTTTTGTGAAGTTAAAAATGGAAACTGTCTGATTAAAAAGCCTGACATAGCCAGGGTCAGGCCCTCTTTTGTATGTACCAAGATCTCAAGAGCTTTCTATGGCCTTCAGAGGAAAAAAGTAAAGCTGGTTATATTTCGGTACTCCTCAGGTGAAAAAGAAGATCCTTGACGAAGAGATTCATTGTCCCCCTGAGGCGTCTGTGCTGTTGGCCTCCTATGCTGTCCACGCTGAGGTAGGTACTCATTTTGGGACTTTGTGGATGCAGCTTACTAAAAACTTTCTAAAATGAACTCGTAAACAGCATGGATTTATTTTATGGGATTTCAGAAGAAATGGCATTTTCTCTGTTCAGTACCTGAATTTAGTACTGCATGTACTGTTTACTCTTATGAACTGTGGGTTTGACTTCTATAATCTTCTCATATTTGGCTTCGCCTAGAGAAGCCATAAATCATCCAATGTGGATCCAGATTGCTGCTGTTCAGTTCTTGATAAGGACCAGAAGAGCATATTTCATTTTCCCTTGATAGTTCCAGTGTTTTTTGGCTGTTTTTACAAAACTAAGAGGTGGAATTTTATGAACAGGAAGGAACTTGGTAAAAAAAGTCTCCTTGAGAGATCACTGTCTTTAGGATAGTGGTAGGATATTAGAGCTCTGCCTTTTTCATGAGGTACTACACAACCTCAGATGAAGTATACAAACCAAGAACCTAGCTACAAGCTTATTTTTTTTTTAAATAAGTGTTCTAAAACATAGAATCAGCTACACTCCTAAAGCACCAGCTGGGTGTTGCAGCCACCCAGCAGGTGTGGAGGCAGCAGGAAATCTCAGCTAAATAAAATGGCACAATCCATTTTCATTAAACAGTAGCATGACATTCGTTACTAAACAAGTGTGAAAGAATAGTCCATTGTTCAGTTTCATGGCTTTAGCATTTTGCTCTTTTAAGTAAGGTGTACAAGCTGTAACAAGAACAAGGAACTTTGTAGTAATAGGGGTTATCACCTTAAAGGATGCAATACTGTTGTGGAAAAATCCTGCAGTTGGCAGCAAATGGTTTCCCAACAGAGAAGTCATAAATCACCCTTAATTGATCCAGATTGCTGCTGTCTAAGTGAAGGAGGTTGGGTATATTGAGGTCTTCTTCAAAGCCAAGACTATGATGATGCATGAGATCGATAGGGTGACTGATGGATTACGTGGTTAGTTGTTGTGTTTATGACATTCCAAACAACTTGCCAACAAGGAAGTTGCAGACTGACCTCTGGTGGACAAACTATGTAACACTTACTCATGACATGGTTGAAAGGTGTTTCTTCTGTCTCTTACTCAAATTCAGTAGTTCATTTATCGGTCGTTATAAATGCTGAAATGGATATATTTCGGGAAATAGCAAATTTATAGGCCAGATAAGTTTTAGATCCTCAATAATTATTGTACACTCTAGTTCTAACTAATAATATACATAAAAATACAAATGTTGTTAACTAATATGGAAGAAGCTTGTAGTAGAGCCATTTGTCTAGGAGCCGGTTATGGAATTGGCTGAACAGTCATTCAGATTGCTAGACTTGCGTAAATGTTGATTTAAACAAATCAAAGCCTGAGAAATGAGAATGTAATCAATGTGAATCATTGAAGATTCCCAAAATGGAAGAAAATGCAACTAATTGCACTGGTGGATTATTCATGCCAGCTCAAACTGACCTTTCCAGAGTGGCTTTTGCCAAGGGTTAGGTTTAGGGTTTAATTTTGTTTGTTTTTACTTAAGATTATTAAAATTACTTTGATGTCTGTTAGCTGGTGATATGTGTATGCTAGTCAATATCTTTTCACTGTTTATTTTTTCAGTACTTTACATGAAAGTAGGCATATTATCTCTATAAAGTGCATTGCCCTGTATGAAATGTGCTCTGTTTTTATATGTCTTTGATCTATTGGTAAAGGATCACATATGTTACCTGTAGGCTATGGAAATCATTCCACACAAAAGAGCACACTTAATAAATGTCAAGCGATCTTAGTCGTCTTGGTTGAAGGATCCCATCTCTCTTAAACCCGCAAGAAAATGATCGGGAAACTGAGGTGCAGCTTTTGCTTGCTCTACCTCAAAGATTTGCCCAATAGGCCTCAGAGACTTGCCTTTCCATGCCAATTTGACAGGGCTAGGTTAAAAGAAACTGTGTGGATCAAGAAAAGTCAGCAAATCAGCACAATCCCTGTGCTCCCCGGTATCAGCAACAACATAACATACTGGTCCACAATCTGTTTTTTATTTAATCAGCAGTCCACTTTGATTAGTGTCAGTTGGAATAAAATGGGATTG
>NW_005187528.1:895278-896495 GCF_000239375.1 Pundamilia nyererei
GTATCAGCAACAACATAACATACTGGTCCACAATCTGTTTTTTATTTAATCAGCAGTCCACTTTGATTAGTGTCAGTTGGAATAAAATGGGATTGTAGAAGAGGCAGGTACTTGTTTAGTAGTGCAGCTGCTGAGAGGGTTTTGGCAGACGTTTCCCTTCTCCTTCTCTCATCATGAGCTTTTTTTTGTCCATAACCACTGTGCAGACAGTGAAGTAGAGTATATCACACAGTGGGATCTACTTTGGTGCTCTGCCACATCTTTAATCATGATTATGCCACTCTGAAGACAGAAATAGGAGGAGAGTAAAGGCTTATTCAAGACCGCTTTAATGTTTAAAAGAGAATTTCTTTATAATGTGGATCATAGCTCTGTTCAGGTCACAGAGAATTCTTCTGTGTAATCAGTTTTAAAGGTTAGTAGAAAGTGCTGTATAACTCACAGTGAACGCAGTGGGAAGCTAGAAAAGCTAACATTACCATGCATGAGTTGTAAAGAATGCGCAAATAGAGCAGAAAATAGAGGGTGGCGAAATTTGTGTGTAGACAGAGACTCTTGATTCTTTTGCAACTATTTCACCTGTGCATGGGCACAGAGTAATTTTCATACAGTGAATTCAAAGAATATAAAATAATAAAATACTCAAAGGCATAAATAACCAGCACTATTTTCATCAGTGATTAATCTGACAGTAACATTCATCATGGTCTTGCCGATGGTCAATAAAATGCCCACTGCAATTTAATCAAGGCCAAGGTGAAGTCTTATGTAAGAGACTTCAGATTGTTTCACAGTCATGACTTGCACTTAGATGTAGAATACATATAATGGTTTATAGAAGTTTCCACCTTACACTCGCATACAGATCAGAAAAATGTGAAAATGTATAAAATAATTATTAGTTACTGGATTTGAGATCTATACCTGCTGCCCTGTGCTTATGTGTGTGTGTGTGTGTGGATTTTACAGTTGTGAAAAATTCAGTACACTCCATGGAAATTATTCTTTTTTATAGAAGTTAAACTTTGATCATCTCTTAAGCTGCACATATTAACCTGTCAGGGTTTTCAGTCTTTTATGTCAGTGTCTGATGTTTTCAACTCAGTGAATGATATTTCAAAAGAAATAATATAACATTTCAAAAAACTTGTTCTGAAATATCAGAAAGTAGAGAAATAGAGAAATGCAATATGCATTCAAGAGGTTGATCCATAATA
>NW_005187528.1:896856-908536 GCF_000239375.1 Pundamilia nyererei
TGGACCAAGACCATGATAATTATTTTTTAGATAATAACTGATGAAAATAGCCCTGGAGATTTTTTGGTCATTTTCAGAATTTCATTAGGGAAGAGAAAACAGATAAGTTGCACAAAAAAGTAAGTACACCTCTACATTTTTTGGATCCATTAAAATTAACTTAGAGGGTTCAAACTAGATGCCAGTGACAACTTTTTAGTTATTGAAGTGTGGTATGTTTTCATGCCAGCATCTAAAGAACTCTATGATTGTGGAATCTTGTGAGTCTGGAATGAAAGTCATCTAAAAGACTTGTCTTGAATTGGTTGCCCCAATGTATTCAGCCCAAAAGTACACTGTTTAATGTCTGTAAGATCACCAAAATGTCCTCAATATCTGCAGGTAATTCTCACAGCTGCTGGCTGGTTTGAAAGTGCATGTGTATACAGCCAGAAAGAGATTGCAGAAATTTGACCTGCATGGGAGGCATGCCAGGAAAAAAGCCTTTTATGATGAAAATGGTTTGGGGTTGAGTCACTGCCTCAGGAATTGGGCAGCTTGCAGTCATTGATTCAGCTTTGAATTCTGCATCAAATCAGAACATACTTAAAGATAACGTGAGACCACATATCCAAAGCTGTTGTCAGAAACAGTGGGCAATTATTAAAAAATGACTTTAAGAAATGATATCTGGTGAAGGGAACAATCCTAGCTTATGTATTAAATCTTTCCACAGATATTAAAAGTATTCATATTTAACAGCGGTTGCCTGGTTTGAGTTTTCATGGTGACTTTGCACCCTTTGCAAAGTCAGTTTCAGTTTCTTCCTTCTGGATGAAGGTTTCTGGTCCCAAAATGTTGAACAACAAGGTTTAAGAACAGCTTTGTTCAGCAGCCATCACACAGATGAATAAATGATAGCTTTGTTACTTTGTGGATTACATGATGCTCAAAACTATTATTAGTTTTTAGTATTTTGTACTACGCTTATCTGTTGTCTGTTGTGTCTGTATTGAGAGTGTGCATGTGAGGATCGATGATTTACAACTGCAAACCAGACCTACCTACGGGTACAAATAAAGTAACCTGAACCTGAACCTTTTATTGGGAGATTACTGGAAAATTTCATTTTCTACGTGGTTGCGTTCATGTAAATACCCTCTATCTTTTGGTTCTGTATCTGATACGATGCCTTTCCAAAACTTTCAGTAAAGCCAGCAGTGTCCATACTTTTTCAGCCTTTGTAGGTCTGCAGAAGTTTTACTGTGTCCTTTTTTATATCCTAAGCAAGTGCAGTGCTAGAAGGGAGTGTTGACATGGAATTTCAACAAGAAGCCACCCTGGAAAAATGTGCAGGCAGTCATTTTGGCACAGAGGGTATGTAGGGAATGAGACTGAATCACTCGGCCATTTGTAATACGTGTCGTGCTGAGTGGGGAGGGATATGAGAAGCTAAAAGGCATGAAAGACACAGGTGGGAATAGCTCTGTTTTACAGGTGGCTTTCACAAAAGATGTACTAATATATATTTTTTGAAAATCCTGAGCCATAATCTACTTACTTTGTAGTTGTATCCCAGTCTGGGTTTTATGGGACAGATACAATGATTTCAAATATGTCGCTTTTTTCAGTTTAATTCTGGTTATTCAGTATTCATTGGAAGTTGTCAGCTTTGCCTTGAGAGTATTAAAATTCTACCTGTCCAAAGTGTTATAATGGGTAATCCTGCCACAGTCAGGTCATCTAGCATTAACATTTGTGACACTGAGGCAGGGAACTGTGGAAAAAATGATATAGACAACAAGCTGGTGAAACACATCAGGTTAATCCCCTTTTGCAGTCGTTCACTGTAGCAACAAGTAACTGGAAAAGCTTAGCTATGAAACCAGAAAGTATTTTTTATTTATTTGTCATTGTTGTTACTTATATTATTCCAACTGTAGTGCACATGGGTTAGGCTGAAGCATGTTTAAATATGATGACTTAAATGAACAAAGCCTTTCCCTGTTGGCTTCTTGCTTTTGCCAGACAGAGTGAGATTCAACCCTTGTTGTTTCAGCCAGATAAACCCATTTTGTAAAGCTTTTATTGCACTTGTAGTAATGTAACAAGTTGTCTCTAATTTGAGTAACACTCTTCTTCTCTACCTGACTGTGCTCCATGTGTTTGGTAGGGTTTTACTCAGTGAGTGTAAACAGTTATACCAGGAAACATCAAGCTAATTTACTAATATGAGAGCAGTTTGAAGCGGTCTGACACAAGCGTGTTGATGTCATGAAATATTGCACTTGCGTGGTCGATATGTAATCTTATTTTGTTGCCAAGATAATTGCTGGGTGGCAAAAAGATGTGATCATAATGACTGCCTGGACTTAGGTAAATGAGTAATTTGAGCTAAATACTGAGGCCTACTTACTGTTACATGGTAATTAAAGTAAATGCAATGTTTAAGATTTTCTCCATCTCTTTGTGCAAGCATCTTAAAATTGCCATTTAGCACAGAAATGTCTGAGAATTGTTGAATCCATAGAACATTTCCTTTGCTGGTGTGAGAAAATCTGTATTTTTCATTTTTTATTGGTTTTCTTTACATGGAATAGTGTGATAAATTCCCTTCTTCTGTTGTATTTGGGGTTTATTGAATATAATGTCCATTAATTAGCCGTTGCAGACTGCGGAGCTGCTGTTGGCGGTCATCAGTTAAAGATATTGACAAAAAGCTATCTTGGACAGTCGATTACCACGGGTAGTTTGGAGTTGTTTTGAAATAATTGGAAGGTAAGTAATCAGAACGTATTTGAGAGCATTGTCACTGGCAAAATATCACCGTGTCTGTCACTGAGCTGAAGCCCAGTGGAGCCACAAAACCTTAATAAGTCTATATATCATCAATTATGAAGCAATTACAAACAAGCAGGTGTTGAACCTCGGGAGCAGAAGTGGGAAGATGGGAAACTGAAATAAAGGGATCTAATTAAATGGCCATTGGCTTCACCAGTCTGTTAGTCACTGCAGTGATGTTCAGGATTTGCAGGCATATTACATTTAGGTCTGTTAAATACTGTTTTCACGCTATTGTGCACAAAAATAATATAAAAATACCAATATTAAAGCTTTAATCACAACCAAACAAAGTATTTGTTAATTTTACTTTGTTATAGACAGACACATGGTCAAAAGATAGACACTTAAAGTGCAAAAGATCATTGCGTTCTATGTGAAGAGATATACAGACACAATACTTAAAAACAGAGTTTTCAGTCATCTTTCAGTTGGATCAGACACTACTCAACCCAAGAAACGGAAAACTTCCAGAGAAGAAAACAGGGGACTGGAACACACTGATTAATTTACAACCCTTAATTGTGTGATGGAAATGTTTTTACACTTTGCCTTCATCAGCGTCAACGTACACAAAGCCATGCAGCAAACAATTATAATCAAGCTAGAGCGGGTGTGCACTTGTCACTGGATATTTGGTTGAACAGGGTTTCAAAGGCTTGGAGTTTCACAGTCAGTCTCAAGTGGAAAACCCCAAGACAATGTCATAAATAAAAAACACCTTTCTGACTTATATTTACAATGATAACAGTCGAAATGTAAACATACATCAATTGTGGAAAATTAGAAGAAACGGGACAAATTCAATTTTTGATTTCTGCAGAGCCGCGAGGGTGTTTTTGTTTTCTTTTTCCCAGAACGTCTTCAGTGTACTGTTCACCAAGGTTCAGGAACTGCATAGGTGACTTTGATGGTTTCTCTCTTCAGTTTATGCACTTTAAGATGCCCTTAAAAGTAATTTTCTATAATGGTCTACCACAAAAGATGCAGCTCATCAGTGAGTTAGCATGATGGATTACAGATTCAGAAAACTGTTGAAGGGCAACTTTTAAATGGAGTTATATTTTCATATTAAAAACTGAGTGACTGGTAGTCACACAATAAAGAACTGTCTCGATGCGTGCTCAATCATCCAGGTAAGGAAATCTCAGAAAGTTGATTCGTGAAGTCACTTGGATGAGCGACAAAATGTTTCCCATTGAAAACGCTACGTCCAGATGAACAGAATCAACATTTTGGGACAGTAAAGTCTATTTGTTGCTTGGTGTAATTCCCAAAAATATAAACTATAGGATTAAAAATTGTTATCCTCATTACCAGACTCATCTTACATCAACCACAAAGTGCATAGTGCATATAGCAATGTACAGCTGTGCAGAAAAGAAAGTCAGTGTTCATATTAGCCTACTTTAAAAAATCTCCACTTTTCAGACTATAGCCGCATGTATAATTCACATCCTTCTACCTGTTTTACTGTAGCCCAGAGCAAATTCCCACAACTCCTCAGTTGGAGATGCCTAATCCATTTATATCTCTATTTAAACATGCATAATATAATTTGCACCCTAGATCTATGCTGATAAGTGATCTCAGTTGTCCAAGAGATATTTCTAATAACATCATTTACACTATCTCCCAACAGCTGGGCTCTGATATGTGCAGTGCATATGAATGACATTCATTGTCCAGGAAACCATTTTCTTAAAGGTGCTCTAGTTCTAACTTATGAACAGCTCCCAGGAGAGATATTGTCTTGGCTGTTATTGGATGAAAGGTGGATAGTGATTTTAACAATTGGGGCACTTTTGCTCTATTTTACAGTACGGAGATTATGACCCTGCTGTTCACAAGCCTGGCTTCTTGGCTGAGGAGGAACTGCTGCCAAAGAGGGTGAGTGATGGCCATTTACCGGCTGTGACAGAGAGGCTGATATTGTAACCGTTCACAAAAGCATAGCTGATATTGTTTTCACCTCGTGAGGCGGTGTGCGTGTGCGATCATGGCAAACTGTGGTCCTGGAGACACTTGATGTATGTTTCTATGAATAGATGTTGTTAACTCAATAGGATTACAACAATTACAGTAATTTAAGGCTTTACAGGTGAGTAGTTGATCTCAAAATGAAGGCCAATTTACAGATAAGTGAACTGAAGTATCTGGTGTGATAGTTTACTCTCGATTGACATATTTGTTATATTATTGCATTATTAGCATTTTCCATCCATCCACCTTCTTCTGGTTATCCGAGGTCGGGTCACGTGGCCATTTTAATATGTGTTATATCCTCTGTATTTAAATCTGTTCCTCTCCATTTCAGGTGATTAACTTGTACCAGATGACTCCAGAAATGTGGGAGGAAAGGATCACAGCATGTTATGCGGAGCACAGGGGTAGGACTAGGTAAAAGCTGCCGCACTGAACTGGACTGCTGTGAAGTTCCACAGTCATCAGCACTATTTAAGTTTTGAGTTCACACGGGATGTGCCTAAAACTTGATACTGCAAGAAATGTTTTATGTAAAACTGGACTTGGCTTACATTGAAATGCAAAAAGGATTTCATAGCAGTTGTCTCTGAACTGAGGTTTTTTTTATTTCAGCAGCATTACTAGATAGATACTATTAAAAAATTCCATTAAATTAAAATTATTATTAATATTAATATTAAAAAGTCCATTAACTTATGAATTTACATCATTTAAGTGTAGCTAAACACCCTCTACATTCATAAGAAGCAAAATGAATGCAGCTATTTTAAGAGTAAATACTGCACTGTATATAGATATTGCATTGCCCTAATTGCTCTAGTGAACCGAAAATGACAGGAGAATGAAAATCTATTTTTGTGCCATTGCACTTTACTCCACCGCTAAACTGAGCTAAGCTGAAAATGATTAGGGAGCAAGTGTGAGGGATGTGGAGTGTCTTACAACTCTGTGGGTGGTGAGTTCAATGCTGGACAGTGATTTCTAAAAGCCATAAACCTCAGCACTTGGAAAAGTAATAACTGAGTCACTGGTACTGATCAATAACCCTCTCAACCCAATCAGTGGGAGGGAAGCTGGTGGTCCTCACCCAGCACGATGTCGTCCTGGAGACCCTTGCTATAGCCGGAACTCCCACTAAAGCAATTGCTTTGGTTGATTTGGCATGTATTTCTATTTCTTTAAAAACTCAGTACAGCCGTGAAGTTAGTGCATAAACACATCAAAGCAATTGACATGTTATGTGCTTCTACATGTTTTTCCATAAATCAAGCTCTCCCATATTATTTTTTCAGATCCTCAGTGTCCAACCTAGTTAAAATTTGTTTACTTGGCATAATTCTCTCTTTCCTGTTAAAACTTTGATGAAGCTTAAATCATCAATTTCCCAACCACCCATATCATGCAGCACACTATTAAAAGTTTAGGGCTAAGTCTGTCCTAATTTTTGCTCAGCCATCAAAGTATGCTAATGTTCTTTTTTTTTTCTTTTTTGCTAAGTTGACCCTGACTTGCTAACAGCACTGTAGAAAGAAAGGGAGAAGAGTGTTGTGCATTTGTTTTCTCTCCTGCAGTATTTAGAGTCTTGGAGGCATCGGAATAAGTCTCGTTTGCCATCAAGCATGACCTCTTAAGCCTGTTAGGGAATTATAGTTGTGTTTTGTGTCAGCACTGTGGTTATGTTTTCACCCTCGCAAGAGCTGCGTGGCAGAGTTTTTATAGATCACACAAACACGACAGATGCCACACACAAAAGCAGAAGAAACAAGGTCTGATCTCCTGTTTCGCTCTACTTCTGCACCTTCTCTCCTCCCACCCTCTGTCTTTCTCTTCTCTTTCCTCTGGATCCCTCTCAATCGTTTTCTCTCTTTCTGTCTTTGAACTAGGGATGAAGCTGAGATGGAGTATTTAAAAATAGCTCAGGACCTGGACATGTATGGCGTGAATTACTTTTTAATCAGGGTGAGTCAATGCTGCTTCGCTCCATCATCGCAAAAGCAGGTGATATAAGGGATTTGGAGGTGTGTCAGTTTCACCATGTTGCTATTAATTAAAGAATAGCTTGACTTAACTGATTGCCTTTTGATTCTATTAGTTATATTTTAAGAAATAGGTATATTTTAGGTTAAATATAGTGCTATTTAGCTCTGTATTTTCTAGGTGAGTCATCACAAAAACAACCCTGTAACACAAAGTAATCCACTGGTGGTGGCTATGGCCTTTATCAGTGTGTTCACTAAAAGCCAAGACATTTTGAAGTATCAACAAAAAGTAAAACCCGACTTAAGTAAATAGTTTTCAAGCATTCCTTTTCAGATTAACAAACACAGACTGCATATATACACCTAGCAACTGGCATTGTTTATCACAAATCTAGCAAAAAGTTTTGGCAAGCAGGAGCATCACAAAGCCACTACTGTTTAATGCAGGTACAAATAAATGGTGGCCGGAAGGGTGGTTTCACAGCTGCTTGCCAGTGGCCCTGAACAGCTGGGTAATAAAAAAGCTTTGTTTATTCTGCTGATATGCTTCAGAATAAAAAGGGAACAGATCTTCTCCTGGGAGTAGATGCCCTGGGGCTGCACATATACGAGCCAGACAACAAGCTGACACCCAAGTGCTCCTTTCCTTGGAATGAGATTCGCAATATCTCATACAGCGACAAAGAGGTGGGAAAATCTGCAGTTTAACGTCTTGATATAGATTATTTGGACAAAAGAGAAGGTAATTGAAGTCATGGGAGTATAGGAGTGAGAGCTACCACTGTTCAGTGTCGGTTTTCAATCTTTTAATGAATTATGTTAAGCTTACGTTATCTAAGTTTATAATTGATAATACATTACAATAAAAAACATCAGTTAAAATAGGAGAAAAAAAATAATTCCCTGTTGTGTTTCTATGGATTCCAAAGAAACTGTCTTACAGAACAGGTGTGTTTTTTTTTATTTTGTCATTTGACGATACATAATTATTATTGATGTTTGATAATACATCTTCTTGTTTCTTCAATGTTTAGTTTACAATCAAACCTCTGGATAAGAAAGCCAACGTTTTCAAGTTCAACTCTTCACGGCTAAGAGTCAACAAGCTGGTGAGTTGAGCTGAGATTCAAGTTGTTTTGACCATGATTAGTAAGTACTGCTTTTCATCAAAACACTTGAGTAGGCTGAAAAACATAAAGACAAATACTAGTAGTTAGTGGGAAATTAGAGTTTTGTAAACCATTTCTGTTATGTAGATCCTCCAGCTATGCATTGGGAACCACGACCTGTTTATGCGCCGGCGGCGGGTGGACTCGCTTGAAGTACAGCAGATGAAGGCTCAGGCCAGAGAAGAGAGGGCAAGAAAACAGGTACCGGTAATAGAAAAGCACAGAAACAGAAGAATGGGTTGAACTTGTTTCCAAATTTCTAGTCAAATACAAACACAAATTTGAACCTGATTTCTCTCTAATAAAAATGGCGTGGTCACACCATGTCATCACATAGTTTTTGCTGCTTTGGTGTATTTCAGTAAAGCTTTGTCACATTGTCTTTTTGTGCATCATCTTTTCCACTTCAGTTACCTATCCACCTTTATGTTAACAGATCTTTTTTTTAATCTGTCTTCTTACATGTTTCCATTTCCCCCCACCATGTAATCTTATGTTTTACCACACTGCTAAATATATATGTATGTATAATTCAGGTAGAAAGACAACGTCTGCAAAGGGAGAAACAGCTGCGGGAGGAGGCGGAGAGAGCCAGGGACGAACTGAAAAGGAGACTAATTCAGCTGCAGGATGAAGCTCACATGGCCAATGAGGCACTGGTAAGATTGAGTTGGTTCGATCGTTCTGGAGTTTACCAGTGTTGATGGCTGTGACACATGCAGTATATGCCAGATTTAAAACAAAATAATTTTCTCTCAACATCAACAATATCTACAGGTAATTTCCTCCGAGTGTACATGCATGTACCTCCCGTTACAGTTTTTTCTTGGACATATCTTCTCTCTGTTTTTAACTTATCTTGTCCTCTATCTTCTGCGTGTGTTTCTTCTGCGCCCTTTCTTCCTGCGCTTCCTTCTTCTCTCCAGCTGCGTTCGGAGCAGACGGCGGACCTGCTGGCTGAAAAGGCCCAGATCGCAGAGGAGGAGGCCAAGCTGCTGGCCCAGAAAGCCGCCGAGGCTGAGACAGAGATGCAGCGTATCAAAGTGACTGCCATCCGTGGCCAGGAAGAGCGGCGACTCATGGAACAGAAGATGCTGGAGGCAAAGATGGTAGCCCTCAAGATGGCTGAGGAGTCCGAAAGGAGGTGGGGAGAAGAAGAAGGAGGACTGGGTGGATAAATGTAGAGTGTGTCCTGCTGTGGAGACTATACAGTGTATTTGTTTAGCTTTGTGGCTTTGGCTCAATAAGCAGCATTTCACTCAAATCCGCTCTCTTTGTATCCACATCAGACATTTGCACACAGTACATAATTTTCAGATATAAATAACTTATTCCCACATCTCACTAACTTCCCAAGAGTTGTTTTTCCTTATTGCCAGCTGCAACAGCAAGGATTGTATTGTTGTCACTTTGCAAGCCTGTTTGTCTGTGGTTGTGTGTGTGTGTGTGTGTGCACGTGCATATGGTGTATATGTCATTATAGTAAACAGTAAACAGTGTTCCTTGAGGCACCTGTTGTGTTGCAGAAACAACCAAAAGGGCGGTTTTGAGTGCTTTGTTAGGTTTTTATATGCCTGTCTGTTTGTGGAAAGAAATGATCAAGATCATGGCTACACTAATTTGCATTCACAGTCATAAATCCTTTTTTAAAATTTCTAGTTGGAATAACAATGAAGTCCTGAGTGGCCCAGGAGCACATCAAAAAATAAGAACTTAAAACTTGTTTAAAATTTTAATTTCAAAGGCATTTTTTTCTGCACTGCAGCTTGAGTCACTCTGTTGCACTACTTTGGTCTGAGGCACGTCATCTGAACTAGAAGTACTAATATTTGTGCTAGTTAACGGATAGTAGCAATACCAAGTGATGGTGGTAGTCCCTGTCAAAGAGTCTCTTTTATAACACCGTAGTACTTGTAAGTTCTACAATACTAAAAGTGTATTTTTTGATCTGGGTTTATCTCTTCCTTGCAAAGCAATTTTGACATTTTCTTTTTTAAACTTCCTGAAGTAGATAAAATCAATCAAGTACACCGTGCGCTCTTGACTTTTCTTATTTCGGTAGCAGTCAGATGGATATAAAGAGAGTGGGACTTGACTGAGTGGTTTTATAAAACTTAATAGATGCCGATCAATTCATTTCCATACAAAAACAATATACATACTAAGAATATCACTTTAAAGCCTCTACTTCACAGTTTATTAGGCAATCATTTCAAATGGATACCATTAACCACTTCTCAGTAACTGGAATTTTTGGATGAGCACTTTTCTGCAACAGAGAAAATTTAAACCTGTGGTACTCAACATGTAAATGACTCTGTCCACTCAAACCCTCGAGGCACGTAGCTCCCCCACAACTGCTGAATGTTCAGGAACACAATCAAAAGAAATGTAATCTCTCGCATGTAACACTTTTATATCTTTGTGCGGATACTCGATGGTGAAATAATGGAGTCGGGAATGATTGTCTTCTGGGGTCATACATCAATCATCTACGTAATAACAAAGTGACATTCCAGGTTCACTGAGTACCAATGTACCAATTATGTAAGATAATTTTTGGATTTGGTTTAGATAATTCTGTTTCCTTGGAAGGACTGGGAGGTGAACAAAAGAATAAAGTATCAATCTCTCTGTCTGTTTATACCTCAGGGCCAAGGAGGCTGAGCAGCTGAAACAGGACCTGCTGGAAGCCAGGGATTCTGAGCGCAGAGCAAAAAACAAGCTGCTGGAGATTACCAGCAAGGCTGTCTATGTGGTAACTGACCCAAGGCACACACACAGGCTTGATCTTCACATATTCTTCAAACGCATAGGTAGATAACGTAATTCATGCAGTACATAGTATCTGAAAAGGTCAGATATGAGTGTTCACGATCAAACAGGGAGGCTGAAACTATTCACAATCTGTTTTCAGAAATACATCAGTAAGCCAATAATCAAGTAAAATGACCATATATTTTCTCATATTACCGAATCAGTTATACCATTTTACCTTTTGATCTGTGTACAGAGGATCAGAAAAGATAAAAGATATGCCCTTCATGACATCCTAAAGCACAAAATGATGTCACAAACCCCAACACACTTTTCCTACATGCATGCAAAACCAAAAAAAGCAGCATAATCATACATTATTGAGAATTTAAAGGAATGTCTGCTTAAAAATAACCAATACACCATTCATTGCATCTCTGTGTTTATAAAGATCACTCTAAATGTAATATACTTTTTTGTAATTTATATTTCTAAAGATTATGTTTCCTCCATAGTTCTTTGATATACTTTATGTATAATTTCCTAAAAGATTATCCATAAAAAATAACAAGTGACACAGAGAGAAAATATCTTCTGTGGAAAACCATCAACAAATGGTGGTGCTGGTGCACATGCAGTGTAGTTTCACAGAATGATAATGCATCCCCATCTGGAAAATTGTGTGTTGTGGGTCTTAAATATGACATGAGCATATAGGGTTACCAGTTTTATCTGGACTCCTTAAAACACACATGTTCACACACTGACACATGCAATTGTTTTCATACAAAGCCAAACAGAACAGGAGATACTTGCATAAGACCAGGCACCACATCAGGCAGCCTACACAAGGGCTTTCAACATGTTAAAAACCCACACATTCCACATTCATTAGCCTGTGCACGCACACACACACACACACACACACACACACACACACACACACACACACACACACACACACACACA
>NW_005187528.1:908556-917161 GCF_000239375.1 Pundamilia nyererei
ACACACACACACACACACACACACACACACACACACGCACACACACATTGAGATACTGGTGATTGATATAATATGAATGAGGATCCTAAAGAAATATATAAAGACATACTAGTGCACTTACACATTACACAATTTACATTTTGGTGTATTAGGTTGTGACATATGCATTTCAAAAAATTTAATCAAACCCTAAAAGCAAATTTTTATCAGCTCATGTGCCCTTCTTCACTTTGTCTGTTACTATTGTTTCCTTGTGTCATATTTTCACACATTGTTGCTCATACACTCTGCAAAAACCACATATTTTTATTCTGTCTTGCTCGCTTTTGTTTCTCTTTCTATCATTTTTATGTCTGAAAGTAATGCCTTTTTTTCCCTATTTGTAATTTAAGATTACTGTCACTTCATAAACCTCTACCTCATTGTTTTTTTTTCCCAATCCTAGTCCCCAGGACTGGCACCTGACAGCATGCCTCAAGATGTCAGCTTCAGTAGAGAAAACCTCAGTTTTGACTTTAAAGATACTGACATGAAACGTCTATCCATGGAGATCGAGAAGGAGAAGTAAGTAGCCAATTCTATGCTGATCCTACTTATTATTTTGACTTAAAACTGCACCTTCTCACTTTCTGGTTGTGTGGCTCCACCTATTTGCAGTTGTCATTGGAAGGAATTAATCAGTTGAAAAGAAATACATATTTTAAGTGCTTTTGAATAACCTCAGAATATACTTGAGAAAGATTTAAATTGGTCCAGGAGCACCATCATTTTAAATATGCACATTTTAATTCAGGGCTCTGGTGAATATTTGACCCCTCAGCATTAACTGCAGTTGTTCTGCTGCCCGTATTTGGCCATTTTATTTCAGTAGTTCTTGTAGGTCACTGTTTGCAGACAGGAAAAAGTACATTTTGACAAGTGTGACCCTGACTGTACGGTTGGGTAAATTACCTGGGTCTTAGTTGTCATCTAATTGGGTAATTAGTTTTTTTTTTTTTTCAAAGAGTAGGATTGCAGGGCAGCAGCTAGCTGGTAATTTTTCACAAAACCAGAAAACTGCAGCGGAGTTGAGAGACACATGCTGTAAAATAGCTGATTGATTTTTGTTGTTTTTCATTTAAGTATTTCTGGTAGCTAAAATAATAATTAAAAAAACAAACACTTGTATACATGTAAAAGTGAAATATTTGAATAAATTATTACAGTGTAAATTCAGGTTTTTACGAATGTGTTTCTCTCTAAAATAGCAATTCAGGTCAGTGAGAGGCAACTGATTTATCCAGAAGAGAACTGCATTATGATGAACTTGTCCACTGTACAAACCTGAAACCTATGTGTAATAGCTGACCTGTACGATGTGTAGAGCACAAAAAATTAGTTACAGTCAAATGACAGGTCATCGATTTATTAATGGAGATACTTTTAATGTGCCTCATGCAGAAATGCATGTGCTGCTCTTATTTTTTCTGCAGGAATAGTGGGTCTCTGGGTACGTAGTAATTTAATCTTATACACTAACTCAGGTCCCATTAATATCTGCGTTTTGATAGACATTTCAATATGGTATTAAATTGCCCTGATAGAAGTAAAAAAAAAAAAAAGAAAGAAAATGAAGGAAGAAGAGAAAAAAATGAGAATGAAGTCAGGATGTGTGTGAACTACTTTGCAAAACCCATGCAGAGATTTTTTTGTGTTCCAATGTCTGTGTAGAAATGTGTCTAAAAGCTAAAACACTGAAGAATGTAAACACGCATGCATGTATACTTTTTGTATCGGGGGCTTCTCCTCCCTCCCTCTGACATTACATGTTAAGTTCAGTTCAGTTCTGCTCTGTTTCATTAAAATACCAGTGTTATTGATTGGAACAGAAATACAGAAATGTACAATTTCTAGGAAACAATGTGTTGCAAATCTTATTCATGTAATGCATAATTCATTTAAATAAGTTGCTCCCCAAATGTTGCATTCTGAAAAGTAAACTCATGTAAATACATATGCACAAAAATTCTCCTTTCCACACATCTCAGTTCTTTAGTAAGTACAGACAGTAGCATTTTAACAATGGTACACACTGCTAGTAAGTCTGGTTTGTTGTGCCTGATGTGTGTGTTTTCAGCAGTTTCACCATTACTATAGTGTGCTAAAGTAGCAAGTGATAAAAATTATTTATTACATTTTTCCAGCTCATTTTCCCCCTCTGCATTCACACGCATACCCAGCTCCACTTGATTAAAATTTCTCCACATTGTTGCCAACTTTATTACAATAAGAAGAGATCATTTAAAATGACTGAACATGATTTATTGAAGAAGAGAGTTTGAGTTTCTATTTGACTATTAGACTTCAATGAAGCTACATAGCAGAGCAGAGTGTGGCAATGGTAGGAAGTAGGACAGGACCCCCCGGAGTCCACATGTTTATGGTGGCAGAGATGAAGCAGGTGGAAGCCGAGATGGGAAGGACGTGGGTTGCAGGAAAGAGAGTCGGAGAGTTAGAATGACAGAGGAGCAGTGAGGTTTAAAGCACACAGAACACAAGCTGATTGGCTGACAGGAAGAAAGAAGAATGAAAATTGGTGATAGAAATGAGCGATGATGACAAAATTCAGTTTGAAAGTGTGGGAAAGAGGAAGTCATGGACAGGATAGACTAGCAGCACAGACTCCCAAGAATGCAGGCAAATGTGGGAATACAGATCTTCCTTATTGAACTTGCACATAAGCTTCTTTTAGTGATTTTTTTCAAAGCGCCCATTTTTTAATGCCCAAAAAGTTACACACTTTTTTCTCCCAGCAGCACATTCAGCCCATCACTTGGCAGCAGAATGAGCTGCACATGCAAACGTACTAGATCTTTGAAGATATAATAATTTTTAAATGCGAATATAGCTGAAATCAAAGGTTAGCTATTGCCTTTAGCTTATCTACGTAGCGATGTTGTCAGATTACATCACAGTGGGAAAATAAGGATTTTATCAAAACATCAACTTGGTCAACAGTCACTGTTTCATGCTCATTCTATTGTCTGATACAAGAAACTGAAAATTATGTGATGAAAACAGCCTTCTTGGGTATTATATGCAAGGACAGAAGGACAGCTGACACAGTGATGTCATGGATATGCTAATTACCGCGAGATGTCACTGTGGCAGGCTTTAGCTACTTCCTACAGACTGCTGGCAGTACATTTTCAAATGGAAAAGGACATTCTGTCTTTATCTTTAGTTAAACAGAATTTATATCAAAACTTGAATCCACATATTCTGTCTTTTTGTACGATGTCATATTATAGTGTTATACCGCTTTTAAAGCCAAACTTTTAATGTGTCCTTTGGCCTATTTGATATGAAATCATATGGTGTAATTCTGGACTTAATTTAACCTTATTGTCACTGTGTTTATTCTTAATGAGCATGGAAATAATGGCTGTTTCTCAACTGGCAATTTGTTCATGCATAGGGTTGAGTACATGGAGAAGAGCAAGCACCTGCAGGAACAGCTGAATGAGCTGAAGACGGAGATTGAAAGTCTGAAGCTGAAAGAGAGGGAGACTTCTCTAGACATCATTCACAATCAGAACACAGAACAGGGGACCAGCAAGCACAGTAACTTTAAAAAGGTAACTCCCAGCTCAGCTGCCACATAAACATACACAGTCCTTAAAAAATAAGATGTTTCCCAGTAACCTTGGCTTGTCTGTCCATATTTGTGTTCACACAGAAATAGTTTTCAATAGGCCTTCAGATCCAAAACAGAAATCTGATTACCTCTGCTGTTTACCTCGAGGTTATATATTGGAAAAACGAATAATCAGATATTACACTACATAAATAAACACCCACACATCTGACAAAAAAACCCATCTTTCTGAATTTTGAAAGTAAAATTTCAAGATGTCAGTGGGTGCATGGGCACTAGCAGTGCAGTTGCAGAGGAGAAGAGATAAGAAAGTGTGAGTAAAGCTGTCTCAGCAGCTTCTACTATTTCAAGCTAATCTGACTTTAGTTTTAGGGGGAGGCAAACTGCTACTGATGCCAGGTACATGTGATCATTATTTTAATTAAAAACAGCAAATCTTGAAGCATAAAGTGGTTCTGGAAGTGAAGCAAATGCATTGGATATTTTTCTCATGGTTAAAGAATATAAATGAGCACTAAAACATCTAATGAAGTGAGAAACACATCACTACATTTACAGTTATTTAAGCCATTCAACTGCTATCCAATGAGCTTACATGAGCCACATTTACAGTATTATGAAGTTTAAATAAACTCTGAATACTTCCTGGATGGCCCCCTCCTATTGTAGCGACAACAACTGTATATAAAAGATGGACTTAGCAACCAGGTCTAAAAAAATAAAGCTGTTGTTTCTAGTAGCAGGGCAACGACTATATGTGCAAAAACAAGTATTCATGAATTTATGGTCTCAGTCACTCAAGTCTTATTGAGCCATTTTGTAAATTATGGTGCTCATTTGAGTCAAAAAGAAGGTTAAAGCAGGGTAAGCTACAGGGGTTATGTTTGTGATTGACAGGCAGCCATGAGCATGCAGTGCGATGTATTTCCAAATCATATATACCTGTTGCTGTGACACATCTGGTTCCAAAGACAAAAAATGCACCAGATAAAGAGGTCAGCTCAAGGCTTCACGTTGGAACAACAGGTGACGTCACAGTAGCCTACTTGTGTCCATCTTTTAGGTACAGTCTTTGTGAAAATCTGTGCGTTTGCATTCATCTTATAGCAACTCCATTAGTATTAGCGATTTCATCTCACCCAGTCTCTGGTTTAGTAATGATATAAAAACAGTAGATGTGACAGGCTCTTGGCCTGTGGGATATTTCATAATTGATTGGTCAAAGTCAGCAGCATTGTTATAAAAAGATTATATTTCCGCTGTCCTCTGATGAACTGGCAGATTAGACTTGTTCTCCTTTATCCTACCACTCCAGTATCTCTCTAATTTAAATAAAAGTATCAAATAAAAATTTGGGTTGTTCACAGCACATTGTGTAACAAAAGAGCCCACCCTCCTTCGTTTTGTCTCTGAGTGTAAAATACGCTTGTTAGGGGGAGCACTAATTGATTTTTGCTTGGTGATTAGTCATTTGGATTGATGGGGGCACCTCTGACATGCAAGTGGAAAAGGAGCTGAGTTAAAAGTGTTGCTTTAATTGAACCAGAGGCGTTGGCATTTATCTTGTTAGTGAGGGAAGGGGCCAGGCCTCGTGGCATTGCAGGGGGAAGGGAAAAGAAATCAAGAGTGAGGAAGCTAAGTCAGCTTTGCTAAAAGAGGTGAGAAGTTTAGGGAAGGCGGGGGGCGCACTAAAAAGGAAGAGGAGTTTGAAGGAGGCTGAGTCACGGATAAGTTCCAAGAATGCACTGTGAAGTTAGTGACCAGGGGGTGGTTGGGGTGAGGAGGAGACGGTGGGAAAAGAAGAGCAGAGGGAATGTGGAACGAAGCACAGATCACTGAGCCCAAAGCATCAGGACCAGCTGCAACCCCGGGCAAAGTTTTCTCCTCCCAGACTCACTCTCCCCCTTTGGATGATTAATGAACGTTCCTTTGACACGGCACAGTGCCTTTGCACTTCATCCAGGCCACAGTTTCTGTTTTGTTAGCACCAGGGCTTACAGAGAGCTCATTCTCTGTACATAAGTCTCAATACAAGAGCTTTAGAGATTCTGTGTGAAGTTTAAGAGAGGCAGTGCTTTTTTATGCTATATGTGGCAGTCCATTCAGACCGTATGAAGTGGCAGACAAAGGAGGTTAGCTATTGTACAAAAGCATTTCTTTTCTGGAAATATCTTGCTGCTGTGTCTTTCATAGCACTAATACCTGGAACATCGAGGAAAGAGTTTTTGCTCTTTCTAAAGTGGAGTTTGTGGCCAGTGTGGAGAAAAATGCTCGAGAGTTAGATACAGATAAGCATGCGGTCAGACTTTAACACACACAAATATAGCTCAGGCTTTCTGTCAGCAGGGACACTAGAAGGTGATCAGTAAACATAACACTGCTAATCCATCCCTTCCCACACATTATCTGTTTGGATTTGCTTAAGTCCCTCAATCAGCACATTCCCCAGAAAAAACTGGATTTCCTGAACTGTCCTCCTTCATCCCCCGTGTAATATTGACTTTGGCAGTCGGTTTAATTCCCTTTGCCCTGCAGATGTTAAAAAGAGAAACTAGTTTGCCCAGCCAATTTGCCTTGGTGCGGTCTTATGCATTAGATAAGTCAACGGTTAGCTTCACCTGAACGGTTAAAGCACAGCCAGTGACCCGAATTAATCCATCACCAGCTCATTTAAACCTGGAGAGAAAGACAATTAACAGTTTTTTCTCTGACTGGCATTGATCTCCCACTTCTCTCCTCATCTGTTTGATTGTCTGTAGCAGAGAGCTGGAAAACCTGCAAAGTTGTGTTGTACCCTGATTGAGTTGTAAACCTTGATAGAGGCAGATTTTCTTTCAGTTTCTGGATATTATAATCTATGTAGGGTGTATCAACAACATTGCATGCCTTTACACCATCAGAGATTCATTACAATCAGAATAACCTTCGGGGTATATTTGCAGTAAACACGCCAAAGAATCTCCAATTATCCTCTTCTTGTGATCATTTAGTCTTTTGATTAGTCAAGGGAAACAAGTCAGATTATGTGTTTGGCTTTTCTAGTGTCTAATTAAAAGTGCTTCATCATTGGATTACACATGCATGTGTGTACATTCAGAATTACAGCTACCTGCTAACCAATTTTTTGTCAAATCACATTTCTTATTGTGTCAGTATGTATAAGCATGCTGACCATCTGCACGCTGCACTCTTTTTATGGTGTCTTGATTGAAAGTCAGGGTCTTGCACACACTGTGTGTATTGGGAATAGACAGAAGGATTAGATCAGGCAAAAAGGCTAAGGGAAAGGCCAGGCGATGACTTTCATGATCAGAATCTCCAATAAAGATTTCTGTCTTTTTACTTATTTTGATTGCTTGCCAGAATACTCCTCCTCTTGTGTTTATTTTTACCCCTCATATAAAACCTCACCACACCTTTGTTATTGATTCTTACACAGCTTACACTACAGAGCACCAAGTCCAGGGTTGCCTTCTTTGAGGAACTTTAAACAACAGAGCTGCAGAGATGAGGATGAACAACTGCCAAGAACCTCTTCTATATGCACTCCTGGTCAGTTGAAAAGACAGATCACCCTGCAAGGCTTTATGGTTTTCTTCCTCCTAAAAAACACTGTGGACAAAAAGACAAAACAAAAAAATGCCCACTGCCTTAATCTGCACCAAATCTTCGTGCCTTGAGTATGCACAAACAAGAATGCATGCCTGTTCCTGCACTAAATCTTAAATTCATTCTTAAAATGAGTGCTTGTTTACAGTGAGAGTGTGTTTCATAGAGCACAAGCTCCAGGAATGTTTTGAAGTGAACTTGTGTGTGGGATTTGTTATTGTCAGAGAATAAGCATTGACAGTGAAAAAGGGAGTGAAACTGCACTGTTCCTTTTCGACTCTGAGTCTGATGTGGTTATATTTGTGGTGCATAAATTGGTTATTATATCTTGCCCAGCTCTGTATTGTCCGATTGCAGAGCTGTTTCACAATTCAAGAAGAAATTAACGTGAACAGATCTGAGCAAGAGAGGTGATGATTACATATCGATCCCACTTTGAAGCAAATGTTTAATATTTGGTGTTGTAAACAACAACTGATCTTAAACTTCCCGCTGCTTCAACACTGACCATTTGTTATAGTCAACTTTACTGATAATCCCAATGGATTCCGCCGTTGAAATTGAATGTTTGACCATTAAATTCTGGTCATTTAGGGAGCCATTTTAATTTTATTGTTTGTGGTTTCTTTTTCTCAACACTAAAATGTATCTTTATAACCAGGAATTTGCCTTAGCTGTGTTGTGTGAGCAGTGTTTGTCTCAGAAAGCATGTCCATGTGTTAATCATGAGGCCTTAATACCTACATATATGTATTGTATACATAGAGATGTCACGCTACATATCTCTAGCTGCCTTGCGCATATAGTTATTGTGTCCTTACATAATGCACCGGGTGCACTGTGTTATACTCTTGAAAATGAGGAAATGGTCATTTTTACTAGGTGGTTCTTGGAATTTAAACTGGATCAAGGAAGTGTAATACCTTAGATGTGAGCTTTTGTCACATCTGAGAGCCATCTCAGCTTTCTTATTGTATTTTCTGTTTTTTGTTTTTTTTGTTTTTACTTTTTTGTGACCACAACCGCTTTTTTAAAAACATAAATTAGCATCTATTTTGAATTAATGTGTCTTTTTGAATATATATATATATATATGTGTGTGTGTATGTATTAGGGGTGCAACGATACACAAAAGTCACGGTTCGGTTCGATACTTTGGTGTCACGGTTCGATATTTTTTCGATACAAAAAAATGTTCATGCTTTTTAATTTGTCATTTATTAAAATTATAAATATATATTTTAACTCAAAAGTACAGTTTTTAAATTTAATGTTGCTGAAACAACAAAGTAATAAAAAAAATTAATCTGATGGAGAAATCACTCATCTTTGGAAAAGAGAGTTTATTACAGAGAAATG
>NW_005187528.1:918043-932146 GCF_000239375.1 Pundamilia nyererei
ATATATATATATACATATACATATACACCTACCTTCTGACTGCATTTAGCAAGGATAATAAGCAGTATTTAATGAAACTGTGGGTGAAGTTACAGTATCTATTTTACGTATCCATACATTTTCATAAAAACATGAGATTTGTAAGTTTTGCATATCAAATAAAAGTATATCAGGTATGATTTTTGTGTGTGTTGTGAATTTCTTTTCACATCAAACGACTTTTTCTTATTATGGCAGACTTTGATGAATGTCAGCTTTGATATGGCTGGTGCACCCAGATGATTTTCACTTAACCCAAAAAGACATTCAATTACACCTTTAAAAAATCAAGTGTTATGTAAGCGCCCTCCATCCTGTGCCAGATCACATACTTTGCTTCCTTGAGTGACAAGGTGCTTGCGTATGTGTGTTTGTATGCCTATGGATGTGTGGGAGAGCGCCGTGTGATGCATGGCCCCTGCAGTCATTTTCATGCCTCTGTGTGTTGTGTGTCACCGCATTAACCCTTAAATGTATGTTTCTGCTTGTGGCTTTGTGTCTCTCAGTCTGACTACTCTCTGACAGAATGACTTGCACTGAGTTCAAGGGGCTTCTCCATAACCATGCCTCCTCTGGTCTGCAACTGAAGTATGGCTACCTTTGGTTTGTAAGTGTTGTGACACTTTAAGCAGTGTCTTCAGGAGCTTAGCCCCTGCAGAGGGACAAGGGTGGAGAGTGTGCAGGGCTATCAGACAAACTGACAGATACACAGATTCTTCTTCATTGCTGCCTCCCCCTCAACATGTCTCTGAGGGAGAGTGAAAAGGGGCGGGGATGGGGAGGATCACATCTTTTGTCATTTATCCATTCTCAGAGGATCACAGTTAATGTCACACCTGCACACAGCGATGTGAGTACACAAATACACAACTTGCAGCATATTGGAAAAGGTTTGCAGTTTACCACAGGGCTGGGGAAGCTGACGAGCACTGCACTGAATCTGCCAAGTGCTTGAATTTAGCACAAGCACAAACAATAGAAAGGGAAAACCCTTCTCACATAATCCAGGGATAGCCTGCATTTAGGGAACCAATTCATGGATCAAATGTATGATGCAGTAGCAGTTTTACTGGCTGCTACTATAACCATTAAAATATCTTTATTATACTTTTACAATTTACGATGTAAATGTAAGGATATAGCCATGTAATAAACGTTAACTGCCAGTGCCTAATTAAATTTTGAATTGAACCGTTAAATTACTTTGCGGGTAGATGCACTGATTATTTTCATGTACCAAACACAAAAGATTTAGTAGAAAACTCACAAGAACTCTTAAGATGTTTAATACATATAGCTCAACCCTTTTTTCAAGCATGTACAAATTAAGTAATCAAAAATGCCTTTCATTTATTTTATTTTACTAAATGATGTTGCATGTAGCTTAGGTAAAAAACCAAATAGGTACTGTTGTTATGTAGCTTCCTAATTCAAATGCATAGGCATCAGAAAAATAGAGAATATGGTTTCATTTATAAAACTGTGCATAGGATCCGTACTAAAATAGGAAATGCACAAAAGCAGAAAACGCCTCTAGAATATTGATGTGTGAAATAATCCTGCTGATCAGTGGCTCTTTATCATGGAAACAAGCAAGAGAACAACAAGAGGCTCATTGTCCAGAAAATGTGTTTATGGATTCCTCAGTTTTAGTTCCAGTTTATGTTATTGCCAAAGATACTTGTAAAAGTCTCATATTAATATATTATTAATCCTCATATTTAACAGTTTCAGGAATTGTTAGGTTATTACTACCATCAACATTTTAGCAAACTTTCAGTGACCAGCTTATCCCAACCTGAAGCATTTTCTTTCACGTCTCATCTGCCGTGTCCTCCCGTGACATTTTGAGCTCCACAAACTAAACCATCCATTGTGTGTTTTATCTGCACCAGCTATGGTGGGGCTTGCTACATCCTGTGGGCTTATCAACTGCTTCCTCAAATCTACTCCCATTTGCTAATCTCTTCCCACCCATACCTGTCCTAAAATATGCCAGCTATGAAATCCTTTAGTCTTTTCCCTTTATATTGTTATGGACAAATCCAGCAGTATATTTAAATCAGGTGACAAATCTATTTCTTCCTGAGCGATTTTTTTACTTGAGCTTTTATGTTAGCTGTCTTGGTATGCTTAGACAACTGTCTAAGCATACCAGTCCTCGCCATAAAAACACTCATTTATCAACTTCATAAGTTGGCATCAGAGCCGGTTTCTGCCAATTTTAATTGTGTAGATGATCCAGACCTAATCGAGTACTTTTAGCTGCATATTCTCACCACAGAAGTGACCGAAAACAGGACAGAAGGTGTTTAAACTGAGAAATGTTATGATGTTAAGACAGAGGCAGCAAGCATTCCTGGTGTTGGTGCCCAGTCCGTCGCAGAGCTAATACAAAGACATAAACAACCAATCTTGCTCACATTTATACTTATGGCTAATTTAGAATTGCCAGTTAATCTAACCCATGCATGTCTTTGGGAGGAAGCTAAAGTTCCTGGAGAGAGTGCACACAAGCAGACCATGCAAGACCCATGCAAAAGGGGCCCTTTGGCTGTTAGATGTGAAATTGACTGTTATCATGCCTGTCTCAGATATGTCTGAGAAACTTTGTTTTGGTGAGTCATCTCTAACTATTTAGAAAATGCGGAATTCCATGACTATATTTTAATGTTCAAGCTCTGCAAATCAAAGCCTTCCAGTTGGTTGTGTGGTAATAAGCCAAAGGAAGGGTTTTGTAGGTCTAAAAATATCATATTTCTGTTATTTAGCTTGGATGACTGAATTTGGTGCCAAGTTATGCTTGTGTGCTCCAAGCATATGAAAATGCCTGATAGTACTGGTTTTCGGCTCTGGTGTGTCAATAAACGAATTGTAAGTGACTCCATCACAGTTAAGAAAATACTCTTTATATTACAATAAAAACAAATAAATATTTTGTGAATAGTGTAGAGATTTTTAAAAAAAAATGTTCATGAAATAATCTCGGTCTGATGTGGGTGTAAACTTTGCCTACACAGGAATCTCAATAAGGCTTTTTTTCTAAGTGGGTTTTAGAAGTCATGTCAGTGCATTAGAGTTGTGATTTATGAACGGAATAACCACACTTTGAAACATCATTTAAATATCCACACATATACTGTACATCTGCAGTATATATTGACATATTTGAGTAAAACATTTATTTTTCAGCATCTTTTGCCAAATTGAGGACGTTCCATTGAGTTTTTCTGTATGAAATGCTTCCTCACTGTGCCTCAGCATGTGGGGGTGATGTGCAGCAGCCTGACTGGTCCTGTGGGAACGTGTCTTATTTACTAGATGTTGAGTATGAATCTTCTTGACATTATTCTTTTCTGATTTTCCTCATGCATGTATTCAGTTGATAGTGCATCACCTCGCCTTACACATATGTTTAGCGTGATTAAATTTTTCCAGTCCCTGGGCGCTCTGTATGGGAGCAGCGAGGGTTGTATAGGATATAAAAGACTTGGAAGCTTCGCCTTGCTTCATCACTTGCTGGAGTTTGTGTATTTCTCACAGCCATGCACCCACACTCTGACAAACACACACTTACTCACACACACCCATAGAATCAAAAAATTCTTCTCGGTCCTTCCAGCCAAATTAGTATCTTCTTTCATTCCAGGATGCAGATGTCAGTGAAATACCTGTGGAAAATCGCCATGATTGGGTTCATTATGTTTCCTGCAGTTAGCAGGAATGGAAATGAGTTTGGTATTTTAGGCTGAAGAAATAAATAAATAAATTCTCCCTTTTCAACATACCAACTTGTTAGACTCATGAAGTGCTGCTGTCTACCTGTTTTTACATTTCTAGACTACTTGATGAAAAGCTACGAATAAATTTCCTTCTGACTGAAAGATAATGATAAACTCTGTTTTAGTTGTCTCTGCCCATTCTAATCTATACTATGAATATTTGCTTGTCTCTCTCATCATGATATAGATAAATCAAATTGAGAGGTATCCACTCTCTTTTCTTGCTTTATCAGTTATCTTTTTTTTTTTTAAATAAATCTGCTTTCCATGTCCGCTCCAGTGCTTCTGTGAGTGTCAGTGGACATCATAATCAGTCCATGCTCAACACTTCCCTCTGCACTCGAGCATAAAGTAAAAGAGTGTCTGCCTGTAAAGAATATCTAAGCAGCAAGACTATTAATGAGTCTATAACAAGTCAAGTCAATTTATTTTTCTTTTAGTGCCAAATCACAACAACACCAGTCTCAAGGCATTTTATATTGTAAGGCCAAGACCCTACAATAATACAGAGAAAACCCCAACAATCAGATGACGCCCCTGTGATGACAGTGGGAAGGAAGAACTCCCTTTTAACTGGAAGAAACCTCCAGCAGAACCAGACTCAGGGAGGGCCGACCAACTATGGATGCATATTATTTATAAGAAATAAAGAATTTGTAAATATTAGAGGCTAAATAGAACACAAATTGTATTATTTCTTTCACCAGTTCCAAAAACGAATCATTTGTGTACATACCCCAAGATGCTGTTCAGTACATCTCGCAATTTGTTTCTTCTTTCGCCTTTCATCTACTGCTCAGATTAGCCACTAGTGGCTTGTTTGGTTTGTCAGTCTGATTTTAAACCCACAAACTAGCCAAAAGAGGTGGGGCGGGCGTCCAGACAAGTATTCGAGGTATTAATTAGGTTGTAAAAGAGAAACCACATGTCACTTGTTCATCTATCTTGACCTGTTTGTCTGACCCACTTCTACCTGGTTGCTATGGTGTTGCAGAGCATGCATTAGTTGTGCTCTGGGAGAACAGGTTTTTGTTTTCCTGCTTAAGGCCTTTTTTTGATTTCACTGTGTACTTGGTTTTTCAAAGCGTGTCACCTCACCTTGTATCTCATCAGTAACAGTCTGACCCTCAGACGTAAGCTATTTCAGGAGCTTTCCTACAGTAACAACATTTTTAATTCAATTTCTTTCTAGTAACTTTTTTCCACCTTGTTTTTAAAAAAATTTTAAAATCTCGTGGTATTTCAAAAAATTAGCTAAAACCTAGTAAAAAAATATTAGTTTGTTACTGGAAACATGGCTATTCACATAAAATATAAGCAGATAGTCACAAATGAAAATCTGTTAAGAATTGTTCAAAAATTATAAACACCTAAATCTAAATTCTTGGAGTAAAAGCAAATGGATCTTAGGAGTCTGAAATGGTAGATTTTCAGAGGCATTTGTTTGCAGGTATCCATTGTACTCGCTCTACAAATGAAAGTGCAGTTTAGGATATTTGAAATGAAAAGGTCAATGCGCACACACACGTGTGTGTGTGTGAATGCAGCTACTTTTTTTGCCAAAAAAAGTGTCATGATTAAGTTGCAGTGAGGCACCTTTTACAGTTAGGCAGACTCACGGTCACCTAATTGTCGCCTCTTTTGTTGGTGCTAGATTTGACCAGGAGGGATGCTCTATTGTTGTGTTTTGTTGTTTGGCTGACAGACAACTAATGTTGTGCTCTGCATTTGAAAGGTTGCACAGCAGCTAAATAGAGGACTTGACAAATTTCCTTTTTTCCCAACACAACCTAAATATGCTTAAAAGACTGTAAATTGTTCATGTATACCTCAGTTTAAAGCGTTCATAGTAAACAGCTAATTGTGTAACAGTGTCAGAAAATTTTTCCTAAATGCAAAATTGGGAAGATTTTGAATATATCATCACTCACAGTACATAAAACCATCAAAAGACTAGGAATCTGGAGAAATCTCTGTGTGCGAGGGATACGACCTAAAATCAATACAGGATCATTAATTTTGGGCCCTCAAGCAGAACTGCATTAAAACAGGCATGATTGAAATCACTGCATGGGCTCAGGAACACACCAGAAAGACAGTTCACCTTGCCATCTACGAATGCACATTAAACCAAATCATGCAAATAAGAAACCAGATTGAACATGATATAAAACCACTGCTGCCTTCTCTGGACCAACGATCATTTAAAATAGACTGAAGCGTATAAAACTGTTCCTCAGTCAATCTTAAACATTTAAATTATTATTTGGATAACATAGACAGTACAACCTCCAGACAAAGAGGGGAGCAAACATCTGGCTTATTATCACTATTTACCTCAAAAGTCTTCACTTCTGATGGTATGTCGGTTTGTTAGTTTCTATGGAATTGAAAGATGGCACATCTGGAAAGACTCCATCAGTGCTAGAAGATATATACTGTACAGATTTAGAGCAACATATGCTCCTTTACATTTTGTATTTTTCAGGAGAAGAAAATGATAAACATCATACTGAATCTATTATAGCAACTTGACTTGTCAGGGTAAGGAGTCCGGGTGCTGAACTGGCCTGCCTGCAGCCCAAATCTTTCACTAGCTGAAAATATTTGGCACATGATGATATAAAAAATAAAATAAAGATGGCCCTGAATTGCTGAATAGCTACAATCCTACACCAGACAAGAACAATGGACAATTATTCTCTCCCAAAAGTACATAAACTCATTTCCAGATTTTTATGGACTCTTTTTAACAGAAGAGTTGATGCTAAACATGGCCCTGTCCCAACTTGCTTTAGACATGTTGCTGCCATCAAATTCCAAATAAGCTCATATTTTTCATAAAATACCACATTTTCTCAGTTTCTGTTTTCTATGTCTTGCTTTGAATAAAGTATTGATTTATGAGATTTGCAATAATTTAGTTCATTTAGTCCTAACATTTCTGGAATTGAGTTTCTACACAAGTGACTGTACCAGCTGTTATGTTGCTATACCTTGATTTTTCCCACCAGTCTTTAAAGGACAGCAATATAAATCTTGCATTCAGACATGGTGTAGTGGATGTTTCTTAGAATGTAGGGCAAGTTCTACTTTAGAAGTCACACATTAAAAAGCTGAATTTGATTAAACCTACAGCCAGGGCTGCTGTGTTCGGTCGGCCATCTAATAATAGGTTGACAACATGGATGGGAATCCTGTTATATTTATATATACAATGCCTTACAAAGAGAGTGTATTATAAAAGTCTAAAGTATATTGTATTTATTAAATTTTTATTTGACATGTTTAAATGATGCGTTTCAGAAGGAATTTGTGGCTTTTGGGGTACAAGCAGCATAGAGGAGAAACAAGCTAACATTTTGTCTTTTACCATGGAGTCTTTGAAATAAAATAAATAAATAAAAATGCCAGCCCAATCCTTTCAGGACTGATTTCTATTTTGGTATGAAATCAAAATGGAAAAATAAGAAAGTGTTATTGAATCCAAGTATGCCAATTTTGGTTCATTTGTACTCTGGGGAATTTGGATGTAATATGGTGTTATGTAACGAGCAGAGATTGGGGCAGAATGCAGCGCAGAAGGCTGTGTTGCACTGGAGTTATGTGAGTTGCATTGCTCATTCATGTGCCTCACTCTGTCTCTCCAAGCTGCTAGCCTTCTAACACCCTTGTGGCAGACATCCCAATATCCCTCGTTGAGTGTAAGACGTTCACACACTTGGCACAGGGTTCTTCTCTCTTGATGTTCATATTTCTCTGTTTCTTAACAACAAAAGAAACATAACTCAAAACACTGTCAGCTCTGGAAGTGCTCCTACTGAGCCCTTGTTTTTAGGCTGGCAGTCAAACATCACATTTCAATTCTGCTTTATGCATTTCCCTTTCTGTCTAAAATCTATACTTGTGCATGGAATCTTTCTCTTCCTTCAGACTTGTCATATTTCTGTGAGTTTTCTTCTTTTCTGCTGTTCTTTTTCTCCCCATTGCTGCCCAATTCTCTGCGGCCACCAAAACAGCAAATTAGACAAAGACCTCAAAGAAAAAATGCCACTAAAAATTGTCATATGACTCACTTCGCCACAACAAAAACATGCATTGTGAAGTAGCATGAGCCTGTCTACAGTGTTATAATTAGACTGTCCCCTCGTAGCCATTACTTGACTCAGCAGCTACTGTCAATATGTCCCTTTTTTCAGCTTTTCTCTTCCCTTTGTCTGTGATGTGAATCATGCCCCCCCTCCACCACGTTATAGGTTGTGGTTTCGTGACCTACTTGTCAGAGAGTGTAACATTTTCAGGCTTGTCACTTCTTTGCTTTCTACAGACATCACTGATTTGCATAGATGACACCTCATTACTCAGTCTGTGTGGTTTCTATATAAAACCATAGCCAGAATTGACCGGTAAACACTTTTGCAGTCTCAACTGCAAAAGTGTTATAGAGAATATACACCTCGCCAGTCCTGGGTTGGACACCTTTCTGCCGTCAGAACGTCTGTAATTCTTCATGGTATCGCTTCAACAAGGTGCTGGAAATATTCCTCAGATATTTTGTTCCATATTGATATGACAGCATCACACAGTTGTTGGAGATCTGTCAGCTGCATATCCATGATGCAAATCTCGTGTTCCACCATATCCCAAAGGGTTTCTATTGAACTGAGATCTACTGGTTGTGTAAACCACTTGAGCACAATGAGAGCCCACTGTCACACTCAAGGGTCTGAGATGATCTGGTCATAAAGAGACCCTCATGCTCAGCAGCAATGCTCAACTGGTAGTATTGGGTCCAAAGTATGCCAAGAAAATATCCCTCACACTGCTAAATTCTGACCCTACCATCTGAATATTACAACAAAAACACAGACTCAACAGAACAGACAACATTTTCCTAGTCTTCTCTGTGAACCTATGCAAAGTGTAGCCTTAGTTTCCTGTTCTTAGCTGATAGGATGTGTATTTCTGCATTCAAAGATGTTCTTCTGTATATCTTGGTTATAACAAGTGGTAATTTGAGTTAATGTTGCCTTACTGTCAGCTTGAAGGAGTCAGTCTATTCTCCTTTTATTTCTGACATCAATAAAGCATTTTCATTCAGAGAACTGCTGCTCACTGTATATTGTCTGTTTCTTAGATCATTCTCTATAAACAGTACAGGTGGTAGTTTGCGAAAATCCCAGTAGATCAGGATTCCCTGAAATAGTCAGATCAGCTTGTCTGGCGCCAGCAACCATGCCATGTTCAAAGTCACTTAAATCCCACTTTCCACCCATTCTGATGCTCAGTGTCAGTTTGAACTTCAGCAGGCCATCTTTGTCATGTCTGCATGGCTAAATGCATTGAGTTCCTGTCATGTTACTGGCTGATGAGATATCTGTGTTAAGAAGAAGGTCATTAGGCTGACCTAATAAATTGGCTAATTAATGTACATTAAGGTACTGGCAGCTTGGTCTACCAGTATGAAAGTATTGCAGAACGTGGAATAATTTAAATAACTGTTACAAAGGAGTGCAATTAATGATATAAAATTAAAGAACATGACCAATAAAAAAAAATGAATATGGCAATTCAAGAAGGTTGTTATTATATATATTCAATTCAAAACTATATTTTTGCTTTTAGTGTAATAAAGAAAAAGGCTGTTTTGAGTACGGGTTAAAATTTCTACAGTTTGAGTAAAATAGAAGTTCTGAAAGTGTAAAATTCCCCAAATACATTAAAGAAAACCCCAGAAACCTGCTGTGCTTTGCTACAGTGGCTAGTTACTGAGCTAGGTTTGGACAATTTCTTTGAGGGATTAGGGTTTTAGAAAATGGGTTATAATTTCAGTGGAATACTGTAATTATTGGCGTGGCAATATTCCAGTACAGCTTCCAAAAAAGGGAAAAAAGCCAAATGCAGCTTTAATAAAGGTGATGAAAGCATGTTAGGAAAATGGTTAACCCCCCTTGGCTCATATTTACAGTCTTCCAAGGTTTCTTAAGAGTGAGATTTGAGTGCCATCTCAGTTCCTGAGTACTGGAGCAGCACTGTTGTTTTATTAATAAGGAGGTCGCTCATTTATAGAGGGGTCCTCTGGGCTATTAATTCTGGATAGACATAAAAGACCACAGAAATTGGATAAGCCACTGATATTTGAAATGTAAAACGAAGCATGAAG
Organism: Pundamilia nyererei; assembly: GCF_000239375.1. Classification (NCBI taxonomy): domain Eukaryota; kingdom Metazoa; phylum Chordata; class Actinopteri; order Cichliformes; family Cichlidae; genus Pundamilia; species Pundamilia nyererei. Next base: position 928,028 of record NW_005187528.1, read on the forward strand.
TTAAGGATTTGCTGAAATTGTATCACCCAGTAGCTCATATATTTTCTAACTATACTATAGATTTTCTCTAATTTTTGCATTAGAATGTTGAAAGACTATTGTTGGGAAATGAATCAAAACAGTGAAACTTTTAATTGCATTAAACCCCCTAGAGCATTGTGAACCTGGCAGTGGGTCACTCGGTACAACCCAATATTACTCACAATACAACTCACAGAACTTTGTATTTTTAAATTCCTGAAGCTTCCATTGCCAAGTCCTGGATTATTTGTATTCATCAACAAGCTGGTCAAAAGCGGAAAATTCACAGAAAATGAGTGCTGTGAAGCAATTCTTTCATTTCCCCTTCACATATGAATTTGGTTACAAACAGAAACAAAAAACAAAACACCAGTGCCCTGGCACATTGTCACAGGGGAACATTGCTCACAGTTACAAAATCATGGAAGCACGCAAAAAACACTCTGGCAAAATAAACGGATGCATGATGATACCCTGTGTCACTACTATTCTGTTCAATTTCATGCCCACTGAGCACTGAAGCAGGTGCTCTCCATAGTCCAGGCATTTGATGCCAGGGGCACCTTTTCAGGTTTCTGCTTACCTATTGGTTTGTCATGAATGTCTGGGAATCCTGTTGGAGAACTAAATACACTCCATCATTAAGTAGCTTTTATCAGCAATAAGATGAAACAATTGTTTTCTGTATGACTTTATCAGTCCCCCACATTATTGTGTAGTTTTTCCTTTACATTCATTGTAATTGTAATTTTTTTTAATGCATAATTCTCTTAAGTTCTTGTCAAAGCATTTTAATCAGGTTGAGGTCTGGCCATTGATTGCCTTGGTTTTTTTTCTTTCAGCCATTCTGTTGTAGGTTTATTGCTGGGGATCATTGTCCTGTTGCATGACCAAATTTCAGCTTCAGCTGTCAGACACATGGCTTCATATTTGACTCTTTGACTACAGAAAAGTTCATGGTTGGCTCATTATTGGCTGCAATACAACACCAAAATCATAACTCCTTCACTTCCATGCTGGGCCGTTGTTATGAGGTATGATTTCTGATATGCATGGATCTGTGCGTTATGGGCAGACATATGCGCGTTTCGCTCATCTGTCCAAGTACATTGTTCCAGAGGTTTTATGGTTTCAGATGCCACTTTGCAAACCTAAGTCATTCTGTTAGAGATGCTTGGCATCACTTCCAGACAAGCAATCGGTCAGTCTTTTTTTAATATGCCATCATGATGTGAACAGTTAACATGCTAACTGCAACCTGTTGAGTTTTGTAGAGTTTTGCAGTTTTTCTGAACATTGCTTGGTCAGACACTAGGATGGATTTTCTGGGACCTCTATTCCTCAGAAGATTGTAATGCTGTGTTAACATTTTGCTAAAATGTCTGCTTTAATAGAGATGGTCACACATGCTGCCTACCCCATGAATTCTTATGAGTGTATGTAGTTTTTAGCAGGACTACATAGAGTTCTGTGAAGATTTTCTTTTTGACATGACTATATACATGGACAGATTTCTGAGTGACACATTTTCTGCAGATGGTAAATGGGTTAATTATGTTTACAGTATATTTAATTTAAAAGAAAGAAAACTGCACTGACAGTCTGTTATTATACAGGTTATTTCAAACTTCTACTACCAGAGGCTTCTTTACACTGATTAAAAATGTGTTTTTGCTATGTATTGGATGGCCTCTCTATGACATTATAGTCATAGATTTTAGTAACAAGTTCTTCAATGTCTTCAGAAAAAAAAAATCAATGTAATCATTCCTTACACAAATATTTGTAGATGACACAGTATTTATTTCATATTTCGTTGAACTCTGTGAATTCATCACTGCTGTATAAACAAAGTTAAACTAATTTGAGTAATTTCTCACAAGGGTTGGGTCTGAGATGACAGCTGATTATAATAACTTATGTTTGGAAGCTGTGTCACTATCAAATTATTCCAACAAAAAGAAATATGTGTTTTCATTTTTAGTCACTTTGAGACATGTTGAAAAATGTGTGTGAGAAAGTTGGAATGCGTTTTAGCAGAGGAAGAGTTACGCATATTTAATGCAGTGAAAACGGCTTTTACAAAGAGGCAATTTTTTCGTCAGTCATTGCGGCTTTAATTACATCATTAATACACATTACAAATTTTGTTCAGGGCATCTTTGTTTCTGTCCTGTGAAACTTGCTTCTCGCAGTCAGGCTTACTGTTTGTTAACCGATGCCAAAAGTCAATTATTCACCGCAAGCCTCTGAGTAAAACTAGACAAGAGAAGAGGAAGAAAAAAGTGCACTGGGTGAAATTGCGATTTACCTCCCTGTGGCCCGTGCGGGTCTGTCAAAAAAGGGACGGTATTAGTTCACGTTTTGTTTTTTTTTTAACACATGAGTGAGTTTAATTGGGAAGCAGTTTCATCTTGGGGCTATCAATACCGAGACCTAGTCGGCTTGGGAACTGATGCGTGCCTTGTTCTCCAGGGGTAATTTCATTGGGATCGTCTACAATTGGCTCTCCTGCCTGTTTCCATTACCCTCAGAACTAGTGGGAAAATAAACAAGGTGAGATGAATGAGAATGCGGGGTGAAAAAGACAAAGCCGAAGGGGTGTTACAAGGAGCTCCTGCTGTCCGGCTTCTATGGTTGGGTGAACATTGCTTTAACAGAAAATGTGTGAAGCTGTTCTTTTTATTTTCTTTCACTCTCTTTTTTTTGTTTTAAGTTAGGCTTTGCATCAAAAATCCTCAGGTTCACACCATGTATGCATCTGCATGTATTTGTGGATTTGTGAAAATACATATGTAGATGTCCTTGTGACGAGATTTCCAGATATAAAAATATTAAAACATACACACAATCTTGAGCTAGTAATAAATATTCTTTTTAGTGCGACAACAAAGCAATATTTGTGATGAAACTCCTATCACAAATTTCTTTCCAGAATAGCCTCACTGTCATCGATCAAATGCAGTCAGTACCATCTGGGAGACTTATATAAGTTCTGTAAGTCCCACCTTTTTTTTGCAGCTTTCACTTCTCTCTAACAAAGATATCTGACTTCAAAGACATTTCCAGAAAGCACTCCAGGCCCAAAGTGTCCTTTTGTGTCCTTCTACACTTTTTTTTCTTCCCCTCACACCAAGCAATCATTGCCCGTGAAATGCCATGTGTCTAATTTCAAAAACAATAGATACCGTGTGTGTGTTTTGGGGGGAAAGATGTGGAAACGCAGCACTCGGAAGAAAGAAAGAAAGGAAACGCTGCTTAAATTAAATAAGGATTAAGATGTGTTTGTGTCTATTTCACACTCCAGCTGTTGGCTCATGTTGAGGAGTAAAGCTAATTAATTCATCACAATCATAATGAAGTTATGTTGTCGTAGTTTTCATGCAACACTATCACTCACTTGACGACTGCTGTGAAATATCATTGTGATGTGAAACATATTTGGGTGAATGTGGACATTTATGGTTGATTTCTATGATTTTTAAAACGTAATTAGCTGATAAGGGTTTTTCAGAACAGCTAAGTAGTCTCTGAGATTCATGTGAGTTTTGGTATACTCTTTATGCTGACAAAATAGTCCCAGGAATTGTTTCTGTTACCATCTGCTGGCATAATATGTTTCACAACGTGTCTTGAAGCTTTCATCTCAGTGAAGTGCAGACTGCCAAAAACATTCAGATCCTTAAAAAGCAAACATATTGAGGATATTTTTGCACTTAAAGTTATGCACGGAAAGCATAGCGATGCCATTAGAAGATCCTGAAGTGCAGATATCAGAGAGACAGATATGGCCTTGAGGCATCTTTATCTTTCCACTGCCTGCTAACAGGAGCCAGAATGAGTGCAGAAGCGCTCTTCTTGGTTTGTGTGGTGATGTACTGTATGCGTCCGGTTAGAACAACATGTTTGTTTACAGCCTTGTCCCTGATTTAAAAATGTGACTTGTTCTTTTGTAATTTGTTTTGTGTTCAAGGTGACTTAAAGGGATGACATCTGTCTAAAGAGTTACCTCCTGATTACCCCTTTACAGTTTTTTCTGAATGCTTAAACCCTAACTGTGATTCCTGTAGCACAATCTCTAAAACTATTCAGACTTAT
>NW_005187528.1:933652-935708 GCF_000239375.1 Pundamilia nyererei
ACATGTATTTAGATGGCATTAGATTTACAGTTGTCACTGATTTATCAAAGACAATCACTGTATTGTTGCAAACAGATTGCATGTAATTGCAAACTTGGTGCAATAAGACAGAGTCAGTCTGCTAATGGAGCCAAGACTTTGATGACCAGGTGACTGCGAGTGGTCACAGACCTGTTTCTTATTTTTGGAAGCAGCAAGATCACAAATTGATAGCACACAATGAAAGCATGCAATAATTTCCGGTCATGCAATAGTCTCAAACCACTGTTTTCTCTACTGTGACACATCTTATGAGTCATGTTATCAAATGCACTGTCTATAATATTGCCTTGTTAATGGCCTTATTAAAATAGAAAATGTACTTGAATGATTTTGGAGGCAATTATATTTATGGTTAGGCTGGTTAGCAAAGTGTCCACAGAAGAAGAATTCTTACATTTTTATAGTTAGTTTTTAATCCCAAATGTATTTTTTCTCTGGCACTACATTAGCTGCTTCCTGTTTATTAATCCAAACTGCTAGACCTTATTTATATCCGTGTGGAAATCTTGGACTCCTGGGCCCAACAAAGGCTGAGCATACGGTGACAAAATTATCTTAAACGATTATCCACTACCAATTAGGGGCACCCTGGAGTGTTTTATCTGCCTTTTTAATGCAATAAATATTTCCCTTCCTAAAACATCAGGCAACAAGGGGATAGGCCTCAGATGAAAATATATAAAAGGAATGTGTCCCTGAGAATGGTGACGCGCCAGAACCCTGGGAGGTAACATCTTGCGATCATGAATTTGCTTTTCTCACAAATATGTGTGAGATGTGTATGAGAGGTTGTCAAAAAAAAAAAGCAGACCTATACTGAACTTTTTCATGACATCTAGTGGTATGAACATAGAGGCAAGAATCCAGGTCACATTGAACATCCTGGAGATATGTTAAAATCAGTACAATGATAGAAATAGTTGTTCCATATCAGAATGGCATATTCAACTTCAATTGAGTTCAATCGATGTCATTCATCAATTCTGTCAACTGCCTGTCCAGCTTAGCTGGAGGATATACCAGCTGTCATATGAGGCATAAAGCCTTACCAATCCATTGCAGGGCTAACACAGAGAGACATACCAAGAGATAGTGAACATCAATACATTTTTGTGTAATGCTGTACCAGCACAACTCTGTGATAGGTAAGTCTATGTGAAATGTAGATTTGTTCATTAGGCATACCTTGCACACAAAGATGAGTAGAATCTGTTGCTGAAGGTGACTGAGGAGCCAAATAAAAAGAGGTCTTTTTGATTTTTTTGCTGCCTTTGTTGTTCTGTGATTATGTGATGACAGCACTCATCACTCATCAAGTAACAAAGACATTTTCAGGCACACCAATTGTAGTGCCCTGGCCCTAATCCACATAAAAGACAGCATGCAGAGTGCAAGTTAAAATATCAAATATAGGTAATACAAGTGAGCTACAAATAATACCTTGATGTTACTAAACAGGTCAAGTGCACATATTTTTTTTGGAAGTCACATACATTTATGTCCTACTATTTCTCCTTTTCAAGATAATTTTCATGAATGATGTTGCTTCACAGTTCTTTGAACTCTGACACACAGAGTTAAAGTTTTTTCTCAATTGCAAGTCATTTCATAGTAATCCTGATGCCAGCTGTTATCTTTTTAGTTGTACATTCAAAGATCTCTGTGAGCCAAGGTCAGAGTTAAAAATGACAGAGCTTTTAGGCCAAAGTGGCAATCGAGGCATGCAAGTGGAACGTGATTTGTATTTTTGACTATAAATAACAACGCATGAGGGTAAAATATAAATTCCCAGCATCCATTCTGTGTCCATTCTCTCCAATGCATTCCTCACTTTTCCATGTTGCTGCCATCTCTTTTATTCTCTGTTGCCAGTGCCGCCATGCCAGAGGTTTTTCTCCTTCTTCTTTATGCTGGGTAGGGGTATGCATGTGAAGACATTTCCTTAGTTGACTGTGCTGCAGTACCATTGCAGCTCAAATGACAGGTTGGAAACAAGTGTGTTGCAGAGAGAGAA
>NW_005187528.1:935800-941959 GCF_000239375.1 Pundamilia nyererei
CCTAATATAAGGGAGCAGGGAGAAGAGAGTGCAGCAAGGTGGAGAATAGAGAGAATGAGAGAGAGACCGAGTAAGCTAGAGAATACCCCCTCCACCCTTGAGTGAAACCTCAACAGGCGTGTTGTGCAGAATCTTAATGGACTCTGCTGTCAGATATGGGGATTTTCCATCCAAATCCTCAGACATAAAGGACACTTACACACACATACACGCATACATAAACACTTACACATTCCTAAGCTACTCAGGGAGGGAAAGCACCCTGAAGCAGATGAAGCAGATAACATGCTTCTCAAATTGTGTATTTATATTTGCAAGACAGTGAGAGAGAGAGAGAGAGAAATTGTGCTGACAGCAATTTAATCAATCAATACCCTATTATCTACTACTGATAGTGCATTACTTTTGCTGTTTGGCCAGCAGAGATAGGGTTTTATCTAATCAGTCGACAGTGAAACATTCACTGGCATGCACTGTTGGGAGTCACTCAGTATGGGAATTGTAACGTCAACTCAAACACTTGCTTTCGAAGACAATTTTCCAATATTTGCAGCAGCCAAAGGTTGGAACAGTATAGAAAATACAGTATATTCAGTCTGTATTCTAAATGTCACAGTTGGGTTTGGTGTTTTCTCACTAAAATAATTTTAGTTTAGTCAAATAAAGATTTATTTTTTTTAAAACAATTTCTGACCCACTTGATTAAGGAGAAATAATCCAGAGAAAAACTAAACTGCTAACAGGGGAGATCTTTTGCAAATTAGACTTATTTGCTTTTGTGTCCCACTTTAATATATAAATGTTGTCATTTGAAGTGTCTGCTGTGTAGTCTAAATCACTTGTTATCAGCTTATGTTAAGCTGGTATACAACTATATCACTGTTAAGTGGGCTACATAAATTAACTAACATATAGCTATTGTAATTTCTTTCATACAGTCGCAATTATGTTTTTTTTATAGCAGTAGAAAAGAACTTCATGCATATCATTTTACAGAGATATGTAAAAACTGTGGTGCTTTTAAAAATTTTAAACTGTTCTATGGGATTTGGGACAATAAAACATTTTTCCATATTTCTTTCTGTACTATTAATTCAACATGTCTAGCAGTAATTTGGCCAGTCAAACTGAATCACAGTTAATTCCTGATTAAACAAGACTGATTACATTTTCACATAGGACCAGGTAACTTTGAAAAGTTTTTATTCACCCTTAATAAATGAAATTATTATTTAAAAAAATGCATTTCCTATTTTGGTTATTATTGGTTCTTCGATGTTTTAAAGCATGCAAGTATGACAAATTATACTGTAAGAAAAAAATCCATAAAAATACAGTACAATGTGCATAAATGTGAAGGAATTTTTCATATTAGTTATTTACAGGCATTTTTCCCTATTTCTTAACTACTGCAATGCACTGTGGGGAAAAGAACGCCAAAAAGAGGGAACCGTAAGAGGGAGGGCAGTCATTACACTGACAGGCCTGCACGATTCTGAAAAAAGTTCTTTGGACAGTCAAAGCCAAGTTTTGTATTTAATGATGGAAAAAGAAAAGCACAGAGAAGAATAGAAACAGTTTGTGATCCAAAGCATACCACAACATGGAACTGGGTCACTAGGGCTTATTGATGATCTGAATTAGGGGTGTATGGTGACTTTTACAGTAAGATGTTCAAACTATTCTTTTAGGAAAGGAAACAATAAAACACTATGAAACCATTTACTACACACAAAACTGTATTGCTTGAGTAAAAAGTAAGAATAAAAAAGTATGTTCAAATAGATTAATAACAAAGAAAACTTTAGTTGAATTAAAAGGCTTGAGCAGCATGTTAATTATTAATATTAAACATTATTAATGACAGATTAAGGTGGAATGTTAGCAAAACATCTGGTTAAATTTATTACATTCAGTCAACCAAATAATTTATCATAGATCCTAATGTCAAAGTACAGGTTGAGTCTGCATCTGGTTAACTTGCCTGTTTTATTAGACATAGAGCTGCTGTCTCTTCTCTATCATCATCAAAGCTTTCCCCCTCTGATGTACTGGAGGAGTTATTAACAGCTTTTATATACTGTCTTCTCTACATCACACATGTTGGCCAAGGTGGTTAGCATAAGGAAACTAGCTCATCTGATATGATGATAAATCAATGAAGCTTATTTACTTGCTAAGGCTAGCTAAGCTTCCATACAAAGTGCAGATTGTAACTGATCTCAAATCAGTGAAAGCAGAGGACGCAGCAGCTTGCCTCACATGCTGGTCTCCTGTCAGTTTACTGTGAAAGACTAGAAGTTTATGCGTATGCACGAACCACCAGAAAAAAGCTGGTAGCCTTCCAGCCTGCCCAGCTCAAGCTATTATTAATGGGAGATGAGTGAATATAAAATGGAGAGAGCTATAGTTGCCTAAGAATACAAAACAAGCCAAACCTTTAGCAACAATAGCCAGTTGTGGCCACAAGATGGCACTTTTTGACAGTGCTGCCTGAGGTGAAAGGAGAGAGATTGCTTTACTTTGGTACATTTTATGTTAATTTTTAAATTTGCTTGTTTTGATGGCATGCCCCCCATATAACTCTAGGCAAAAATCACAGGATGTATTCTGAGTTGTATATGGCTACACTCTCAACTCTTGTTCAGCCAAATGAAGCAGTCACACAATGAACATGGATAATTACCCTTTAAAGCAAACTGAAAAGCAACCCAGGAGTTTCTCAGCATGCTTTTTGGTTAGTAAAAGCCAATTGAAGGTAAAAAGACCCACAAAAAAGCAGCGATGGAAGAAACAACATTTAGTGATGTCTATAGCTTCTAGACTCCAGGCAGTTATTGATTGTAAAGGATTTTCACACAATTATTAAAAACAATCCTTATATTCAATATTGTATAGTTTGTTCAACTACTTTTAAAGCTACTTATAGTTACTTGTCACAAGGAGGCATTACAGTAGGTAGCTAAGGGTCTTAGCAGATGAAATGTTGAGGCTTGGAGGCTTAAGATTTCCATACAAGCATCAGCACTTAATATATTTTCACAGTAGCTATCTTATAGATTGCATATTAAGATATATTCACTAACAACAGTGACATAGCTAGTTTAAAGTTTGAGAAACATCAGCATTTTTTGAATACATGTCCCCTGAGTGTTTTTGAGAAGCACTCTGGGGAAGTTGCACCTTTAGTGTATGAACAGCACTATTTGGTGCACCACATACCTAAGCAATTGCAAACTTAAAATAGGGCCCTATATAACAATTTTAACTATGCCGACAATCAGAGACAGCTTTGAATAACAAGCAAAAACAACTCAGGGAGTGAAGCTGTCTAGATGGCTGAGGTGGAGCTGCTGAATAAACTGTGGGAGGCTACATACATAATTCAAAGAGCTGTCCTGACTTATACCTGCCTCAGATACAAAATAACATTTTTGTTCTCAGGTAAAGAATTTTATACTATCAAGGCCCTTAAAACATTAATTATAAAAGTAATTAAAGTTTGCAAGGTATTTAAATTAATATTGCCAGTGTAACTCAGTCACTTTTAATAGAGGTTATGTATATTTATCTAAAAATATGCAAATATTAATAATAAAAAAATCAATGCAAAATGTAATTAGCTCATTTTATGACACTTTTCATCACAGACAACAGATTGCCTTACTTAATTATGCAACCTAAAAAAGTGAAATTAACTATGAAGCACAGACCTATCAGTATATCCATTCAGAAATACAAAAATTATTTCACTATTTGAAAAAAAAATATTTCCATCGCCTCATTAAACTGCAGCCAGAGAGAGATTTAGTTTCCTGTAAATAAGGCAGAAGTGTGACAGCACTGAAAGCACCGCTTTCCTCTCTCTGAAACTGAATTCTATTTCTGCACATTGGTAAAGTTGCTGGCATTTCCTTCTTGACTGCTGGAATTCAGGAACTCCTGACAACGTTGCAGGGCAAACACATTCATAAGTGCATATTTGCATAATGACATATTAGGCTGTTTAGATTGAAAAGGAAGCAACAATTAGTGACAAGACCACAGAGTGGGGGGGGATTAAGGGACACCTGTTGAGATGATATTAGAGGTAATTAGACAGGTCGCTTGAGTACTGTATATAAGTTAAACTAGAAGAGGTCCTTCTTATTAGAAGTGCTTCTACCTCCTAATTAGCTAGAACACAAATATAAGCAAAAAACATTGTTTCCTACTTTATGAGTGAACGACTGTCGTATACATTGTATGCCTTTTAAAATAAAATAAAAATATCTGATCAGCATACTGTCATGTGAAATGGGGAATGAGGGAACTAAACTCAAAATCACAGCTTTATTGCTAGTTAGAGGTGACGAAAACACAAGCAAAACTATAACAGGGCACTGACTGACTGACAGGAAGACTGATGGACAGAAGCTACAACCACAATGAGGGAGGACACACACACACACACACACACTTTTTTTTATTTAGGAGCGAAAGAAGATTCCAATCATATGACTGATACATACCACTTATACACGGACTGCTGTTTTCCGAGGATAGAAATAATGAAAAAGTTTAATCTTCGCTGAATAGTAAGCTACAAGTTTATTCATACTGCAGGTGCAATGAGTTTGTGATTGAAATGTTATAAAGTTTGGACAGAAAAATATTCCATTTTCTATTCCCTTTGGTGGCGCCTTTTATAATGCATTGTTTTAGTGAATTAATGCAACTACCCAGCAAGCACTGATTAGGTAGCAATTGAAAATGAATACAGAAAAAAAAAAAAAGAGTCAATTGTTTCTGAGTTTACTATCTACCTAAGCAGTGCACGCTAATGTCTCTGTGTATTATTTTTGCAGTGTGGTTTTTCCGTATATTTCTCTCAGAAATTAAAGTTGTCCACACCTGGAGCAAACTGAGCAGGACTTCATTTAATTAAATGCATTGTGTGGGTAAATCTCTGCTGGACTGATGACTACATTCATGACTGTCATAATACACTGTCCTCTTTTCTTATATTCAATCTGGGTGTAAATCAACACAAACTGGAGCTGGACATCTGTGCGCCTACTTTCCCACATGTGTGTCCACTGAGAACCGATCACAACACCTGGACATCACCCATTAGGCTGTGCTAGCTGACCTGGACAACTGCGATGGTGAACATCTGTCAGGAAGCCACGTTCTCCATCCCACTGTTACTTATCCCTCTCCAGGCTGCCAGACTGTCCTTACTCTGTCCTTTTATCTTTTTCTCAGTCAGTCATTCTCTCATGCACACAAACACACATACACACAAACAAACAAATATCCCCCTAATGAGATTTAGTTGTCAAGTAATGGTTTGATTCATGACATGCAACAGCAAGGCACCTGAATAAACATGAGGCTGCAAACTCTCAGTAGAATACATGTCCCATTTGCTGGATAGGTGGTCATGTGCATTAATTGCAGCACAGGTGGCCCCAGGGAGAAAGAAACTAACTGCGCTCTAGTTTCCAGCACCACAAAACGAGAACCTCATCAGTTCAAATTTGCTGTTTTTCCTCCCGTCGTCACTGCCATAAAACATTAGTAAGAACTGCCAACTTTCTACACATGCTGGTATGAGAGTAGGATACCACAGTAGCATGCCAAATTGAGATGTGTTAAGAATGAGAAAAGGCAGTGCCAGAGTGTCTTCAGCTCTCTTACAAGACCGAGCAGTGGCTGTCACAAGCTGTCCAGGAAGTGACTGTTGATTTTGGAAAGTCCCCACTGGAACAGCTGTTCCATTATAATGAGTTTGGAAGAGGTGTCTTTTTCATTTGCCTAGCTGAAGTTGTTGTGATCCAGCTGGTGAATGCTGGTTGGTGCTGTACACACCAGGAAAAAACATTTTAACTTGATCCGACAATATTGGGAAAGCACATAATATGTATCACTCTCATGCCAGAGATAATTTGCGACTGCTCCCCTAAAGTGTAATATCCCGCTGACAGATGTTGGTGTGGTGGGTCAGTTGTCTAGCTGTCAGATGTGATAACATCCTCACAGTCTAAGATGCACATCAGTGTCTCTTTTCTTATCTTGTTTAGACTTCTGGTTTTCCCTGTACTCTTCAAGCAGATAAAAATCAGCTTCACTGCTACACTGACTTCAGAAGCAGTTAGACTCACAATTAATAGAAAA